>NC_069706.1:39644004-39957004 GCF_023699985.2 Odocoileus virginianus
GTCCTGACAGTTGCTGGGTGGCAAGTCACCCCTATGTCATGCTGGCTCTGCTGGGGAGAGCATCACCCCCATTTCTCAAGAAAACCAAGGCCTGGAGAGGGGAGGGGTCTTACAGGGGGGCACCAGGCTCCAGCTCTGCCGGCTCCCAGACCACCCCCTGCAGCCCAGAGGGGCCCATGGAGGCTCTGTCCTTGGTGCTGAACACGGGGCCAGCCCAGAGCGGGCCCTGCCCCACGGGTCACCTGGGGTCATCAGAACGCTCAGAAGGTCCCTCCTGGACTCTTAGTCACTGCTTCAATAAAAGCAACTTCTAGGGACAAGGCCTTTGGACCAGGAAACAGAGGAGGAAGGAGGCAAGAATAGACTGAGAAAGTTCAAGTCACTAAATGACAAAATGTTCTCTTTGGAAGGGACCTGGGAACAACCGCCCAACCCCCAGATTCCAGGAGCAGATGAGGGCAGGGCGCCGGCCATCTGCTTTGCCACCTGCCTTCCCAGGTGGGGCGGGGCTGGGAAACACCCATCCATTCATCCCACAGACTCTCATTCAGGTCTGCCTCCCGCCAGGCTCACTGGAACACGCAGCCTGGGGTGAGCGGAGGGCTCAGGGCCAGAGCCAGGGGGAGGCCCAGACCAGCTCGGGCGAGCCTGAACCTGAACAGCCTGCCATGAGCTGGGAAGGGCAGGCGCCTGCGGGGAAGGGAAGAGCTAGGTTCATGGAACGTGATGGACCAGAGACGCTCCTGTTTCATGCTTGGGGTGGGCTGGGGGCCGGGAGGGGAGGAAGTGCCAACCTCTGTTTCCTGAGCGCCTGCCGGACGTGGGGCGGTTGACATGTCCCCTCTGAGGCTCTCCTTATGTGGGAGGAGAAGGATATTATTGCCACTTCACAGGTTTAAGAAACGGGCGGTCATAAGTGAAGTAAGTCAGAAAGAGGACAACTGCCGTATGATGCCATGTATGTGGCATCTAAAATGTGACACAAATGAATTCATCTATGAAACAGACTCAGATCAGAGGGCAGACCTGTGCAGCCAAGGAGTGGGGGTGGGGAAAGATCGGGAGCTTGCGGTTAGCAGATGAAAGCTAGGACACACAGGATGGACAGGCAGCAAGGTCCTACCGTACGGCACGGGGAAGTGTATTCAACATCCTGTGATGAACCCCAGCGGGAAAGCGCGCGCGCACAAACACACACATAATTGAATCACTTTTCTGTTCAGCAGAAACTAATCCATTGTAAATCAAATATACACCAATGAATTTATTTTAAAATGGGACATCAGAGGTGGTGAGCAACCTTTCCAGCGTTTTACATCCACAAGTCGGCAGAGTGGGTTTTGCCCGACACCAAGATCGCTCCAGAGGCTCAAGGACCCTGGGGAGACGGCACCACCGCGGGCAGAGGCTCGGGGTGAGGAAGGACTGAGCCGATGCCAGAGCCTCGGCCAAACCCTGGCTGACGGGCACCCCCGGGGCCGTGCCGGTGGCCTGGGGTCAGCACCCCGAGTGCACCCCGCCAGGCCCGAGGAGTCCACACTCCACCGCCTGTGTGGACAGCGCCAGTGCCGTGTGAGTCAGTCTGGATGCCCGCAGCGGGTCTCAGGCTACTAGGTGGTCAGAGCGGACCCCTCCCCAGATGGTCCTGTCTTCTCGACTTCTCAGCAAGTCGATGCAGAGGGTTCTTGGGGATCCCATCCCGTCTCAGATGGGACCTGAGGAGCAGGTGCTGACCACTGTCACACGGAGCTGGTGGCCATGACTCTCAGAGCCCAGTCCTCCCACCCGACCTCCTCAGCGATATCAGCTAAAGCAGCGAGGCCTTGCCCAGCACCACCTGCACGGACATCCTCACACTCACCCTCCCCCGGACTGGGGGCAGGGTCTCCACCCACCCCCATGACCAGGCTCTGGCCAACAGCAGGCTCTCGATGATTGTCTGAAGAATGAGGGATGGAGCAGTGGCCAGGTGGCTGAACCCCACGATCCGGTCCCAGCCCAGCTCTCTGCCCCGCCCCGCCCACCAGGCCCAGCCCCCCGCGCCTGTGCGCTGATCCCCACCCAGGCCAGGCCTGCACAGACGCCTGCTGCCTCAGTTACCGGGCGGTGGGCTGTCCCCACCGTCTGCGCCCCTCCAGAGCCGCCCCCCAGAGGCCTCCGTCTAAAGCCACAGAGAAGCCTGAGGAGGAAGCCTCGCAAACTCCTCAATGCCTCGTCAGCAGAGCGTAAGGTCATGGTCACTTTAAACTCAGCTCGTAGAATTCTCTATACAGCAAACAGTGGTCTACGAGAGACACCCCAAACCTGAAGTCGCGGTCAGTGGTCACTGCACCGCATGGCTGACCAACAGCACCCTTGCTGGTTCAGTGAGATGACGGCCCAGCTCTGTCGGCCCAGACACCCCACAGCATAGGCCCAGGAGCCCAGTCAGAGCTGCCGAGTCAGAGGCCGAGGAAGTGCCTGCAGCCCCAGAAACCGAGACACCGACCGAAGAGGGTGCGTTCGCGATTTCTGAGCTGACGGGAGACAGCTCCAGCTGGAGCGAGGCGCCCAGCAGACACGGCGCCGCTTCACCGAACCCCCGGCCACTGCAGGGCAGCTCCGACCCCTCCCTCACTGGGGCGTCCAGTCCAGCATCCGTCTTCAGGATAAAGAGCCTGTCCGCAAGCAGACACGAGGCATGTCAACACGCACGGGCCTCCTGGCGGGCACGGCGGTGTATGCTGCAACCCAACGCTGCATCTGTTCCCACAAAGCGGAGGAGACAAAACCTCCTTTAACCCATACAGCACTGGTGCCCCATCGGGGAGGACGCCGACAGGCCGGAGCACAGCCGCCCCGACTCAGACCATTCCCAGGTCTCCTAAAGCCCTGAGCTCCTCCTGTCGAGCCCGAGGGGGCCCTGAAGCCTTGGCCATCTCCTCCCTGGGGAGGGCACCGCCGCTGCATGAGAGTCGGATGCTGAAGGCCGTCCGCTTCTGTAGGACAGTGGGCCTCCCAGAGGCCTGCAGGCCTGCCCACGACCCAGCAGCCCTGCCTCCAGGTCGCAGGACTTGCCCTGCCTGCCTTGTCCAGACGGCCCGCAAGGCGAGGTGGCCCTTACCTTCAGCTCAGGGCCCGCCGGTGAGCTGGCCCGTCTGCAGAGCCCAGGTGGGTGGATTCCTCCCCGTGGGGGTTGCGGGCATCACCTCCTCATTCCAGGACACGCAGGGAGACGGGGGTCCAGGCAGGACACAGTCTCCGGCAGCTCCTGTGGTGTGGAAATAGAGCGAGCGGAGGTAAGGAGGACGTGGGGGCATTTGGAAGACCCCGCCGGCCAGGCACACAGAAGCCTCCGCCCTGGGCGCACCTGCACACGGATCACGGAAGAGAAAGGCCGGGGCTTCCAGTGCTCGAGGAGGGCGGAGGGCAGGGCCGACCCAGAAACAGAGATGACAGAACCTGAGTTCAGACTGGCTGGGCCCATGGTCGCTGCTGGGGCTCCAACCTGCTCCACCGTGCGCTGGCCCAGATGCTGGGCAGGGGCCCCCAGACAGAAGCCTTAGACCCACGCCAGGCTCTGGCTGATGCTTAGGAAGTTTACAGCCGGAGCCCCCGCACCTGCCCACCAGCTGTGACCCGTCATCCATCACTTCCCTGGACCGACCGCAGCAGGCCCTGAGCGCCCTCCCAGCCTCGTGAGCCCTCACTCCGCAGTCACTGGATCCCTCTTTGCAGGCAGGGAAACTGAGGCAGGGGGCGCCTCTTGCAGGGAGGGGGGGACACAGCAGAGACACAGTGAGAAGCCGGGCCCCTCGCTCTCAGCCTTTCTGACTGCAGGCCTGTGTATCCCACCTGGTTGGGGGGCTAGGGGCCTGCCCAGAGGAGGTGCTGTCTTTGGGACAAGTGGTTTCTGAGAGTAGGGGGGAGCCCTGGGACACCTTTAGCCCCTGGAAGCCTGGCAGCGACGCTCAGGAGGGCCTGAGGGGGTCCCCAGGCTGTCAGCCTGAAGCCCCCACCCCCACTGGAAGCCCCCCACCCCCACTGGAAGCCCCCCAGGCTCCGGGGCTGGGGGGAGGCCGCCTTTCGTGCTAGAGTGTGTGCAAATAGATGAGTGAGTGGCGTGTAATTACCTAAAATTGTTGGTTAGAAGCGGATGTAAATAACCAAAAAATATGTGGGGAAGTGGGGGGAATGCTCATCAATTAGACTTAATTACTTAACAGCTAATTGAAATAATAATGGATGCATTTGAATATGCTAATGAGGCCGAACCTGCCTAGGAAAGGTAATTGGAATAAAAATAGAACACGGGGGTGGGGGGGGGCGGGGGGGGGGTGGTCTCAGAAGCTCCCAAGAGACTTCCTGGCCTAGCCGAAGCGGGGGCAGGTGGGGGGGGACACCAGGGGCGGGAGGCCAGAGACGCTCCCACCCACAGCCTCTGCCCACCCAGGGCGGCCTCCACTCTCCTCTCCCAGGTCCTGGGGACCCTGACTAGGCCAGGTCGGCCTTCCGGCTGCCCAGAGCAGGCAGAAGGGCTGCCTCGCCCACCAGGCCCCAGAGGAGAAACAGGAGGGCGCTCGTGCTGAGTGCCTGCCGTATACCCAGTCCCGACTACAGACTTGGAAGGCCGGGGACCCCGCACCCTGCCGCCTAGGCGGCGCCAGGCGGGGCCAGGGCAGGGCTTCCAGCCGCCCTCAGACGCCCAGCACAGCTGGCCAGAGCCGAGCGGGCCAGCTCACAGGCGGAGGAGAAGCAGGCCAGCACCCGGTCCTGCGCTCACACTGCCCCGCTGGCATCGCTTGGAGACCCATGGATCACACGGGTGCACGCGCAGGCACACCCTCCGGGCCTGTGTGTACCCACACACTCACTTCGCTTCACTGAAACTCAGCCCCAGCCAGCGTCCCACCACGCGGACCCCAGGGGAGGTGGACCAGCCCCGCCAGCCTCTGACCACACTCAGCCTTTCCCAGCGGCCCGGAGCACCACCTGGGGCCCAGCGGGAGCCTCTCTGGGGCTGAGCCCATCCCAGTTTTAAGACAGCGCTTGTGCTGCTACCGGAAATCACAGGCCTGAACAGCCCAGAGATGCTGGACTCCCGGGAGCGAGGCGGGAGGAGCTCGGGTGAGGCCAGCGACGGAGGGTGTGGGCTCGGGGGGCGTGGCCTGGGCGGGAGACCCAGGGAGGGGGAGGCGCTTAGAGAGGGAACCAGGCGTCCGACCGTGTGACCTCGGCAAGCCTCAGCTCCCCCTCCAAATTATGGGGATGACGGTGACCACCCCTCGCTGGCCACCCCCCGGCCAGTCTGAATCCACAGGGCTCGGCCCCGGAAGCCCCAGAGGCCCCCTGGGTTGGAGGGGTTGACGGTGACAATCCCCGCCCCTCCCGGGCAGGCGCGCACACACACATGATGCTGGGGGTTCACCAGGGGCCCCAAAGGCCTCCCGGGGACTCTGAGTCTCCGATTTACCGAGACTGACCTGTGCCGGGCTTCTCAGGTGGGAGCACGGGCCCCAAACCTCCCTCAGCTGCCCCGGGGGCCTCGAGGCTATGGCCCACCCCTCGGACAGGTGACCTGGGGCTGGGGGCCGACCGACAGGCCCCAGGCCACACGGTGGGGGTGCCCGAGGCCTCCCTTCTGAGCAGCGCCGTGGACACGGTCGGGAGGGGGCTCAGCAGTCCGGATGCCGCAGTCCGGATGCCCCTCCGGCAGCAGAGGTGGGCGGTGGGGGTGGGGTCCCCAACCCTCCTCCACGGAGGGAGCAACGCGTCCCCGAAGACGTCAATCCGGGTAAGGGTGGGACAGGGGAAAGGCCCAAACTTGACATTTGCATTTCAAGCACTTATATCAGCAAAACAAACACCAGTAATTATACCATTTGCATATTTTCTACCATGATTGTTGGGGAGGGGAGGAGGGGCTCCTGCTGATGCCAGCAGCCCGCCTCCGGCAGCTGCGCCACCCCCCCCCCCCACCCAGGCCCTCTCCTCCGCCCCGCACCCCCCACGGGTGGGGCCCGGGGACTCCGGGCGGCAGGAAACGTCCCACTCCACCTGGGCCTGCCTCACGGGTCCGGAGCCAGACCCCGTCTGTGAAGTGGGGTCCAGGGTGCAGCCCCTCACTCAGACGCTCCATGGCCTCTCCGCCCCCGGCGTGCGCGCTCCCCCTCACAAAGGCCTCCACCCCGACCTGATTCCACTGGCCCCTCACCAGCCGGCCACCCTCTCCGCCTCGCCAGGCCTGGCACGCAGCAGCCTCAGCCGTGGGACGCTGCCAGCCCAGGCCCCACTCTGGTGCCGACCCCACAGAGAGGGCGGGGACCCCCCACTCAGAGGGGACTCGTGGGCTGGGGGATGGGACTGGCGGGAGGGGGGGGACTGAGCGCCCAGGCCCCTCCCTGGCAGCTGCTGTGGGCAGTGCCCTCCTGGGGCATCCAGAGAGCAGGGGTGCCCCACACGGCCTCAGCTCCCTCCTGCCTCTGGGGGGCTCCGGGGAGCGCTCCATTCCTCAGCACCCCCACCTCCCTCCACTGCCCGCAGAACCGGACAGACGGCAGACTCCCCCCGCCCTCCCTCAAGGCGCCTGATGGGGCTCTTCAGGGCGGGGGTCCCTGGGCTCATCCCAGGCTGGGGACCCATGAAGGGAACCAGGTGGCTTCTCCCTGCTCTGTCGGGTCCACGGTGTGGACTGTCTGGTTTCCAATGGAGGGAAAGTCAGGAGGGAGTGGGGCGGGAGGGGCCCCAGCAGCACCTGAGGCCTGCAAGGCCTGCAGCGAGGACAGGCGGGGGGGGGGGGGGGGGGGGGGCAGCGGAGCCCTGCCGGCAGCGTTCCCCAGGCCCCCTCCCTGGGTCGGGAAGCAGACACCCAGCTCAGTCTGGGGCGCTGACGAAGGGGATGGGATGTCCCCGGCCCATCAGAGCTGGGACCCCTGAATAGTGACCACGACAGTGGAGACACGACCAGGCAGGCCCCACCCCGCCCTGCCAGGCGGGCACCTCAGTCTTATCACCCTGGTCTCCAGAGAAACTGAGGCTCAGAGGAGTCACTCCACACACGGAGCCGGGACCTGTGCCCGGCCGGCCGGCCTGGCCCCCTCCCGCCCCCACCAAACCGCTTTCTGCAGGACAAGGGTCATCAGTGCCACCCCTCTGCAGACGGGAGACTCAGTCCCAGACGCAGCAGAGAGCGGCCTGTGATCACCCAGGACGCTCCTCAGCCGGCCTGACAGCTCTTTGCTTCTGACTTAAAGTCAGGCAGCGGCAGCAAGGGACAAGGTAATTACAGCTCCCAAGCTGGCTGCAGACACACCACCTCCCCCCCTCCCTTTAATCTCTTCCCACTCAGCCCCGCCAAAGGGAAGCCAGGGCCCCAGGCTTGGAAGTGCAAATGAGGCCCCTTCCCCCTTTAACTGCGAGCGGCAATTAACTCCTCACTTCACACCCCACAGCCCCACAAATTCCAGATGGAGTAAACAGTTAAATATGAAATATTACACCATAAAAAAAAAACTGGATGAAAACAGAATTCAATACTTAGCAGTCCTCAGGAGGGAGACAGGCTTATCTGGAGGGATAGGATAAATTGTACAAGAGACAGACAGATCTGACCATATAAGAATAAGGTAAAAGAACATAAAAAAAAAATAAGATGTACAACATACAGGGAAAACTATTTATAGCAAGTGTGACAGAAATGATAACTTCATTATGTAAAGAATTCAAATTGATTAGGGAACCACTAACAACGTATAAACAAATGGGAGAAACAGACACAAAGGAGAAAACACAGTTGGTTAACAAATATATGAGACAGTGTTCAACTTCTTGCATAATTAGGGAAATGCAAATTTTAAAATTACACTGAGACACCATATAGGCTCATCAAATAAACAGTGATCTAAAAACCACCACCAAAATAAAAAAGGCAACTAAAGATAAGTGCTGCTAAGGTTATGGTGAAACTGGCACAATTTTTTTTGAAAGTCATTTGGCAATACAGATAAAAAGCTTCTAAAGTGTGCATAGCTTGTAGCAGACAAGAGGCTTAATGGGGAAGCTAAAACTTTCCCTTTGAGACCAAGGACAGCACATGGATGCTGGCTACCACCACTTCTATTCAAAACTGCACTAGTGGGCTCAGCCATTGCAATAAGGCCAGAAAAAGAAATTAAAATGATATGACTCAGAAAGGGAGAAACAACTCCAGTTATTCACAGGTGTTACATTAAAAAAAATCCCAAAGAATGTATAAATGCAGTGATGGATGACGGAACTTAAAGCACTAGATATAAAATCCATATTCAAACGTCAAGTGAATCTCTATACATCTGTAGTAAGCAGAACATGAATGCTTATTAAAATTCAACACTGCAAATTGATCCACAGATTCTATGCAATCACAATCAAAATCCTGGAAATTTTTTCTTTCTGTGGAACCTGACGAGCTGACTCTGAAATTTATAGGGAAGAGCCAAGGGCCTAGAATGGTCCTAAACAAGAACAAGGTGGAGTGGGGGGGGGATTAATCATCAGATCGTTTATTACACCACCATAGGTGCTGAAGCAGTTGCTCGCGGTACAAGATCAGAAAACGAGCCCACGGATCAAAACCGAAGGCTCCCCGCTGAGCTGGGACCCAGCCCCTGTGATGACCAAGGAGGCCAGTAACTCAAGAAGTCAGACACCCGGGAGGAAAATGAAATCAGACCCCTACCTCACACCGCATGAAAGATCAATTCCAGGCTGATTACAGACCTCAATAAGAAAAGGAGACAGACATGAACCTAAGGAGACAGCAGAAAAACACATGACAACCCGGAAGCAAGGAAGGCCTCCTCCCCTTGGACCCACACAAGAACATGATATACTCTGCTCCATAAAAGTGAGGAATTCCTGGGGCTTCCCTGGTGTCTCAGCGGTAAAGAATCTACCTGCCAATGCAGGAGATGTGGGTTCGACCCCTGGGTCAGGAAGACCCCTGGAGGAGGGCACGGCAACCCACCCCAGTGTCCTTGCCTGGGAAACCCCATGGACAGAGGAGCCTGGTGGGCTGCAGTCCACGGGGTCGCAGAGAGCTGCAACTGGGCACACACGCATGCACAATGCACACTTGAAAGCTGCCGTAAGAACAGATCTTAAAACAGTTGTCACCACAAGAAGAAATGTAAAAAGTGAAGAATTCTTGCTCTTGAAAAATAACATAATAAGAATAAAAACACAAGCCACAGATATTCGAACACAGCCTTCTATCTACTCTAATGATGAGACGGTTGGATGGCATCACCCACTCAATGGACATGAATCTGAGCAAACTCCAGAAGACAGTGAAGGACAGGGAAGCCTGGCGTGCTGCAGTCCACGGGGTTGCAGAGAGTCACACACAACTTAGCAACTGAACAACAAGGACAACAATCCACTCCGCGCTGTCCATCCCGAATCCATGGACAACTCCTACAGATTCAGGGGGAAATACAGGCACCTCAGTAATACAGAAAATGGAGAGAGGTCTTGAAAAGGCATTTACCAAATGAGGACATCCAGAGGGTCCAGAACATCAAACCATAAAAGATGCTCAACTTCATTATTCATGGAGATGGAAAAGCCTCAGAAGTCTCAGGAGTGTTGTGCTGGGGACGTGGTGAGGCAGGAAGACATCTTCTGCTCCAGGGGCCATTTCACCACCACACCGAGGAGACTGACGCACGCCTGTACATTCTGAGAGCAGAGACCCCACCCCAGGGGGAAAGCTCAGACTACGGCACTCACACACAGAGGCTCATCACAGCCCCAAAGGGGGAACCACTCTGATCCAGGCCTAGAAAGGGATGCTCTGCAGCAAGGAAAATCCACCCATGATGAACAGACAAATGGTCCCCAAGTACCGCTGGCCAAAAGAACATGGTCAAAAAGACTATGGATGCAGGGGTTATATTTATGTAAAGTACAGACACGGCCATCCCAGGATGCGTCATCTGAGGACGCTGGTTGCTGTGTGTGGGAATGACAAGAGGGCTGTATCACAGAAAAGCTCTTGGAAGGGCTCCCGGGGGCTGGCGAAGTTCCACCGCAGGCTCTCAACCTTGGCTGTGGCTGTGCAGTGTCCACACGATGATCACCCTTTCCACGCTCATACGTGATCTCAGCACTCTTCCGTACATGCTACTCACTGCAGGTGCATGTGCACACGCACTCACCCAGGCCTGTCTGGCTCCACAACCCCATGCACTGTAGCTCGCCAGGCTACTCTGTCCATGGGATTCTCCACGCAAGCACACTGGAGCGGGGTGCCATGACCTCCTCAAGGGGATCTTCCTGACCCAGGGATCGGACCGCCATCGCCTGCATTGGCAGGCGGGCTCTTTTACCAAGACAGTCACTCAGTTGTATCCCACTCTGTGACCCCATGGACTGTAGCCCACCAGGTTCCTCCGTCCATGGGATTCTCCAGGCAAGAATACTGGAGTGGGTTGCCACTCCCTTCTCCTGGGGATCTTCCCAACCCAGGGATCGAACCTGGGTCTCCCACACTGCAGGCAGATTCTTTACCATCTGAGCTCCAGGGAAGCCCTTCACCAATGAGCCGCCTGGAAAGCCCAGCTGACAATTTGAAAAAGTCCCGGGAGTCGGGGAGAAAAGTTCAGCCCTCGGGCCAACTGTCTTCCTCCCAAGAACCTATCATAAAGAAATAATCCCAGAGAGGAGCTGGGCCAGAGACTTCCACTGCCTCTTAATATAGAAGAGAAAAAAATTGGAAATCACCTAAGTGTTTGATATGACGAGAGGGACTGTGACTCTGTTACAGGACACCCTCTCTAAATACTGCACCATCATTTTAATAACGCTGATGAAAATGTTGCAGCTTGGAAACCGCTCAAGATCTGTGAATGATCAGAGCCAGCAGTTCACTCCCAGATGGACAGAAACATGTACACCTGCAAAACACATGTGCAAGGGTGTTCTTAGCAACACCATTCAGAGCAGCCCATGCTGGAAATAACGCTCATCAGTGCCAGAAGGGACCGACAGACTGGGACGTCTGCACGCCTGGGAATATTACACAGCAATGAAGATGGAGGGACCATCACGTCCAACAGAGGAACGTGATTCTCACGAGTGAAACGTGTGACAAAAGCAGCCAGACATGAAGAGTGTGTATCTGTGATTCCATTTACACAACGTGAGAAGACAAAACTATGCTTGTTGTTGAGTCACCAAGTCGTGTCTGACTCTGTGACCCCGTGGACTGTAGCCTGCCAGGCCCTGCTATCCATGGACTTCCCAGGTAAGAATACTGGAGTGTGTTGACACTTCCTACTCCGGGGAATCTTCCCGACCCAGGGGTCAAATCCACCTCTCCTGCATCGGCAGGCGGGTTCTTTACCACTGAGCCACCAGGAAAGCCCGTCAAAACGAAGCCGCTAGAAGCCAAAACGGTGGTCCCCCGTGGGCGGTACGTGACCCCAAAAGGCCAAGAGGGGACTTCCAGGAGCTGGTGGGTTCTGCCTCTTGATGGAGGCGCTGGTTACACTTGATGAAAAATTCAGTAAACAGTACCTTGGGGTCTGTGTGCGTCTCTGTGGGTAAGTTATGTTTCAGTTTGTTGTGTGGTTTTTTTTTAAGGGTGATTGATACCAACCCTCTGTAACAAACCCTCATCCTCAAATGAAGAAAAGCCCAGAAGGCCATTCTCCAGGTGGAACCATAGTTCATTTCTCCTTTGAGCATTTTCCTAATTTGCTTTAGAGAAGAAATAATTCTCTTTGGAAATAAAAAAATAATTGGGAAATAATACTTATTACATGTATTAAAATGCCAGGCCAAAAAAAAAAAAGTGCTGGTGCTAATTAACGTTTTGCAACCCAGGATGGCCTGATGCCTCGACGTTGGGAGAACTCAGGGCTGAGGCTAACATGCCTGGGACCCTCACCCCACCTTCTGCGGCTCCAGCCCCGTCCTCGGCCGACAGGAGCTGACGTGCGAACCTGCTGAGCAAAGGCAGAGCCAGCCCTGAGGGTGCGGAGCAGGAGAGACAACCGCAGCGAAGGGGAGGCGGGAACGCCGGGGAGGCGGGAGCCCGATGAGTCGCATGCAAGAGCTGTAAATTTGATAAGTGCTTATTAGAAATATGAGAATGAGGCTTCAACTGTGCTTGTCTGCCTGAAATGACGGCTGAGGCGCCCTCGGACTCTCACTGGCTAAACGTGGTAAACTGTTCTACTGTAGGTGCCAAGTTAAAAAAAAAACACATCGAGACAGAACTGAGATCCCCAGGAGAGCCTGTCACCGTCCTGGGGGCTGCAGAAAGCCCTCCTTAGAAACGGGCCAGAAAAGCAGCAGGACCCCCACACCCTCCATCATCGGTCCAGCGGCCCTGGCTCCTGCCTCACGGCGGTCCAGGACCCCAGCCCCCAGTCCCCCCGGCCAGCTGAGCTCTGCGCTGGCGCGGCAAGCACCCATGGGTTTTGTGCTCCAGGCCTCATTCTCTCCTCACTCGATCCGGGCAGGTGGCCCCACTTCGGGACCCAGGCGGCAGGTGAGCTCCGAGGCTGAGCGCAGCCTGCCAGGATCCCCCTGTATCCCCGCTGCCGGGCAGCCTGGGACAGGCGCCGCCCTCCCTGAGGGCCGCCAGGGAGGCCCGCGCGCGCCAGCCCGGCCAACACCGGCTCAGGCCCATCTGCTGACAGTGACACACGCCTTCCCCGTTCACGACGGCAACACGGATAAAAGCAGAAAGAAGACACATTCCCAGAAGAATATGGTGGGGGGGGGGGGGGCAGATTCTTGAAAGGGCTGGAAATCAAAGGGGAAATAAATGTGCCCACGGTGAGCTCTCCTCCCGCTGGGAGCCCTTCTGACAGATGAGACCATAGTCTCGGGGCCCCATGGCCAGTGAGTAGGAGTTGGGCAGGAACCGGACCCCAAACACTCCCGCCAGAGCCCCGCCTCCACGTGGGCCATGGACCCCGACATTCAGCGCCAGCAGAGACAGGCAGCGGGGGCTCGCCAAGGCCAGGGACAGCCTCCTGGTCTGTGCACCACCCCCCCAACCGCCCAGACACCCCCAGCGGGGCGGATGGGCTAAAGGGGCAGTCGTCCTCGACGGGCCGAGGCCCCAGGCTCTCGTCTGCGCCTCTGTGAGTGAACACGGGCAGGAGACCCTGCCAGCCGCCCCCTCCGGGGCCTGAGCGGCATCTCTTCTGCCAGAGGGCGGGGGCTCCTCCTCCCCAGGACCACCAGCACCCCGTCCTCTCACCCCGCCCCCTCTCACAGCAAACCCTCTGACACCCCATCTCCCCAGACGTCCACACGCCTGCCAGGAAGCCCCAGCCAGAGAGGGTAGGGGCTTCTCCCAGATCTCAAGGCAGATGGCGGGGGACTTGGAGCCCGGCCTGGAACAGCGCTCAACATCGCCTCCTCCAGAAAGCCTCCCCAGCCTGCCCACATGGAGGGGGCCCGCAGACCGCCCCAGGCCACGTCCGCTGGGCCGTGTCCTCCGGCACCGCTCTCACTTCTGCGTCTGCACACCACCCCCCACTGACGTCAACCCCACGTGGGCAGGGCCCGCGTCGCTTCCTGGCAGCTACACCAGCTCAGGCCAAGCACACAGGTGCGGTCCACGGGGGCTCACCAACAAGGACAAGGACTCGCCTCCCACCCCCAGGCCTGGCGCGGGGCCGGGGGGCCCACGAGGCTCGCTGAGTGAGCCTGTGAGCCAGTGAACAGGAATCAGGGACGCCTTCAACCAGCCAGGCTTTCAGAGTGGGGGCGGGGCGGGGCTGTGCCCGCTCCTCTGCCTCCGGTGGGCTCCTGCCTCCACCTGCCTGGCCCCACGGCTGGCGCAAGGCAGAGGGCGCAGGCTGGCACTGGGAGTCGGGGACGTGGGCCCCCATCACTCGGGACTAAGGCTGGTTCTCAGGCATCGAGGGGACGAAGTTGTCCAGCATCCGGGCCAGCAGGAGCATTGAGTGGATGTCACGAGGGGAGGCAGGCGTCACGGTCCTGGCCGGGCTGGGGGTGGAGCAGGTTCCAGGTCGGGGGGCCAGTTCCTCCCCCAGCACCGAGTGAGCGCAGGACTGCAGAGCTGAGTAGCAGCGTGCCCTGCGTCGTTCATGATGCCACATGAGCAGCGACGGGCACAGAGGCAGGAAGGCGGGCGAGCGGTCCCCAACAGCCCCAGGTGGAACAGGAGGCTGCGTCTGGCCCCAGCAGGCAGGACGCCCCCACAACTGCGGCCAGGCAGCGGGCCGCAGCCTCGCCCCGCGTTGATGGGCAGCTGGGTGGTCAGGACACAGGGTCTCCAGGGTGCCCACCGCCCTTTCACAGGAAGCGTTTGTTTCCTTCTGCAGTGCCTCTCGGGCTAGTTCCTGTGAGACCCGGAAACTCTCGTCTGGCTCCCACCCCCACCATGCAGGGTCAGCTGCCTGTGGTCTCAGGGACCCAGACAGGCCCCAGGCAAGGTGAGTGGCTGGAGGACCTCAGGGCCAGTCTGGCAGAGCACGGCCGCCCAGACGCGGCGACCGTGATGCCTTCTGAGCCTGCGTCTCTGCCCTCACTCCTGCTAGAATCTCCACACCTGGGCAGCGGGTTGGGGGGTCACCCCTTGAGGGAGGGGGTTTCCTTTCTCTAGGCGGCGGGGGACACTCCAGCCCCCTTTCATCCCCGCAGCAATGCCTGTGGGTGACTGAGAAGCCAGAAGTCCCCTTCTCCGTCCTCACCCCCCATCCTCCCAGGCCCTTTGTGACGTCACTGCTGTTGCCATGGGAACGCTGCCAGCTGAGCGGATGACTTCCGGGCGGGCGGACGGGGGGAGCGGGGCTGGGCCCGCCTGGTCCTGCAGCAAAGGCCGCGCTCGGGTGGCCGGCCACGCGGCACAGGACGCGGGGAGCCACCTGGCCAACAGGCCGAGGGCGCTCAGAGTCTGAGCCCTGCTCCTTCCAGGGAGAGGGCGGCGGGGCCACGTCTGCCGGGGAGGCCATGGCTGAGGCTGTCCTCAGCCTCGGTTTCCCTCTCAGGAGGCGGGAGCAAGTCCAGGAGCCCAGCACTTCCAGAGGGCTCCCCGCTGCGTCTGGCACCCGTGGGGGCGGGGCGCTGTTCAGCGGTGAAGGCCCCAGCACATCCTGCGTGAATCACAGCCAGATGGGGGCTTCCGGAAGCTTCCCACCTGCTCCTGCTCTGGGGGGCGTTTCCCGGGCAGAGGGGAGCACTTCCCCATCTTCCGGGAGCCCCCACCCCAGGGCTCTGATGCTCTTGGCTCTCCCGCCGCCCCTGGGGACCCCACCACATGCACCCACCTGTCGGCACCGATCCAGGTCTCCCAGACACCTGCTCCATGCCTGGGGTTGCCATGGGGATGAGCCGGTGCGGGCAGCGTGTTCAGGTGGGGCCCTGGGCACCCCCGAGGTTCCGCAGAAGCCGGGCACACAGACAGGTCTGCAGGTGTGCCCATGCCATGCCCACATGTGTGTGCACGCTTGCACACACACCTGCGTGTTCTAACCTAGAGGTGGGCCCACATTCGGGGTAGATACAGGCTGTGCATGGCATATGCCTATCCAGCGGCACGGGTGGCCCAACCAGGCCTCCCCTGGACCTTGACCCCTGACCCCCACGGCCCAGCACGTGGTCAGGGGGGAAGCAGGCACCTTCTTTTACTGTCTCCTTTCATTCAACTCTCAAGGTGGGAATTCGGGAAGCTTCCCTCAACTTCCGACTAGAAACAAGGCCCAGAGACAGGAGGAGCTCGCCCAAGGTCACAGAGCCCTCGGACAGTCCAGGAGGTTGTGTGGGGAGATCCCAGCCCTGCCTCTCCCCCGCCACCCCCCCCCCCCAGCTGCAGTCCAACCTGGTGCCTCCCATCTATGACCCCACATCTCCCGCAGACAGCGGGGTGCAGGAGAGCAGGTCTCCACGCTGAGAGCATCGTGCGGCAGCCCAGCCTCTGCTGACAGCACGGACCCCTCCTGGCCGCCCCGCTGGCCTCAGGCCTGCCCGACCAGCCCAAGAGAGACAAGCCCCTCCCCCAGGCAGGAGGGGGCCTCTGCCCCATAAACGGAGCAGCCCGGCCTGGCCCGCAGCCTCTGGCGGGCCCACAAGGGTCCTCTGACGGCCCAGCCGCAGGCAGGCAGGCCAGACAGAGCTGTCCCAGCCCCAGTGAGCAGCCCTGGGGGGTGGGGTTTGGCTGCAGCACCCAGGCGGGAGTCGGGGGACATAGGTGCCAGCAGACTGTCCCCCAGGCCTCGTGGCGGCTCCTAACCATCCTCCCAGCCACCCTGCCTTCCGCTTAGCCCACCGGTCACCAGGCAGGGGGAGAAACTGAGACCCCGTGTCAGAAGTGGCTGCCAGGAGACAGAAGCCACCAGGAGGGTCTGGCCAGGATCAGGTTGCTGCACACAGCCTGGACGCCACCCTGCCAGTCACACAGTCATCCTGAATGCCTGACCGGCCAGGCACTGCTGGGCTGGGCAGCTAGAGGCTGGTCAGGGATGCAGAGCGGCCTTTAAATACCCCGGTGATTTCACGCCACGGCGTCCTCCTCCTCCCCAGCCGCCCGAGGCACCCGGCCACGCGATGGATGCCTAATGAGCTGTGAAGGTCCATTTTTCAAAGTTAAACATTTCCCGGGCTCCCTGGCCCAGCCTCCAGACGCAGCCAAGTGACATCCTGGGTGTGGGGCCAAGACAGCTGCTCAGGGAGGCCGGCGCCCACAGGGACTCCACAGCACCCCAGCTCTCACTGCCCCCCTGGGGTCCATGGAAAACCACCCCAGCGGCCAGCCCGAGGGGAGCTGAGGTGGCGCGGACAAGGCTGGGCAGCGGGGCCTCAGCCCAGCGCAGCCTTCACGTGGGGAACCCTGACCCTGCCCCACCTCACAGAGGGGAGACTGGCGGAGGGGCCGCGAGTCCCCCAACAGCAACCTCGAGGTCTCACCCACCTCGGGGTAAGGGCCAAGGACCTGCAGGGCCATTCAAGGGGCAGCCATGGGTGGAGACCCCAGACCCCCCGGAACACCCCAGGTGTATCCAGGAGGGGTCCAGCTGACCCCTGTCAGCCAGGACCACTGCTAGCTCCTGTGTGAGGTGGCCGGACCCCTCGGTTAGCCCCTGCCTCTCTAGGGGGATGGGCTGGCAGGAGGCCTGAAAGTGGCCTCTGCAGGTTGGGGCTCAAGCCTCAGCTCTGTAAGTACCCCCCTCTGTGAGCTCACCCCAGCCACCTCCCTGGCCCTCGGGATCTCCACCTGCCCTCTGGGGCCATTTGTCTCTGAGCCAGGGGCCGTCTGCACTCCCATGTCTTCCAAACCTCTGTCCATACTGACACTGTCTTTAGTCCTTGTAGGTGCATCTACCCATCATCCATTCACCCACCATCAGCAACTCATTCATCCTCCACTCACTCATCTTTCAGCCATCCATTCACCTGTTCATCAATCATCCATCCTTCCTTCCTTCATTCCTCACACATCTGTCCACTCATCCACCATGCATCTCACCATCCATCCAGTTTATTCACCCATCATCTATCCATCATCCATCCATCTCATCATCCATCCAGTTTGTTCATCCACCATTCATCCACTCATTCATCCATCCATCCCATCATCCATCCAGTTTGTCCATCCATCATCCATCCATCCGTCATCCATCCACCCTTGCAATTATCCTCCATCCATTTTATTCATCATCCATTCATATCTATCTACAAACCCACCACCTCAGCCATCTACCCATCCATTTATGAAGAGTAAGTCAGACAGTCCTGGGCCAGGGCTAGAGCCCAGTCCCTGAATCCTGACCCAGTGTCCTCTCCAGGAGGCTAGCTACTCAAACAGCTCCAGGAGTCCCCATTCTGTCGCTGGCATTGGCTCTGCTCCCTGTCAGCTTGGGGAAGGGCTCCCATCTCCACTCGAGGGCTCTTGACAACAATCAAAAGCCAAGGGACCCGAGAAGCCCCCAGCACTGGCCCTGCTTCAGGGACCATGTGAACTTGGTCAAGAAGCTCAGACCCCCATCCGCGACAGACACACGACTGCGGAGGCTTCACACTGGGCCACACCGAGAGACGCGGCTGTAAACGGACAACGTGGTGGGAGGGTATGCCAAGATGAGGGAAAATAGAGCAACAAGACACGTCTGCCCTCGCCACCGATTCCACAGCTTCCCAAGGGTTCCAGCTGAGGTGGACTAAACCTACCCAGAGGAGCCCTCAGCAGACCCCAGGCAAGCAGGACCATCTGAAAGCCCCACATTATACCAAACACCCAGAAACACATGCGTGACCCCTTAGCAGCCCACACCTGTGGGGTCCACGCTGGGAACTGGTCTTCTTCCCCATGCGTCCCTTGTTCCTACGATTCCCGTACTTGCCCATTTGTACCGTCAGACCCCAGACACATCATATCAATGGAACAGAGACCAAGGCCCTGGACAGCCTTGAAACTGTGCTCACACACTGGCAAGCACGTTCGCGTGCATGATGAACACACACAGGGTGCCCTGTAGAGAGACCAGGCTAAGAAACAATGTCATTACCCAGCTACAAAAAACAACGGGCTTTTGAAAACAAAACTTGGATGAACCTCGAGGAAATTTTGCTCAGTGAAAACAAATCCAGGCCCCCAAAGTTCATACCGTATGACTCCATGCATACAGTCTACTTGAAAAGACAAAAATCATAGAAGTGGAGAACAGATTAGTGTTTTCCAGGGGTCACAGCTGAGGTTTGGGGGAGGGAGCTGAATGTGGCTATGTGGCTATAAAAAAGCGATAAGGATTTCTCAATTGATGGAAATGTTCTGTATCTGGACCGTATCACTGTCAACATCCCAGTTGCCATATAGTTTTGCAAGATGTTACTCCTGGGGAGAAATGGATAAAAGGTACCGGGGATCTCTCTGAATTGTTTATCATGAATGCATGGGATCTACAACAGAATGCAAAATAAAAATGCTAAAATGGATGAAATAATGCATTGAAAATGGGTGGTGGTTTTAATAAAAGGTGTAAGATCAACTGCATTTATATGAAAAGAAATGAAACTGAATCCCTACCTCACACCATAGAATAAAAATTAATTCCAGATGGACTGAAAGTCTCAAGGTCAAATGCAAAACAATAAACCATCTAGAGGAACCTCTACAGAAACTTGAAGTGAGAAAAGATTTTGCTTTAAGCTAACAAAAAGTACCAACTCTGAAGGAAAACGTGGACTACATCAAAATGAAGAACTTCTCATTAAAAGACACGAATGGAAGAGGGAAATGTCAAACATAGGGTGGGGGAAGATACTTAAAACCTATATAATCAAGATTGGAAAAGAGTATAAAGAATTCCTACAGGTGTATAAGAGGAAGCCAGGAATCTCAACAGAAAGAAATGGGTAAAAGTTTTGAACAATATTTGGTCAATAAACATAGGAAAAGGTGCTCACTTTTTAGTAGGGGTAAAATGAAAAGGACAGTATCCAATGTTGACAAGGATGCAGAACAACCAGTACTGAACTGGGGCTGACAGGTGGGGAGGCCTCAGGAGAGCATGAACTCCGACAAGCACTTCTGAAAACTGTTTGGCAACATAGGCGGCATGTACAACACCGACATTATGGGCCTCACAAAAACGTGCTGAGCAAAAAAAGCTGGCCTCGGAAGAATACATATTGTGTAGTTCATGGCTCAGATGGTGAAGAATCCGCCTGTAATGCAGAAGACCTGACTTCAATCCCTGGGTTGGGAAGATCCCCTGGAGGAGGGCATGGCAACCCACTCCAGTATTCTTGCCTGGAGAACCCCATGGACAGAGGAGCCTGGCGAGATCCAGTCCACGGGGTCGCAAAGAGTCAGATACGACTGAGTGACTCTCACACATTCACACACACACACTCATATAAAGCATAAAAACAGGAAAAACTATAGGATTAAAAATCAGAAAAGTGTTTCCCTTTAAGGAGAAAAGAGAGGGTAACAATCACGTGAGAACACGAAGACATCCTGGGATGCAAGTCATATCTTATTTCTTGAACTAGTTGGTTCTGAAATGAATTTCACTTTGCAGTAATTCACGGAGCTGCCTGTTTTTTAAAGTTGTGTTTTTAGAAAGTGGCACCACAAGATGGGTCTTCCAGCACACTGGAGGAAGAGGGTTGCCAAATCCTTTCCCCCAAACTGTAAAAATAGTAAAAAATGATCAAAAATAACCATTTCAGTATCCTCGAAATTGACCAAAAGGCATTTATCCAGGAAACACGATTAAAACGTTGACTAAGTCAGGGAAAATCTGTGATATTCTTACCTGGAACTGCTTCCATCTCCCCACTCCAGGCTCGGCTGGGACATCGCCCGAACAGGACAGCAGCGTGCAGGCCACAGAAACCAGAAGCTTCACTGCCAGAGGCTGATTTGATTTAGAGCAGAAGGCACAAGACTCGGGCTCAGCAGCAGTGATGTCAATAGTGAGCAGCAACCTCAGTGGCGAGTGAGTGAGGAAAGCCAGCTGTGCCGCCAGGCTGAGGCTGCGATCCTGGCTGGGGCGGCCACAGACCAGGGGACTAGCTGGAAATCTGGCCGAGGAAGACACAAAATGTGACCGCTGTAGACGTGCTCAATAAACTCTCCACATAAACCCGACTGATGGGCAGCATGCCTGGGGGACGGCAGACAGAGCCCGAGAAACTCACACGTCCCTGGCCCACCAAGAGCCTGTGGACACACGCAGAGGGGCGCAAGAGAGCCTGGCAGAGAGTGAAAGGCAGAACAGACTCGAAGCCGCCTGGTCCTTGAAGGTGCCCCTAACCCACGTGCAGACCCATCAGCAGACAGCAAAAGCCTGACACAGCCTCTGACCGATCACTGACTGACCACTAAGCTAAGCAGACACCGAGATGATCCCTAGGAAGCCAAAATTTAGAAGAAAACCAGGAGTTTGTTTGTTTTTTAAGACAGACTAAGCAAAGACATCAATCATTACACTTCAGTGGACATGGATTTCAAAGTTTTAGTCCAGGCAAATTACCCAATAAACAAACAAAAAACCTAGCAAATGGGGATGGGGGGGTGGGAATCAGAATCCAGAGGTGCTACAGGATGTTGGCCAAAATGCCCATTTTTCAACACAAAATTACAAGATATGCCAAGTAGCAGGAAAAGGTAACTCATACTCAAATAAAAAGCAGTCAATAAAAACTGTCACAGTGTCACAAGATGTTGTGGTGTACAGCAAAGACTTCAAAGCAGCAATCATAAATCTGTTTTTAAAAAGGGCAAAAGACAATCATGTTTAAAGATGAAAGGAAAATATTATGACATGGACTCAAAAAACAGAGAACCTAAATGAAGAGAGAGGAATTATTCAGCAGAATTTTGGAATTCAAAAGTGAAAATAACTGAAGTGGAAAACTCATGAAGGGCTCAACAGTCAATCTGAGATGGCAGAAGAAAGAATCAGTGAACCTGAAGATAGATCAAAATAAAGTATACAATCTAAAGAACAGAGAGAAAAAGTAGAGAAGGAGGACTTCCCTGGTGGCCCAGGGGCTGAGACTCTGCACTCTCAATGCAGGAGACCCGGGTTTGATCCTTGGTCAGGGAACAAGATTCCATGTGCCGCAACTAAAGTTCCCGCATGCCGCAATAAAGATCTCGCATGTTGCAACTAAGAGCTCATGTTTAAATAAATAAATAAACATTTATCGGTGCATCCAAATAAATAAATCTTTTTTTAGGAAACAGATAAGGAAAATAAAGTGAGCCTAAGACATCTGCGGGAGACAACATCAAGGGCTTGGTACCAACATGTATGTGACAGAAGTCCTAGGAGAAGAGACGAGAAAGAGGTAAGAAAATATTTCAAGAAATAACAGCTAAAAACTCCCCAAATTTGATGAAAAACGTTAATATAACAGATGCAAGATCAACAAACCCCAAGAAGGATGAAAACAAAAAACCCACACCTACATACATCATAATCAAAGTGCCGAGAGACAGAGATGATAGAGAAGAGAGATCCATCACAGCCAACACGGTCAACGGCCGACTTCCCACCCAAGACTATGGAGGGGAGAAGGCACTGGAAAGGCATGCTCAGCTTGCTGAAAGAAATGTCGACCAAGAATTCCATACCCCATGAAACTGTCCTTCAGAAATGAAGGCAAACTAAAGACACGCATAGACAAAGACCGAGAGAATTTGGTGCCAGTAGCCCCTGATTCAGAAGAAATTTCCTAAAGTAAGAACTTTGGGCTGAAAGGCAGTCACGTCCAGGGTAATTCAAACCCACAGAAAGAGATGAGGAGTGCCAGACGAATATAAAAGACTCTATAAATGCATTGTCTTCTCTTCCATTCCCTTAACTTCTTTTAAAAATGCAAGAGTACATACAGTAGCAATTATAACACTACACTGATGTTAGACCAGCATACACTGATGTACTTTATAGGACAATTTAGCACAAAAGAGGGAGGGGAAATGGAGCTATACCGGAGTAAAGCTGCCGCACTTTACCACAGTTAAGTCTGTATTAACAGCTATGACAAATCTAGACTGCGTATTAAAAGGCAGAGGCATCACTTTGCCAACAAAGGTCTGTCTAGTCAAAACTATGGTCTTTTCCAGCAGTCATGTATGGATGTGAGACTTGGACCATAAAAAAGGCTGAGCGCCCAAGAATTGATGCTCTTGAACTGTGGTGTTGGAGAAGGCTCTTGAGAGGCCCTTGGACTGCAAGGAGATCCAACCAGTCCATCCTAAAGGAAATCAGTCCTGCACATCCATTGGAAGGACTGATGCCAAAGCTGAAACTTCAATACTTCGGCCACTTGATGCAAAGAACTGACTCACTGGAAAAGACCCTGATGCTGGGAAAGACTGAGGGCAGGAGGAGACGGGGATGACAGAGGATGAGATGGTTGGATGGCATCACTGACTCAATGGACCTGAGTTTGAGCAAGCTGTGGGAGATGACTGAACAACGACAAAAATCGGTGTTAATCTGAAATCATTTGTGTTAAGATGCATATTGTAATCCCCCGAGCAACTACTAAGAACACAATGCAAAGAAATAAAGTTTAAAAAACTAAAAAGGAACTAGAACAGCACACTGCAAGCATGTACCTGACATCAAAAGAGAAACAGACCAGGAGAAAGACAAGACGTGCAGAAAATAATGCAGAAAACGGCAACCATGTCAAATAAAAAACTGCATTCCATGTGAGCAGACTAAATGGCTCAATTAAAAGGCAGAAGTTGTCAGACTGGATTAAAAGAGCAAGATCCAAATATATGTTGCCCCAAAATTTTACACTTTAGGTTCAAATATACAACTGTGATGAAAGTAAAAGGACAGAAAAATACATGAAAACAGGAACCACATAAAAGCCAGAATAGGTAAGTTAACATCAGGCAAAAGAGACTTCAAGAAACATATTAAAGGCAAAGAGACACATTTCATAATCATATTCAGGTTGATACCTCAGAAAGAGATGACAAATATAAACAAATATGCCCATAAGAGCTCCAAAATACAGTAAGCAAAAATTATCAAAATTGAAAAGAGAAACAGATAATAATCCCAATAGCAGATAATACCCAACAGATAATAACACCAGTAACAGTTGAAGATTCTAATATTCCACTTTCAATAACTGAGAAAACTAGACAGAAGAAATCAGCAAAGATACAATCTGAATGACACCATCACCAACCTGACCTAACTGACATTTGTAGAACATCCTACCCTGCAGAATGCACGTTCTTTTCAAACACATGAGGTACACTCTTCAGGATGGACAATATTTTAGGCCAAAAGACAAACTTCTGTAAATTTAAAATGAATGTAACCATAGAAAGTATGTTCACCAACCACAATGGAATAGAATTAAAAATCAACAAAAGAAATAAATCTGAGAAATCCTCAAATATTTGGAAAGTAAACAACAATTTTAAAAATAGCCATGAGTCAAAGAAATCACAAAGGACATTAGATAACATCTTTAATTAAATGAAAACAAAACATATCAAAGTCTATGAGATGCAGGTAAAGCTGGGTTTAGATGGAAATTTATAGCTTTCAATGTGCATCAGAAAAGAAGAAAAATCTCAACAACTGAAGCAGCTACCTTAAGAAACTAGAAAAAGCCAAAGCAAGTAGAATAAAGGAAATAATAAATCAGAACTAAGGCTGATGAAAAAATAGAAAAATAAATCAACAAAAACCAAAAATCATCTATTTGAAAAGATTAACAAAATTGACAAAACCTTTAGTCAGACTGACCAAGAAAAAAAAAAAAACCAGAAATTACCAAAATCAGTTATTAAAAAGAAAACATCACTACCAACCCTACAGATATCAAGGGGAATGTAAAAGTAATAAAAGTAATATTGTGAACAACTTTACACCAACAAACTACACAACTTAGAAGATGAGTGGGCAAATTCACAGGAAGACACAAATTAACAAAACTGATTCAAAAATGGGAAGCCTGAATCAACTTACAATCATTTATCCAAAAATGAATGACTAAAACACTCCCACAAAGAAAAGTCCAAACCCAGGTGGCTTAAATTGCAAATTCTGTCAAATATTTTTTAAAAATCACACTGAATCTAGACAAACTCAGGAAAAAAAGAGAAAGAAAAACTTCCTCACTCATTCTACAAGACCAGTATTTTCCCTGCTACCAAAACCAGACAAAGACATCATAAGGAAATAACAGACCCACACATCACATGAACACTGGTGCAAAAATTCTTCATAAAACAGTAGCAAACCAAACCCAGCAATAAAGAAAAAGGATTGTAAAGGTGGCATTTACCCCAGGAATGATACGCTGGTTTAACCTCTGAAAATCAACTAGAGTCATACTAGTAAAGGACAAAGCCAAATGACCGTTTTAGCAGATGCAGATAAGCAAATCCAACACACATTCACCATAGAAACACTCAGACACCAGGGCTACAAGGGGACTTCTCAACCTGGTAGAGACCATCCAGGAAAGTCACAGCTAACACACTTCACGGCGAGAGGCTGAATGCTTCCCCCCGAGATCAGGCATGACGCACCAGTGCCATTCAGTATTACTCCGGAGGTTCTGGTCAGCGCAACAAGGCAAGAAAAATAATCCTAATGAAAGATAGCCTGTTTGAAAAAGAAGATGTAAGACTCCCCTTATTTGCAGAGGACATGCAGAAAATCCTAAGGAATCCACAAAAGTCTAGTGGAACTAGCCAATAATTAAATTCAGCAAGGTCACAGGATAAAATATCAACATACAAAACTCCGCTTTACTCCTACGTACTAGCAACAAACAATCTGAAAATGAAATTAAGAAAATAATTCCATTCACAATAGCATCAAAAAACACTTAGGAATAAATTTAACAACAGAAATTTAATTTGCAAGACTTGCACACTGAAAATGACCCCAAAAAAACTGCTCAGAGAAAACGAAGGCCTGATTCAGGGAGACGCGGTCCACGTCCGCGGAGGAAGAGGCATTTCCAAGTCGATCTGTGCGCCGAGCAGAAGCCCATCAAGACCCCACCAAGCACTTCTCTAACTGACAAGGCGGCCTTAAAAGCTGCACAGAGATGTCAAGGGGTAAGAATAGCAGAAAATATTTTGAGAAGAAAAAAGTTTAGAGGACTTACACTGCCCACTTTCCAAACGGGCCACAGACCCACAGTGGCCGAGCGCGTGCGGCGCTGGCAGACGGCCAGACACGCACCCTGAGGGGAACTGAGGGTCCAGAAGCAAACCCTCCCGCCCACGGCCCCAGGAGCACTCAGAAGGAGAGACGGCTGGACCCGGACGAGGGCGCCCAGGCGGCCGCGCGCGGGGCCCCGGACGAGGGCGCCCAAGCGGCCACGGACACACAGGAGGGGAGAGACCCGGGACGCGGCGGGGAGGAGGGGGACGGCGGAGGCGCAGAGGCGAGCGGCCAGCCGGCGGGAGCTCAAAGCTGGCGGTGGGAGGGAGACTCGGGACGGGGACACGCGCGCACCTACGGCCGCGTCACACTGAGGTCTGACAGAAGCCAACTCAATCCCATAAGGCAATCATCTTTCAGTTAAAAATATTTTTATTTTAAAAATGATGCTGGGGCAATTAGATACCCATGTATCCAAAAAAAATGAATGAAGAGCCATATACAGCATTCACAAACATTAACTTAAAATGGTCAATAAACCTAAATCCAAAAGCTAAAATTAGAATGTAAACTCCTAGGAGAAAACACAGAAGAAATATCTGTGACCGTGGATGAGGCAAAGAATTCTCACATGTAACACTAATAACAGGATTCATAAAAGAGAAAACCTGATAAAGCAAACTTCATCACACATAAAAACTTCCGTGCTCCAAAAGACACCATGAAAAATATTAAAGACAAGATACAGACCAGGCAGGATAAGATATTTGCAAATCATACTTCAGATAAAGGACTCATATTCAGAACATATAAAGAACTCTCACAACAATTTTGAATAATGCTGAAACTCAGTAAGACAAATAAACATATTAAAATGCGCAAAAGATTTAGACATCTTATCAGAAACAAAATGTGAGTGCCAACAAACACATGAGGAAATGTCCAACTTCACTGGTCATTAGGAAAATGCTAATTCAAACCACAGCCCCCGGCCCCTGCCCGGCGCATCTATAATAAAAAAGACCAACATTGCCAGGTGTTACAGGAATGTAAGGGGCTGCCAACCTCCTGCAGGAGCCTGACAAGAAGCCTACAGAGACAGGTGGCGATCTGAGCCTGGGGGAGTGGAGACCACCCACGACTGGACGGGGAGGGTCCGAGACTCACCCGCGGCGGAGGCCGAGCACCTCTGTCCACGTGCGGACGCCACTGCGCAGTCCTGCCCCAAGGGCACAGAAGTGTGGTCACACTGTCAGGAGCCTCCAGAAAGCGGGCAGCGGGAACAAACAGGCAGGCTGGCGAGATCGGACACACACCGCAGCCTCCACGGGACGCCAGCCTCACAGGAGACCAGCTTTATTCTAAAGGCCAGAGTCCCCGGCAGGATAACCAAGCGGCCCCCAAGGCCGTCAGCCTCTGTGCCCGTCCAAGATTTCACTCAAACAGGAGCGCACCACACACACAGAACCCCGAGCGGGACAGGACGGGGCGAGTCCGGGCAGCCTGGAACCTGCAGGCCACTCGCCTGCAGCCGGCCAGGGTGCTCCCGCCTCGGCGCCTGCTGGGGGCAGCCCTTGCCCCCTGCAGTTGAGGGCCCAGCTCCCAGCTCCGCCTCCTGCCCTGAGACTCAGCTCTCCCAGCATAAAATGGGCAGAGGGGCTGCTGGGGCGGGGTGGGGCAAGGGGTGTCAGAGACAGGCGGGTCTGGGTTCTGGAGCCCGTGATACGTCCCTCTCAGCCGCAAGAGGCTCCCCGGTGTGCTGGCCGCCCACAGTGGGCGCAGGCCGGCAGGGTCTAGACCACCACGCCCAGGTGCGCACTGAGCTCTGCGCTTCAAGGAGTCTCAGAGGCCAGGATGGCGGCAGGTGAGAGAGGAGCCAGGAGGCCAGTCTGCGGAAGGGGCTGAGCTCCACAAGGCTCGGGCACCTTCCCTGTGAGCTCCGGGAGCCGAAAGCAGGCCACACGCCCAGGGGCCAGGCCCTGCCCCACCAGCCCCTGCTTCCCCTTTCGGAAGAGGGTGCTGGAACGGCCCTAGAGTTCTGGGTGTGGAACGTCATCTGGCTTCACCCTTCCTGCCCAGGACCCACAGCCCCATCACCCAGCCCCCAGAGATGGGGCTTTTCTACTGGAGTTTAGAATTTCCGGACATCTTCCCCCAAGGGGCAGGGGGCAGAGGGAAATGGAAGGGGTTCTGGCCAAACGGACCTGACTTTGGCTCCCACCGCCCTCTGGCCGTGAGGCTCCGGGAGGCATGGGTGTCATTGAAGAGCCAGGCATCCCCGTGGTCCGTCACCTTCCGCCGAGGGCAGCAGCAGACAACCAGGCTTCCCACAGCGGCGTGTGGGCCCAGTCCAGGCCAGGGCAGCGGCCTTCCACCACCTACACCAACAAGACAGCCCTGCACGGCCTGCAGACATGCCCTCCCTGACGGCCACCACCACCCACCTTACCCGCTCCCCCAGGCGCTTGGCTTCCCAAGGACCCCCCCGGGGACAGGCAGAGCATTACCTGGGCCCCTGGACCCCACCCGGCTCTGTGCAGGGCTGGCACAGCGAGGGTGAGCTCACGACGGAGCAGGCCCCCCGGGCCAGCTGGGGGGGACGCGGGGCTGGGCTCTGGGAAGGGTGTCCAGCCACTCACACGGCCCCCAGGAGCACGCCTCCCAACCCCAGACCCCAGAGAGAAACAGCATCACGGCCGCCCTGTGCCTCCGTGTGCAGGGAACACGCGGGACACGGGTGCCAGCTGGGGCACGCGGGCTCAGGGCGTGAGTGGACACGCGGGTGTGCAGGGCAGAGGACAGCGTGGAGGGGCGGGGACACCTGGGCCCGGTGTCTGGATGCTCACTGACAGAGGAGAGCCTGCCGTGTGTGATGTGTGCTCTGCGTGTGCAGGGCGTGTCAGAGGCAGCTCCTGTGCCTCCAGAGGGGGCTGCATGTGCATGGAACCCTGCGATCACACATGTGTGTGTGCATACGCGTGTGCCTGTCAGGGCGTGGGGATCGTGGCCATGCACCCTCAGAGCTCTCGAGGCAGCTGCCCGGCTGGGACATCTCAGCCCTGACGTGTGTGGACAAGGCCGGGGGCACTCCTGGATTTCTGCGGAGCAGTTTCTCTAAAAAGCCATCTCCTGAGACTCCCGTCCTCCAGACCTGGCATGCTCCTGCTCTGTGGGGACTCCCCGATGGCGAGGCCAAAATAAGCCCGATGTCCGTCAGACGGCAGACGCCTTGGAGGCCGGAGCCTCCTCCCTGCCCTGGCCTGTCCCCCAGGACCCGGCGCCGGCCAGCTCCCAGCCCCCGAGGGCGCCACCAGGGGCCCCTGGGGGCTCTGCACGGCCCTGCTCTCTGCAACCGCAGTCCACTCTGCTGGAGGCCCCACGAAAGCAGACAGACGCGAAACTGGTCCTACAGAAACTCAACCCACAGACAGGAACCCGAGACGGGAACGCACCCTCCGTCAGGCAGCGTCGGTCACGGGGCCGTACCTGCTGTCTGCTCCGGCTCCCGGGAGGCATGCGCCAGCACACGCGTGTGAGCACACGCACACCCAGACTTGAGACATGTGTCTCGAAAGGAAGCACCTGCCGCCGGATGAGCAACGGTCCGCGCACTCCCACTGAGCACCACGGTGGGCGCCAGTCACCGGCTCTCACGCCACCCTGCATTCTCCGGCGGGGGGGCGCGGGCCCTGCTCCCCTTAGAGAGACAGCGCTGAGCTGGTGCTGGGTGTCGGAGGAGAGCAGGATTCGCTTTATACCATCTTATCCTCTACGCACACACACACTCCACGCTCGGTAATGGACACAGATGGGAATGTGGGGTAGCTTTACAGAACAGTTCTCTACAGGACCGCGGCTCCAATCTTCAAAGCAACATCAAAGCATGCTCCGGGCTCTCCCTCACTGGTGCCATCAGCGCCGACGGGCAGCCCCATCTCACCAGACATGGGCGGCCACCCCTGCCCACACAGGCCCCCAGGACACCCCTCCTCCCCTCCAGCCACAGGGACCTCTAGATAAGGAAGCCAACTGCGCCCCTCACCGTCTCAAAGTCCCCAAGAGCGTCCCAAGGCAAACAGAACAAGACCCACAACTTCCCCAGAAGCCCTGGGCCTCTCAGCCGGTCCAGGGGGCCCTGTCCCCACCGACCCTGCACCTCTGGCCCGGCCCTTCCAGCGCGCCAAGCCTGCCGCCAGCTCAGGCCCCTGCGTGCGCAGCCCTTCTCCCAGCACCCCCTTTCCACAGCACAGCGAGAGGGGACATGGAGCCAGGCTGGGCCTCTGGGGAGACGGGGCTCGGGGCTGAGCAGGGCCCACAGGAGTGCCAGGGGCGGCTCTGTCTTCCACAGAACTCGGGTCACCCGTTCAGGCTCACCATCAGGCTGGCCGTCGACCTCAGCCCTGCCCTTGCCGAGCAGAAAACAGGCTCAGAGTGGGGGAAGGCATCCAGCCCCCAGCCCAGGCCTCCTGACCCGGCCCCTGGGCCCTGCCCCCAGCCCAGCACACGGGGAGGGCCGAACTCTCAACCCACTCGACAGATGGAAGCAGCGAGGCAGAAAGGCGGCCCGTTCCCAGCTTGTGTGGCCAGAGCAGACACTGCGCCACCCCTGACCAGCCGCTGGGCTCTTCCGGAAACTTCCGCAGGGCGACCAGAGGTAAAGAAGACCCCCCGTGGAGACGGGGGGTGGTGGCAGGGGAGGGGGCAGGAAGCAGGCTCCAGAAGCAGGACTCCAGGGCCGCGCGGGAGCCTTCGGGGGCGTGCAGAGGGCCGGGTGCACGTTGCTCCTTCAGGAAGTCCTCCAGGCTCTGTGCTGACAGCAAGGGGCCAGGGGCGCCTCCCCACTGCACGCTCACAAGCCGTCTCTCTGCGTCACCTACTGTGTGCAGGAAGGATCTAGAAAGCCCCGCCCACACAGGGCTCTCAGCCCCCGCAAGGCCAGCCCGGCCCGGCCCCATCCCAGCGTGCGGGAGGCGCCTGGTCTGTGAGCCGCGGAGGGAGAGCTGGTTCTGCCGAAAATAAACCAGGATCTGTCGGCAAACACGAGGGAGCCTGGGGTTCCAGCGGACTCCGACGGGACCCAAGGCTTCCCGCGGCAGGGGAGGGGGTGTGCCGGCCACTCCCGGGGGCAGACCCGGCCTTCCGTCACACCATCCACATCTCCAGGCTGGGGTCAGCACTCAGCACGGCCGGTGGGGGGGTGGGGGGGCCAACGTGGGCCCCGAGGCAGCAGGGGTGCCGCTGAGGCCCGGCTGCGAGGCAGCGCGGTCTGAAAGGACCCTCTCTCTCCAGGGCGGGGTGGGGCTGCGCCTGGAGGGCTTGGCTTGCCGGCGCTGCGACATCAGGGCCTCAGTCTCCCCATCTGTTAATGGAGGGCTTGAGTCAGAGGCCCTGGGCTGCCGGCCAGGAGGGGCTGGATGCCAGGCGACCCCTGCCCTCCACACCCCTGCGCCGGGCCCTCAGGCAGCCTCCTGCCGGATCACCCAGAGGTTTACGCTGCTGTTGGTGGCTCGGTCACGTCCAACTCCGTGACCCCCTGGACCGCAGCATGCCAGGCCTGCCCGCCCCTCACTGTCTCCCAGAGTTCGCCCAAGCTCACGTCCAGTGAATCTAAATGCTGAAGGGCCCACCGAACTCTTCCTCCGGGAGCCCCCAGGCCTAGGGCACAGCAGCCCCCAAGGAGGAGTGGACCTCCCTCCCGGGGGCCACAGGTTCCCAGGGACTGAGGTTGCCCGTCAGGCCTGGAAGGGAGGGCCCAGCGGGGCTGAGGCAGAGGCTAGGGTCGCCCGGCACGGAACCGCCAGGAGTCCTGGCGCTGGGCGTGGGGACAGCTACTATGAAAAGCCCGAGTGTAGGCGGCCTGTGACTCAGTTTCCCCACAACGCCGCCCCAGCCCCCGCGGCACAGCAGAGAGACAAGGCACAGCCCCTGCCGACCCCAAGGGGGCCCCAGGGAGGCTGTCCGGCCCTCCTGGGGTCCCCGCCACCCTCAGCCTCTGTTCCAGCTCCTCCTGCAACCCCAAGGCCGACCCAGACCCGGCTCCCAGGAAGCCCCCAGCCTTGTCCTCGCAGTGGGCTTGTGTGTGACCGTGGGCGATGCTGGACCCTTCTGAAAGGCGGGGCCAGACGGGCTGATGTGGGACCCGGGGTGTGTGTGTGTGTCTTTGTGTGTCTTAGAGACACACATAGACTTGGGACCTGGGAAGTGTGTAGTGTGTGTGTGTGCATGCATGTGTGTCTAAGAGACACACACAGATGTGGGACTTGGGCAGACACTCCCCTGTTGCCGTGCTGAGATCCTGCCATAATTTAGACCCCACTAATTTTTCCTCTCGTGGAGCAGATGATGATGACAAGGAGACTTTTAGGTTCAAACTCCCAGGGTCTAAGACAGGGGCTGCTGGGTCCCCATCTCTCCTGGGGACCCCATCACCTGGAAGGCCTGGGTGCCCGCGCCTGTGTGCTGTGTACCAGCTGTCTCCCCACCCGGGACACAAGCCCCCCCAGTCGCCAGGGCCTCAACATGCTCGGGCTCCAGCAGAACACGCGTGGACCCTCAACCCGCCTGGGGAGTAACCATCAGGACCCTCCAGCTCAGAGGGCCAGAAGCCACGGTTCCTGCCCCCACGTGGCTGCTGAGTCCCCAAGGTCTCTCCACGCCCTCTCCTCCGGGGAGAGCTCGGCAAAGACAGGAATCAACTGGACACACGCAGGGAGGGCAAATGATGGGCAGTGGGGCCAGACGGAGCAGCCGTGTCCACACCCGCCACCCCCTCCCGCTCACCACGTGGGTGCATGCAGACACAGGGTACCCGGCGGGGGTGGGGACGACCAGGGAGCAGGTGCCCCCAGCAGCTGAGGCCACCCGCCCTGCTCAGGCGACCAGACCTGAACCCACACAGCAGGGACGCGGCAGCCCCGCCACCAGCCAGCCCACTCACCGTGCGTCCCCAGACCGCACCCTGCCCAACTCCGGCCTCAGTCTCCACATCTGTGCAGTGGGTGCTGGGTCAGATGATACCAAAGTCCTTGGTGTATCTGGGGACCAGCCCCTGCGTGGGCTCTACCATCAGCCTGCTCCCCCACCCCCCAAGACCTGCCTGGGGCCAGGTGATGCCCGAGCTTCTGTGGGAAGAAGTCGGAATCCATGTCGGGAGACAAAGAGGGAAAGGCAATGTGGGGGGGACAGGGGTGCTGGAGATGACAAATGTATCCAGTGTCCGCGGCAATGCCACCATCTGCTCCAGGTTCATGCCTGGAGATTTACGGCCCCGTCCCCCGGCCCTGAGATCCATCTCCTGCCTGTCACTCACTAGCTTCTTTCACCCAAGGCGCCCACCGCACCCCCACTCGGCCTGTATTCTCCACCGCCCGCCCAGGGCTGTCTGTTTCCTGCGGAGATACACGGACACCCCGGTCCCAGCACCTCTGCTCGTCCATTTCTCCTGTGCTGAACACCCTCAGAAAGAGGGTTCTGGGCTCACGGCCTGGGGCTCTGACCCAGGCGATCTGAGTGCCTAGAAAACCCCACTGAAACCTACAGCTGGTGTGTGTGTGTGTGTGTCAGAGACACTCAGACATGGGACCCGGGGTGTGTGTGTGTGTGTGTGTGTCTTAGAGACACACATAGACTTGGGACCTGGGAAGTGTGTAGTGTGTGTGCGTGCGTGCGTGCATGTGTGCCTAAGAGACACACACAGATGTGGGTCTTGGGCAGACACTCCCCTGTTGCCGTGCTGAGATCCTGCCATAATTTAGACCCCACTAATTTTTCCTCTCTTGGAGCAGATGATGATGACAAGGAGACTTTTAGGTTCAAAAGTCTGGGGGCCCCATCACCTGTTTTTGGGGGGTAGGGAATTAGGGGAGCAACAGCCTCTCCCCAGATTGGGTAGGGAGGAGTGCTAGCTTCCAAAGGCACTGTGAACAACCGCTGAGCTTTCCAGAGGGAATTGGGAGGGCAGTGGGGAGGGGACCTTGGTCCTTCTTGTCCCCAGGTATGGGTGACCACCACACCCCATGCCAACCCCCTCACGTCTGCCAGGCCAGATAAGATGCCCACCCCGCCGCCTTCATCAGGACCGCCAGCTTGCAGCTGCTGTGTCACCCTGAGTGGGACCGGGGCAGCCAGCCTGCAGGAGGGGGTCCGAGAGGATCTGACTGCGTGACTCCCAACCTTCCAGACCCGGAGAGCCTGCGGGGCTGGGGAAGGGGACAGCTCTCCACGACCCTAGGAAAGTGAGGTACTGCCGCCACCCCTGAACCCAGAGAGCAAGGGGCCTTCCCCTCTGACATACAGCCACCCAGCATCCGTGCCTCCATCTCGGGGTGTCTCCCTTTCTGTGAAGCGGGATGCAAACCTGGGGTGAGGTTTGGGACAGCGTCCCCCAGGCCTGGCTCAGCTAAAAGGTGGCAGCTGCAAGGACCCAGGGCACAGGAGGCCAGGGGGCTGGTCGGGCAGGAAGCAGGGCAGTACCCACGGCTGCAAGGCAACATGGGCCAACGTGCTCCTTTCCTCTGGGGCTGGGGCCCCATTGGAGATGGCTGCCAGAGAGGAGCCTACCTTCCTATTCTCTGGTATTCCCTCTCACTCCCCAGCCTTGAAAGCCCCTGCCCCGAAGGGCCCATGAGACCTTAGATCTTGGTAAGGCTTTCTTCCCAGCCCCCAGCCCAACAGCGAGGGAGCCAGGCAGACACAGCTGCACCCAAGCAAGCGCTCCACAAGGCTCACGCAGGGCCAGGAGAGGACCGCTCACACCTGAGGCTCGGCTGGGGCTGCAAGCCTGGCTGGAGGTTCCCGAGCCTGGAGGAGAGGCCCCCAGGGGCCCTGCCAGTGCTGACCCTTCCCTGGGGTGTTCCTTCCATGGAGCACAGGCTAGCCTTGTGCCCCATTTCACAGATTTGGGAACTGAGGCTCTGAGAGGCTTACCTGCCCCAAGGTCACACAGCTCTTGTCGGGAAGAGCCTGGTTTTGATGCCCGAGGCTGCCGGTCTGTTTTGGAGGGGGAACCCCTGCAGGGGGCCCACCCTGAGCAGCAAGCAGGTGACTTGCCGCTTCTACAGAATGGAAGGGGACCCCTGTCTTAGAGGCACGCTGGGGCAAGAAGGCTCAGCACCCCTCCCCCGAAGGATGACGAAGAGAACGTGTCCAAGGTGGGGGGAGGGGTGAAGAACTTCCACCAGGTTCTGAGCAAAGGCCCCCGCCCCCACGCCGAGGGTTTGGCTCCCCTTTCGCGGAATGCCGCCCCTCCCCAGGGCATGGCTGGACGGTCCCGGGGTGCCGGGCTGGGGGGCGCCAAACGTCGGGAGCGCGAGCAGACCGAGAAGGGTGATACCCGCCCGCACCGACGGGGCTCAGGGACCCCGGGCCGAGGAGGTTCCGGGGAAGGGCAAGGGCCGCGTTGGGTCGACCACGGGAAGCAGCAGCTCTGAGCGGGGGTGGGATGAGGGGCGACTAGGGGAGAGGGGTGCTGGGGCAGGGGCGAGTCCGTGCGAGGGGCAGAGGCGCGCGGGGCAGGGGCGCTCCGGGGGCGGCCGCGGAGCTCCGACCAAGACCCCCTCTGCCCTGCTGAGCCGAGCGCCCGCTCCGCCGCAGCCGCCAAGTTCTTCCAACTTTGCCCGCTCCGCTCGGAGGGCGCGCGGGGCCGGGGCGCACGAGGGGCCGGGGGCGCGGGGTGCGGGGGCGCGGGGCCCGCCGCGCCACCCCCGCGAGCGGCCGGACTGCCGCGCCCCCAGGCTCGGCCCCGGCCCCGCGCGGACTCAGGATGCGCCGGCTCCGCGCTTACCTGCTCGCCCGGCCGCCGTTCCGGGGCTGTGCCCGCCGCCGCCGCCGTCCTTCAAGCTCTAACTTCGCTCCGGGGATTGAAATTCCTCCCCAGCTTCGCCCATCGATCCGCGCGCCGCCCCGCCCCTCGCGCGCGGGCAGGGGCGCCGGAGCCCGCGCGCCGCCCCTGCGCCCCCCCGCCGCTGCGCGCCCCCGCCCCCTCTTCCTCCGAGTCCGGCGCCGAGTCTCGCGCCCCCCTTCTCCCCGCCCGCCCGGCCTCCTCGCTGCCTAGCTCCTTCCCTCCTGCCGCTGAGCCGGGGGTGGGGGCGCGGGGGAGGGAGCGGGGGGGGGGGAGGTACTAGAAAGCGCAGGAGGGTTTCCTCTCGGCCCCTGGCCGGCCTCCCACCCACGTCCGCCCTCCGGTGACGGAGCGCGCAGCAGCTGTGGCTGGGAAGGGCTGCCCACGACCCCCTCTCTTTTAAGCAAAGCCCGGGCGTTCTCAGGACCCGGGTCGGCCCGTCGATCCGGCCCACCTGGGAGAAGGCAGGGGTCCGGGGGCAGAGCTGGGGGAGGGGCGGGGAGGGCCGGCACTGTCCCCCAGCCCTGGTCCCCTTCCTTCCCTCACTCCCCCAGTCTCTGGGGAGACTCGGGGTGGGGGAGACTCGGGGTGGGGGGGTGTCTCTGAGCAAGCTCTCCTCTTAGTTTGACCCCTACCACCTGCGCGTGCAGAAGCCCCCTTTTCGCAAGTTACAGGCAAGGAAACGGCCCACAGAGGCCCCGGGGCATGCCCCCCGCCACACAGCCGGTCCGAAGCAGAACCCGAGGAGCAGCTCTGCCCCCAGGACTGAGCCTCCTGGCCCCTCGGGGACTCCTCGTTGGGGCCAGGCAGGCCTCGGCGGCGCTCTCGACTGCCCGGGGGGCTGCCCACCCCGCAGCCCGGCCGGCTCGCGTCCCCACGCCGCCCGGCCCGGCCCCGCAGGTGCCCGCAGCCCCCTCCCCGCTTCCTGTCCCCCGCCCGCTCTGATTCCCAGCCTCAGTACCCCGGCACGCTCTCCGCTCCCCGCCAGCAGCTGGGCAATTCACCGAGCATACAAAAGAGTTGACTCAATTCAAAGGCAGCGAATCAAGATAAATCCTATAGTGTGTGGGGACCGGAGAGGGATGTGAATGAACGCCCACGGCACAGGCGACTCCTATAGGGGCTGACTGACCCCCTCCCCCAGCGCCGCTGGGCGCAGAAGGTCAGCCAGGACCTGCGGAGTGGACGCCAAGGTGCCTCCCCTCCAGTGGGGACTTAAGGAGGCAGTGCTTTGTGGGGCTCTGCCAGGCTAGAAAGGGGCTGCTAGAGCGAAGCCAGCGTGGCCGGTGGTGGGGACCGAGCCCTGGGGAGTGCTGTGTCCAGAAACCTGTCACAGCCCCGAGGATCAGGGTGAGGCCCAGGGAAGGAGGCTGCTGGGCCGCGGGGGCATCTGAGCTGCATCCCTTCGCCTTCGGCTGCCCCTGCCTGGACCCTCGCCCCGCAGGCCCCAGGCCAAGGCCAGGCTCCGGGCTCTCCCCGTAGACACAGCAAGCCTCAGATATGCTCAGCAAGGGCTGAGGAACAAGAGAGCAGGCCGGCTGGGGAGAGGGCTCCCCTCCTGCCTCAGAGCCTCCCCAACTCCAGCTGCAGGGGGGCTGGGGAGAGCCTCCCCGGGGACACCGGTCACTCCTGGAAGCTCTGAGAAATCGGCCTCCCGGCCTCTGGCCTCACCGGCCCCGGGCAGTGAATGCAGGGGAGCGGGGCTCCAGTGTGTCCTTCCCCAGGCCAGCCCCTGCCAGCAGGTGACTGATGCCTGTTTCTGGCCGGTCCCCCCACCCCAGCAAGCAGCTGTGGCTCAGGAAGGATGGGGTTGGCTTGGGAGGGGCCGCCCCAGAATGCCAGGGACGGAGCTAGGGCCAGTCAGAGTTACAGAACAGCCTCCTGCTGCTCCCCAGGCCTGGGGGCTATGAGCCCATTTCTCAGGCGAGCAAGCCGAGGCCAGAGCGCCCGCCCCAGCCCTGCCCCATTGCCAGGCGAGTATTTGTCTGCCCAGGGTCAGGGCTCTGCGGAGGGGCCGGGAGAGTCCAGGCTCCGCACAGGGGGAGGTCCCCGAGCCAGCTGCGCAGGGAGCGAACCCCAGAGTTGCGGGCGCAGGGGATTGCCGGTGGGGCTGAGGGGAAGCATGAGGTCCCGGCCACTGACGCCCTCAGCGCCCCACCCCCGCCCCGGCGGAGGCCGCCCCTCAGGGCCACGACCTCTCCGCCGAGTCTCAGCTCGGTCGCCCCTCCCCCGAGCTCGCGCGCATGGCCGCCTGCGTGTAAGTCATTAATTCTGTTCCAGAGGCGCCGGCTCCGCGGCGAGGACTTCTGTCAGCGACCCCACACCGCGCTCCACGCCCCCTGCCCCACCCCCAGCCCCAGAGCGGGTGAGGGGTGGACGCGGAGGCGGCTCCTCGCTCGCCGAGGCTGGGAGACCGCTGGAGCGCGGCGCAGAAGCGCTGGAGGGCGGCGGGGTCCCCGAGTTTCCGGCGGGGGCGGGGCCCGAGGCCCGCCCTGGGGACAAAGAGCCCCAGGCTGCCTGGGGGCTGGATGCGGCGGACGGGGAGAAGAAGCAAGTACCCCGTGTCCTCCGTCCCCCAGATCAAGCTGGGACCTGAATGTTGGGGTGGGTGGAGTGGGAGGGAGGACAGAACCCTCCTGGGCCTTGCGGGTGCGTGCAGGCGACGCTGCAGGGGGGCCCACCGGGGCGTCGCCTCTTCCCCGAACGCGAGGCTGTAGCTACACCCCAAAACCCTCTCGGAAGCTTCGCGGGTCCCCTTTACTCTCCACAGTCCAGCCGGCCGCTCGCCGCGACCACCGCACGCCCCCCGCCGCTCAGATGGGGCGGGGGGGATGGACCCGCGTCAGTGGGTCGGGAGGGAATTCCCGCTCAGCGGCGACAGTCGGGCCCGGGGACCCCACGCCCCGCCAGCGGGGAGGGCTCCGTTGAGGACGGTGCTAGCATCGCGCCGGTCTGGGCGGCCACAGGCCACACGGTGCAGTTTGGGAAGAAAGTTGGGGGCGACACCCAGAGACCAGACAGTCAAGAAGGAGGGACGAGCAGGGGGCGTGGAGGCAAGAGCGGCAGGGTGGGGAGGCTGAGAGCCGCGCGCCGGGGTCCCGCCACACCCCGGCCCCGGCTTCCGGCGGAGAGGCTCGGGGCAGAGGCGCCTGGGGATCGCCTGGAGCCGGGTCCCTCGCGGGAGAGCGGCCGCGGCCGGCGGAACCAGGAGACCCGGTGGGGTGAGGTGGGGGCGGGGGTCCTGTAACGCCCGCTCCGAGCAAGGCTCACCCCACGCCGGCCGTGAGAGGGCTGGGCACCCTCGGTCCGCTCCCTGCCCGCCCTCGACTACAAGATGGGGTTCCTGACGGTTCCTGATGGGGGGGCGGTCTCCGCATGAACTTGGGGCGCCGCGGATACCACTGCTCCCTAGCAAGCAAGACCACCCTGTTACCCCATCCCTGCCTATCCCTCCCTTCCTGCTTACAATGCTCAGGAAAGTTTCGGGGTCCCCGCGGCGCCTCCTAGCCCGAGGGGTCCAGAGTCCCGGGCCTTCGGGTCGCGGCGTCGGGGAGGGAAGTTTGTCCGGCCGGTGCCCGGCAACTGCTAACTTCGGGTGCGACCGCCTCGGCACCCGAGAGCGGGGCGGCGAGGACCGGCGGAAACAACGCTCCATAACCAAGCCCCACTGGCGGGAGACTCGGCCCCGGCGAGGACGCTCAGGGCAGGGCTAGGGGACTGGGGAGACAGCCTCTGGGGACCCCGCGCACGCCCCCACTGCCTCCGGGGAGAGCCTCTTCTCCACCTCCCCCAGGGGCGGGGAGCTGCTGGCCCTGCAGCCGCGGGAGAAAGGACCCCCGAACCGCTGCCCCGCGCAGCCCCCGCCCCCACCATCCCCTTCCTACCTGCTCTCGGTTGTGGGCCCGGGGCTGGAGGCACCGTCACAGGAGAGCGCAGCGCGCGCGCCCAGGTCCCTGGAGCGCGGCGGCGGCGGCGGCGGCTTCCCCTCCTTCCTCCAGCTCTTCCTCCGCCGGCCTCGCTGGCTCCAGACAGCTCTCCTCCCCCTAGCGCCCTGCCTGCCCCTCCCGGAGCCCGCCGGGCTGGGCTCGGCCTGCGACGGGGAGCGGAGCGGAGCCGGCGGGAGCCGGGCTGCGGCGCTCACTGCGTCAAGCGCTGGGCGAGCGCGGGGCGGCGGCGGCGGAGACCGCGCGCGGCGAGCCCGGGGCCGGCCGGACAGGCGGGGCAGCGGCGGCTCCGGCTCCGGTTCCTCTGGCTCCGGCGCGGGCGCGGTGGTGGCGGCCGCGGCCGCGCCGAGGTTGTAGCACATTCTTTCTGAGCGTGATCGAAGATCTCGTGTGGGAGCCGGAGCGGGGAGGGCTGGAGGAGGGGCGGGGGACGCGGGCGGGGGCGGCCGGAGGGGCGGGCGGCGGTGTAGCTCCAGCCCGTCGATGGACTGGGGGTGTCCGAAGGGTGAGGCGGGCGGGGAGTCGAGCAGGCTGCGGGGCGGCGTGGGCAGCCCAGAGGCGTCTTCGCCCCCCTCCTTCTGGCTAGCCCTGCGCGCCCCTGCCCTCGCCCCAGGCCACCGTTAGAACAGAGGCCCCCGAAGGTCTAGGAGTCGGGACGCCGGGTGGCGATGGGAGGTGGGCACCTGGGCGGAAACGAGAGCGCGCGTGCGGGCACTGCCGTGAGCACACACACCGGGAACCGCGTGGAAGTTGACCCGAAGTCAGACCCTGTGTGGGCGCGCGCGTCCGCGAGTGCAATTGCTCTGCCCGCTGGGGCGCGCGTTTCCGGGGTGGGGAGGGCGCTGCACTTGGTGGGGGTGGGGGCGAGAGGGTGGTCGCCCCCGAAGGACTTGCTCTCCCCTAGATCGCTGACCCCCACTAACCCTCCCGGGGCTCAGCGCCGCCCTCCCCACTTTCGGCGGGGGGGAGGGAGGCAGGGCCGGGGAGGGATGTGGGACCAGCCAGGCTCCTTCGATTCCCGGAAGGTTCGGTTTAGAGGATTTTCCTCCCACGGATCCCTTTCTCTTCGTTCGCCTCCCGAATCCCCGGGGGGCTGCAACCGCTCGGCCGGCCTATAGGCTGGGTTCTACATCCGCAGCCTCTCGGTGGCCCCGCGCCCACTCCCGGCGTATACCCCGCCTCGCCGGGCGGCTCCCACTCCCCACGGCCGCTGCCCAGCCTGCGGCTTGCGCGTTGGGCCAGAACTGCAAACCAGGCTCAAGGGCGCACCCGCGCGGCACGGCCTGCGCGCCGCGCCCCGAGCCGTTGAGTCTGAGCCGCGGAGCAGAGACCCAGCCGGGCTCGGGCTCGGGGCGCGACCCTACGGACGCCGCCGCCTGCGCAGCGCCCCTGCCCCGCGTGCTGCCCCGGACTGGGAGGGGAGACAAAGGCAGCGAGGTCGACCTGCGCGCCACGGGGCGCGCACGCAAAGAGGAGGGGTCTGATGGAGGGTGAGGGGCGCCCCTCTGGAGGAGGAACCGGGACCGGCGTGGCAGTGGCGGGTGAGGCTGCGAGCCACGCCGCCAAAGGCCGGCCGGGCCCCGGAAGGGCGCGCGGGGTTCTGGGTCGGGTCGGGTCCAGCCTGCGGCGCCATCAGCCGCCCTCCAGCTCCTCCCAACCGCACCCGCGTCTCCTCCAGACTGGATGTCCCTGAGGCAGAGCCGAGACCCCAAAGGGGGCCAGAGTGGAGGAGAGCCCACCGCCTTTCCCATGGACCCTGGGACCCGGAGGATGACGGTCAAGGTCGGAGCCACTGTCTTCAAGCTGTCCTGTCCTTGAGGGGCACTCAGACCCCCTGGACCGGGAGGTGGGGGCAGAGGCTGGCCTTGGGAGTCTCTCTTGTCCAGGTCCCTAATGGAGGCGCTTGTTAGCCCAGGCCGGCTGCAGCCCCCGGCTCCCACTTCCCCATAATTGGCCAGGGCCTTGCGAGTCCGCCGTGACCTGGTTGCCAGGAGCGGCTCTGCTGCCTGAGGGAGCGCGCCTGCCGGATACTTTCACACTCTAGCATCTTGAGATGCTGAAATATGCCCTTGTTTGCTCTGAAAGCAGAGCCTAGCTGCTGCTCCCTGGAAAGGCCAGACACCCCTCCCGCTGAGAACAGGAGACCCCAGCACAGCCCTGGAGGGAGGAGGCAGGAGAGGCCCCTCTTTCTCTGGGCTAAATAAAGCCCAAGTGCTCTCTCGCTGGTCTCACCGCTGTGAGATCTCGCTCACTTGCTCTCCCGCTTTCCTCTCAGACACTCATCTCCTCCTGTAAACCCCCACGCAGGCTGCCTTGTAGACACACACACTCCGCCCACACACTGCGTGTCTACACACAGCCCCAGTCATACCCACCAGCCCATCTCCCCGCCAGGCATTATCTGGGCGGGAACACGGGATACTCTTCTCATCCTCACAGACGCCCAGCTTGAGTTGTCGGTGGTACAGCCTGCAGCCAGCTACAAACACCCCCAGGTCAAACGCACCCCAGTCCACACCTAACACACACGGGCAGGCTCGCTTGCCCGAATGCAATGATTAAACTCACCTCCATGCATCAAGCATGTGGTTGCAGCTTGCATCAATTCAGTTCATGCTCACGGCCACCTAGAAATGAGCACTGTCAACGTCTCCCACTTCACAGGGAGGCCCGGGTTGAACTCTCCAGGAACTGGGTCAGCAGATCCTGGTTTTCACCCCCGCAAACCAACCACTAAATCCAGACTCACCCCAGTGCCCTGGGGAGAGGCAAGCTGGGCCGTGAGGGGCCTTGGGCCCGGGGTTCTGGGACCCCCACCTTCCCTAGCTGCTAGAGGCTGCCTCTGTGCCTCTCTGAGATCCCCTGCCCACGTACTCACCACACTGGATTCTGCATCAGACTGTGAACTCTGCAAAGAAGGACGGTCTGACTCACCTCTGAACGCCCAACCAGCACAGGAGGGGTGACCAGGTGTGGTTTCACGACAGAGGAGGACTCTCGCGTGTCTGCACCCTATTGCGGCTCCTCTCTCCTCTAAGGATGGTCCGGCCGGGAGGCCCTGACCCAGGCACGTCAGTCAGACCATTGAGGGTGCACGGGAAAGGAGCAGAGGGACACCGTGGCGGGGGTGGATGTGGAAAAGAGCCCTCCCCAAGCCCATCCTGGGAGACGGTTCCTAGAGGGGGGTGGAGACTGTCCCTTCCTGTGCCCAGAACCTCATAGCGATGACAACAAACACCAAAAAACCAAGAACCATACAAAAAGCAATGTGGCCATCTTATATCCAAGCAAAGAGCCTATTCCCCCACATGTAAAAAGCTCTTACAAATCAATAATTAAAAAACCCCAAAAGCAGGAAAAAATGGGCAGAGATTATGAACAGAAAATGAAATAAAAATAATGCTTATATATACAAAAAGTGCCCTGTCTCACTCCTAACAACAGAAAGGCAAATTAAAACTATGCTGAGAGATGATTTATTCATCCAATGGGCAAAGAGTAAGGTTTAAGACTCACTGTGTTGCAATGATATGGGAAGCGGGCACTTTAGAGCCTCTGAAACAAGGTCCAAATTCCAAATACTTACACCCTTTGGCCCAGCATTTACTTCTAGGAATCTGTCCTCCAGAGAGTGCTCACAAATGTGAAAAATGATGTATTACTGCACGCAAGGTTATTCACCGGCGCACGCTCTGTGACGGCAGCAGATTGGAAGCATCTGAAATGCCAGCCGACGGTGGCGTGCAGGGACGCGTCCACACAGGTGCATGCACAGCTGGGGCGGCACGCCCTAATCTGAGTCCATCTCCCAGAGCGGTCTTTAGGGGAACAAATCGAGGAGTGGGACTGTGTGTGTAGGACTTTTTATTGACTCCTACAAGAAGGATATAACACAGTAACATTTTATTTGCCTGTGTGTGCGAAACAGTGGCAAAACTGGAGGGCCAGGAGACAGGGAAGCAGGGGAGGAAACTGTTTTACTTAAAGATATTTTTCACCTATTACTTGTTGACAGTGAATTTCACCCTTGTTAAGAGTATACAGTTCCATGAGTTTCGACAAATGTATACATCTGTATCACCACCCCAATCAAGATATTGAAATTTCCAGCGCACCGGAAAATGAGGCTTTCCACTGTGTACCCGCATCTGCTGTTTGAATTTTGTACAATGCGCATACATTTCTTTTGTAATAAATTTAAATACAGAAGTTAAAATGAAAGATGGTTTCATATCTGTCATCTCATCCCTGCAATATCCTGGGAAGGCGACTCTTCCCAGTCCCGTTTAACAGATCAGACTGAGCTTCGCGGAAGAACAGAGACTTGCCCTGGTGAGCCAAGGCGGAACTGGAACCCGAGGCTCTCTGATTTTAGCAGCCTCATTGAGGGTTAATTTACATAACTACTCAGTTCACCGTTTCAAGTGTGCTATTCAGTGGTTTTTAGTATATTCACAGAGTTGTGCAACCATCTAACTTTTTGAGCACTTTTTTACCCCCAAAGGAAACCCCAGTATCCGTGAGTAGTCACCCCCACCCTCCACCATGACATCTACCCCTCGGTCTTTTAACTTTTTATTTTTCACTGGAGTATATAGCTAATTAACTGCTTAAATTAAAACTATAAACTATAACATTGAATTAACCTGTGATATTTTCAGAGTTCCAGCAAAGGCTCAGCCGTACATATGCACGAACCCATTCTCCCCCAAGCCCCTTTCCCATGCAGCCTGCCACCAAACACTCAGCAGGTCGGTGACAGGAGGACCTTGTCACTGACCTGCTTTCTGTCTCTGAGTTTTGACGATTCTGGATGTCTCAAATCAGCGCAGTTACCTGCTCAGTGATCCTCTGTGACCGGCTGCGTTCACTTACTGCTCCGTTTCTGAGATTCATGGTGGTTTAGTCGCTAAGTCATGTCTGACTCTGCAACCCCGTGGACTGTAGCCCACCAGGCTCCTCTGTCCATGGGGTTCTCCAGGCAAGAATCCTGGAGTGGGTTGCCATTTCCTTCTCTAGGGGATCTTCCCGACCCAGGAATTGAACCTGGGCCTCTTGCGTTGCAGGCTGATTCTTTACTGATTGAACCAGTAGGGAAGCCCGAGATTCGCACATGTCGTACCAAGTATCACTGCTTCATCCTGATTGCCCGATACTATTCCACTGTAGAGTTGGACCACTGTTTATTATCCATTCATCAGTCAATGGACACGAGCTGTTTCCACTTTAGGGATATTACAGATACGCTGCTGTGAACACTGATACAGTTTTCATGTGAACATGCGCTTTCATTTCTCTTGGAGATATACCGGGCAGGAGAATTGCTAGCCGTGTGGTAACTCTGTTTAATGTTTTGAAGAATTCCCAAACTGTTTCCCACCAGCAGTGTGTGTGTGTTTCAATTTCTCTGCACCTTCACCGACACTTGTTTTTATTTCTTTGATTCCAGCCAACCTGGTGAGTGTGAAAGGATATCTCCCTGTGATTTTGATTTGCATTTCCCAATGGCTAATGACGTTGAGCATCTTTTCATAAACTTCTTGGCCCTTGTATCCTTACACATGGCCACTGGGCTATTTATCTTTTTATTATTGAGTTGTAAGAGTTAAGTAGGAGACCTGGATTAAACCCCTGGGTTGGGAAGATCCCCTGGAGAAGGGAAAGGCTTCTTACTCCAGGATTCTTGCCTGGAGAATCCCATGGACAGAGGAGCCTGGTGGGCTACAGACCATGGGGTCGCAAAGAGTCGGACACGACTGAGTGACTTACACTTTCAAGAGCTGTTTCCATAGTCTAGACACAAGCTCCTAATTAGATTTATAATTTGCAAAATATTTTCTCCCTTTCTATGGGTTGTTTTCTTCACTTTCTTGTTGGAATTGTTGGCAGCACAAAAGGTTTTTAATTTTGATGTAGTCTAACTTTTTCTTTTTGTTGCTCATGCTCTTGATGTTGTGTCTCAGAAGCCTTTGCCTAAGGTGAAGATTTACTCCTGTATTTTCTTCTAAGAGTTTTACAGTCTCAGCTCTTCTATCAGCTCTTTGATCTGCTGGGTTAGTTTTCAGACGGCGTGAAACAGGGCTCCAGCTTCATCCTCCTGCATGTCTGTTGTTCCAGCACCATTTGTTGCAAAGTCTGTTCTTTTTTCACTGAATCGCCTTGACCCGCTTGTCAAAAATAGAGTCACCATCAAGAAAGGATTTATTTCCACACCCCCACCTCTACCCCATCGGTGGGTGTGTCTCTATCCTTCTGCCAGACCACTCTGTCCGATCACCGTGTGAAGCTTGACAGCCGGACCTGTGAGCCTTTGGCTTTGTCCCTCTTTTGCAAGATCGTTTTGGCTCTTTGGGGCTCCTTATTCTGGAACTCAAGGCTTCCCAGTTGGCCCAGGAGTACAGACTCTGCCTGTCAATGCAGGAGATATGGGTTTGATCCCTGGGTTGGAAAAATCCCCTGGAAGAGGAAATGGCAACTCACTCCAGTCTTCTTGCCTGGAGAAGCCCATGGACAGAGGAGCCCAGTGGGCTTACAGTCCGTGGGCTCACAGAGTCAGCCACAACTGAGCCGCTGAGCATGCACACACACGTGAACTCAGTGCAGAGCCTCGGCTCCCCGGGCCCTACAGCACACGTAGGAGCACCAACGACCCGATGTGACCGAGGAAGAGACGCAGCTGGCCCAGTGCATGCCACCCAATGTGACCAAGAAAGAGACGCAGCTGGCCCAGTGCACACCACCCAATGTGACCAAGGAAGAAACGCAGCTGACCCAGTGCACGCCACCCAGTGTGACCGAGGAAGAGACGCAGCTGACCCAGTGCACGCCACCCAGTGTGACCGAGGAAGAGACGCAGCTGACCCAGTGCACGCCACCCAGTGTGACCGAGGAAGAGACGCAGCTGGCCCAGTGCACGCCACCCAGTGTGACCGAGGAAGAGACGCAGCTGACCCAGTGCACGCTCTAAGCACCTGCTGCATGCCGGCACCCACTGCGTGTAAGCTCTCCATGTTCGCTAATTCCTTCAGACCACAGCGACGCCGAGGCACCAGGAGTCTGGGGACTTGTCCAAGGTCACACGCGGCCAGTGATCAGCTGCTCGTCTACAGCGCCCAGACTCTCACTGTTTTTCACACGGAACCTTGAAAGTTTTCAGACATACAGAAAAGCTGAAACAGCGTTACGGTGACACCCAGACGCCCGCAGCCAGCGTCCGGCTCCACTTGCTTTGTCACCTTCCTCCCCAGCCCTGCGGGAACCAACTGCTTCCCAGGTCGGTTGCAGATGCCAGCACGGGGCATCCCGAGATAGGCAGTGCGTGCAGCACCAACTAGAGTTGGATGTTTGTCACAGAGTTTTGAATTCTTTGGAGGAAAACTGATACACGATGAAATGGAGACCTATCAAGGGACCATGAATGCTCTCGTGGGCACTCTCTGCAGCCCAAAGCCCTGCTGAGAGACAGAACATCCACTAAAAAAGTTCCCACATGCCCAGCGCCCCTCATACACACACCAATCTGGTTCTGACTTTTCCCACTGAAAGTTGGTTTGCTGTGTCCCAGACATCAAACCAGTCGATCCTAAAGGAAATCAACCCTGAATACTCATTGAAAGGACTGATGCTGAAGCTGAAGCTCCAGTACTTCTGGCCACCTGATGCCAACAGCCGACTCACTGGGAAAGACCCTGATGTTGGGAAAGATTGAGGGCGGGAGGACAAGGGGACGACAGAGGATGAGATGGTTGGATGGCGTCACTGACTCTGTGGACATGAGTTTGAGCAAGCTCCGGGAGCTGGTGATGGACAGGGAGGCCCTGCTGCAGTGAAGGACCACGTGCTGCGGTCCATGGGGTCGCAGAGAGTCAGACGTGACGTACAGACTGAACAACAAGACTTTCATAAACTTGGGGTCACAGAGAGTGTCCTGTCTGTGTCTGCTCCCTTCCGCTTTGCAGAAGGCATGCGTGTCCATGGCTTGGTGTGTTTTGCGGAGCAGTGCTGAGTCGTACACCCACGCTGCACCCCCCATGGCCTCCGCTCTGGCCTCTCTCCTGCTCACCTGTGTGACCGCTGCTTGCACCTGCGTTCCCCACCTGATCCTCAGGGCCGTCTTCCAGATGCATGCTGATCAGAGGAAAGGAGGGTGATGCCGCCCCCTCGGAAGCCAGAGGTTGCAGAAACACACGTCTTTGCTGGCGTCTTGAGTCTGGGCTAAATCACATGACGTGCTGTTAGGTGGAGAAATCAACAGATTATAAATCGCATAGTAATAAATTCAATCCAGTTTTGCAAAGCAAAAATGTACATGTGCTTAGAAGAAAGAGCTGGCAGAATGATGGTGGTTTCTTTCCCCCCAGAATCGTCCCTCTTGACGGTTAGGGATGTGGATTGTGATGGGTGGGGGTGCAGGAGAGACAGTGGGGCTCAGGCCCCTCCAAGGCGCCCTGCCCTCAGAGATATTGAGATGTCAGGTCTGTGTCCCTGCCAGACCCAGCACAGGACCACCATCCATGACCAACCAACGTTTGCAGCCTGGATGCCGGCAGGAGGGACAGAAGGACAGACGGACAGAGCAGGCCCCACACCTGTGTCAGGCCCAGGAGCTGGGAACTAAGGGGCCACTTTTCTGGGGCCTCAGAGGTGGGGCTGGGAGAACCGCCCCTCACTGTCCCCAAGGGCCCTGCACCCCCTCCCGCATCATGAGAGGCCGGGGCCACAGTGCCAGCCGCGGCCACTTGGCCCTCCCAGGTTCATCCTGCTCGTTGAAGGACTCGGCCAGAAAACAGCAAAGGTGACATGCGGAAGCGTCGAAGTGGATTGAGAGGTATCTGATTTCTTAAAAATGGTATCAGCCACCAGGATTTCCTTCCTGGAAGGAGAGACCCAGGGTGTGGAGACTGGTAGAGGCTTTCTGCCTCACGCTCCGTCGGGTCCCCCCGGTTCCCCCCGGAGACCCCGAGACAAGGCGCTCAGAGGCCACAGGCAGACGTGGGGTGCCTCCGCACACGTGACGGAAGAGGCCGCAGCGCCGGCCCGCCCCCTCTTCCCATGTGACCCCCGGGGTCAGGACCAGCCTGACCCGGGTCACGCGTAGGCAGTGCTTCGGGGCTGAGCTGCAGGCAAGCCATCAGCACGCAGTCCTGCAGCCTACCCAGCGGGGACCCCGCCTCACCCTTCTCCCCAGGGACCCGCTGCGGCCCAGCCTGGGGGCATACGTGCTCAGAATCCCGGGAGGGTGGGCCCGGGGGTGGGGGGCGCGTGCTGGTCCCCCTCCCCTCAAGGCCTGGCCTCACCGGTGCCTCTGCCTGGCCTGTCCTCTCACACCCAGGCTGGCCTGCCCGGGCCTCTGTCCTTCAAGCCCGGCTGGGTGTCCTGGGCAGGTTCAGTGCCCGTGACTGCTGGCCACCTGGGCTACAGGCCCTGGCTTCTGGACAGGGAGCACGTTGAGGGGCCCCCGAGCCCCGTGCCCCTCAAGAGCTTTAAACTGACCTGGTGGGCGGGGGCTGGGGGGCGGGACCCAGGGGAGGGGGAGGCAGGAGGGCCCAGGGCACAGTGCCCACCCCGCCCCCCGCAGTATCCACGCACGACTGGCCCATCCCCTCTGCAGTCGGCTGCCCTCCTCCCCCAGAGGCCCCGCACGGCCAGGCCGCACTCCGAGCCCCGCGGGGACGGCAGTCCAGGCCCAAGCAGGAGGCTCGGGCAGGAGGCGCTCTGCCGCAGGAGCGATCGATCGCGTTTCCTCGGGAAGGAGGCCAGGGCCTCCTCCTGGCCAGCCGCCCTCTCTCTGGCCTGCTCTGTGGGTCACAGGCGTGCCAGCGAGCGTCCAGCGCCCCTCACAGCCGCCCTCCTCTGCCCTTGCCTCTGGGCCAGTGGCGATGCCTCTGCGGGGTGCAGGTGGGGTCCACAGCTGCCCCCAGGAGCCCGCCAGGCTGCCCAGGCCCTGGGCCACCATCCAGGTGCTGATGGTGTGGGAGATAGTTCCTCCCCTTCTTCTTTCCAGGACACTGCTCCCCTCAATTACTTTTGATAAGGACACCCCCCACCCTGGTGATACTGGCCTTTCTTCTCCCACTCAAGCTTCCTGACCCAGGATGTGCTTGATTTCCCCCAGTGTCGGGGAGCTCACTACCACACAGCCCTGGCAGTCGCTGGCTTTCTATTTACCTACAGTCCCACCCGGCTCTGTCTTGACAAGGGCTGACCACCCTGTCTTGCCCCTCGAGCCATCTCAGGGCAGCCTGTGGTGGGCCCACCTCCAAGTCCTCCTGGCCTCTGCTCAGCCCACGGCCCAGCCCTGCCTGCCCCCTCTGACATGACCTGCACCCCAGCATCCTCGCCTCCCCCACATCTCTGCAAAGGCGGCCCCAGCTCTCCTGACTGCGCCCCCTGGGGCTGACCTCTCGAGGGTCTGGGCTCTGCGGGTTTATGGGGAGCAACCCTGGACAGGCTGTGATGGACGCCAGCGGGGCAGGGACCCAGCTTTATGAGTGACTGTCAAGGGGGCAGCAGATAAGTCTCCGGCCCGGCGTGACAGAAACAAGATATAAAAAGCCTCTGCAGCATCTTTTCATTGACGGGAGACCTTGTGCCTCATGTTCCATTATCTCCCGGGCTAACAGGCCGCACACAGAAGCCCGAGGGAACGCGGTGTCCTGGCCACAGGGAGAGGCCCCACGGAGCCCAGGGCTGCGGTTGTTGCCAGCGTCAGCAGCCCCCTCGCAGGACTGTCTGGCATGGGGGGTCCCTGCCCCGTGCACTTTCTTTCCTTTCTGTTGGGGGTCCCGCAGGACATGACCGCTGCTCGCGGAGGCTCCCGGGCAACGAGAGACCTGCCCAGGGCGGAGGTGGACCGGCAGCGTCGGCCAAGCCGCAGGCGGCCCCCCGCCGCCCGCCCTCCAGGAGGACGTGCCCCCGCCTTGCAGGCGAGTCTGTGAGGCCCAGGGACGGGGGTCTTAGCCGACACGCCTGCCAGCCAGAGGCCGTGCTGGGCTGTGGGACCCCCCGAGCCTGAGGGAGCCCCCAGCTGGGGTCTGCGTACGGGAGGGAGGCTGTGGAGCTGCATTCAAACACCCACAGCTTCTCATGGTGCCAGGGGTCCGCGGGCCCCAAGGCCCTCACAAGGCCAGGTGCCCACGTCTGAGGGTGGGGATGAAAGACACTCTCCTTCCAAGCCCCGTCGGGCCTGCAGGCTTGAGGCCAGCAGGAAGGGCCTTCTAGGAGGCCTCAGCCCTGGGCTGGGCCCCTAGGGCCCTGGCATCTCCTTGCCCGCCCACACCCCATGCTGGGGTCCCCCAGGCCCTCTAGGCCTGCCCCGCACAGACCCCTCCAAGCCCCCCAGACCCCCCCAGCCCCTTGGGCAGGTGGCAGCTGCACGCCCGCTGCTCCTCACCTAGCCCAGCATCCCAGGGGCTGAGCGGAGCCAGCAGTGTCTGTGGCTCAAAGCAAGCAGGGAGGCAACGCGCATTGATGTAAATGAAGGCCCATTTCTTCTTCCAGAATAGCTGGGCCCATGGCGCGTCCAAGGAGCCCGGGGCACGTGAGCCAATCGTATCACGCGGAGGCAGTAATTAATAAAAACGGGCCATGATGAGCCATCTGTGTGGCCCGTGCTCCGCGGCGCGGCCACGCGGGCCCTCATTAGGCATTCCTTGGCCGCGTCCCCACAGATGTCGCGGTGGCGGAGTGGCTCCCGCGGGAAGACAGAGTCAGACAAATTTAGGCAAACAGCATGAAGTGGGCTGGGTCTCCGCCGCGGCGCTCACGCGGGCCGGCCTGAGTGAGACCCCCGGGGCCAGTGCCCAGTGCCCATCGTCCACCTGGCCCCACATGCGTTCGATGTGACCTTGGGCGAGCACCCTCCGGCCCTGGGCCTCCGCCTCCACGCTGCCGCAGGGAGCAGGGCAGGGCCCCAGGACCGTGGTCAGTGTGCGCTGGGAGCACAGGGTCCCCAGAGCCTTCAGCTCGCTCAAGTGCAAAGGAGGCCGCCGTCCATGGAATCTGGTTGGTGACCAACAGACCGAGGGGGCCTAGGGTCTTGGACTTCTCCAGAAGTGCTGGTCAGGGTTTATTCTTCTTGACAATTCTAGCTGCTCTTCTGCTCCTGCTGGAGACCCCTCACCCCTGGAAATGGCCTGCAGGCTGAGGCTTACCTCTTGTCTGGGAGGTGGGCCCATCAGCAGGAGACAGGGCTGGGAACCTCAGATGCCCATGGCCTGCAGCCCAGTGAGAGTCAGACTGGCAAAGAGGGAGCCTCAGCGAGGAGGGTCAGGGTTAGGATTAGGGTTGGCACGCATGACACTGCCCAGAGAGGAGCCGCTGGAGGGCTGGCGTGGGTGGGCAGCTCGCCCTGAGCACCCTGGGGCTATGGGCAGGGCACTGAGGCAGTGTTTGGCCTCTCGGAAGCCCGAGGTGTTCAGCTCTGCCGTGGGTCATGCGTGTCATGGCTCCCCACGGTGGGTCCTGCTGGGACAAATGGCCAAATGCCCTCAGAGTGGGGCTGTCCCACAGCAGGGAGGGTAGCTCGGCCTTGAATGCAGCGGGAGAGGCGGAGACAGACCCTGGGGTGCAGCTGCCCGAGGGCACACAGCGACCCGGGAGCCCGACTCCCTGCAGCCGATCCCCCAGCCAGAGACGGGTCGGGGGTCCGGGCTCACCCTACCCCTGCCCCCCCCGCCCTCCCCGGCTTCCAGAGCTGAGTTCTCGGCAGTATCTCTGCCACTCTTGCCCTGTTTCCCTCCGTGTCTGGATGGCACTGGGACAGTGAAGCTTTCGAGGTAGACCTCGTCTTGGGGGTGAACTCTCGGATCCGCCCGTGGACCTGGGGACTGAACTCGGCTGGAGGATCGGAGTCGCCTCAGCAGCTCTTCACCCTCCGGAACGTGCTGCCCCGTCAGCCAGCCCCCCCACCCCGGAAAGTGAGCGCCCACCTGTGCCTCGCCTGTCCCGGGGGATGGCCAGGTGAGCAGGCTCTGGCTGTGGGCCCGCAACACCGGACCCCAGGCCGCTCTGGTTACTGCCTGGGTAACCCGAGGCCCCCTGGCTTGTCCCCAGAGAACCCGAGCCCCCAGCTTTGTCCCCACACAATAGAGCGCTCGCCCAGAGAGTGGAACCAGAGACGGCACGTTTGTTCCGGCGCCCTCAGCCTGGCTGAACCTCAGGGCCCCTGGAGGTCAGAACGGAAACTGAGGCCTGGGGAGGCCAGCCCTTTCGTGGGGAGTGGGGTCAGAGTGGAGGCGGGAGTGTGGACCCCTGGGCACCAGGTCAGGGCTCTTTCCCACCCAGGTTTCCAGGACGAGGGATCCAGGCCTCCCTGCTAAGAAGGTAAGGCCGCCCGCAGGCAGAGGTTGAGGGGAGGAGAGGGTGCAGGAGCCTGGAAAGCTGTGGAGGGGCCCAAGGGCGAGGGGTGTCGGGGAGTGCGGCATTACCAGCGTGAATATTCATGAATTCCATGAATATTCATAGAAACATCTCTACCACTGATAAGGGAGACACTGGGCTGGGAGGAAGAACCCACCACTCGCTTGCCCAGAACCCGGACAGAGGTCCTGGGCTTTGAGCCCATCTGCCACAGGACCCAACAGGGCCCCTCTGCAAAGGTCAGCAAGGAGTCAGGGCTAGTGAGGGCCTGGCCAGGATGGGAGGGCCATGTGGCCACTCCCCGCCGTGGATGTGGGCTCCTGGGCACAGCTGGCGAGGGCAGAGCAGCCGGGAGCCTCAGCTGGTCTGGCTGGTGTGGGTAACTGGCCAGCAGCCAGGATGAGCTGGGAGGAGGCTGCAGCTGCTGGAGACAGGACCCTCTGGGGGCTGATGAGGTCAGAATCCACGTCAGGGGTGGAGGGAGTCCAGGGAAGGAAAGCAAGGGCGGCCCAGAGAGTGGCAACACCTTGCCCGAGGTCACACAGCGAAACCTGGGACAGCCCAGGGCTCTGTTGCGTGAGTCTGTGGGTGCGGGGTCTGGCATACAGGAAGATGACATCTGGGCTGGTTCCTACGCCAGGACAGGCATGCGGCTCTTCCCGCACACAGTAGGCCTTCAATTTGTGGCTGTTGAATGAATGTCTCTGTATGTTAAAGGGGAGAAACGAAGTCTCAGAGGAGGGGCCCCGTCCCAGGCCGCGTGTCACCAGGCACCGCCTGCAGGTCAGACGGGATCTCAGTGGAGGAACAGCGTCCTTGGTCGTCCTGAGCTGTCAGGAGCCGCGAGGCAGCCCCACCTCCTCTCTGACCTCAGTGCCTCTGACAGTCGGGTCTGAGAAAGCTGCGGGTGATACTTCAGGAAACGATAAGACTCGGGAGACCAGGGCTGCGCTGAGATGGGGCAGGGCAGGGGGACGGGAGGGCCCCAGGCTGAGGGGGGCCTCTGGAGCAAACCCCGGACCTGTCAGGGCGGGCGCGGACACCCTTCTGCGTGGTGACTGAGAAGGCAGGACGCCGTGTTGTTAGGAAATCCAGGGAGGAGGCTGACAGTTTGTGGGGAAGAAAAATAATCATAAATGATGGTTTTTATTAAAAAATATCACCAGGAAAATGTAGGCTCATTCCAGAAGCCCAAAAAGAGCCCAAAATGTAATAAGGGGGAAGAGAGGAGAAGGGGGATGGAAAATTAAAATCATGAAAATAGCCCAAGAAAATCTTCCGATATCTGCTGGCGGCTGCAGGGAAGGAAGGAGGGGAGGGAGGGTGTCATGTAGTGTGAAGTGATAAACATTATTCTGCAGCCGAAATAGCAGGCACGGCGGCAGGAGGAGGGACAGACAATCCATCACGGAGCCGTGATGGATGGTCCTGCTTGGACAGGGAGGCCAGGCCTGCTGCGGGCCCAGCGGGAGCCAGGGTCCCTGCGAGGGCGGGGTCGGCCTCTGGTGGCCCTGCCCAAACCGTTACGCAGTGTTTGGGCCTGGGGCGTGTGGAACCCAGTCTGGATGGGAGACGGGAAACAGGCCCAGGGACAGCAGGTTGGTCCCAGAGCCACACAGGAATCCAGGATCCGGACGGGGTTGTGGGGACCAATCAGTGCCCAGACCCCCAGATCCAGGCTCCCCCATGGAGGAGTTGGGGAGGCCATTCTGTCTCCCACCACCTCTGGCCGAGCAGCTGGACCACAGAACACCCCCCAGCCCGCCTCTGCCCCTCCCCGGGAGTGCGGGCTGGGGATCCAATCTGGGTTTGAACCCTGCTGAGTCAACCACTCCCCCTGGAAAAGTTCGCCAGCGCACAAGTCCCTCCTGGACGTGCAGAGCGGGCTGTGCCAGAGCCGGGGCGGGTCCCCTGTTCATCCACGACTGGCCCTGGAGCGTCTGGTGCCCTGTCCACCAGGAGGCTCTCCTTGGGCCCCCTCCTGTGTCACTGGGGTGCCAACCCCTGACTTGTCTAAAGACAAGAAAGGAGCCCAGAATCTCTCAGGTCAGTGGTCATCTACCCTGTCTTTGGCAGGAATCAGAAATGATCCACTTGCGGGCCTTCCCTGGTGGCCCAGAGGCTAAGACTCCGCTCCCAAAGCAGGGGCCCGGATCTGATCCCAGGTCAGGGAACTAGAGCCCGCAGGCCCAAGTGAAGAGCATGCATGTCACAACCGAAGATGCCGACAAAGATCAAAGAGCCCGCGTGGGAACCTCCCTGGGGGTGCGGTGGTTAAGACCCCGCCTTGCAACGCCAGCGACGCGGGTTCGATCCTGGTCGGGGAAGTAAGAGCCCACCTGCCACGGAGCAACTGAGTTCTCAGCAGCCGCAACTACAGAGCCCGAGGGCCACACGAGAGGGCCAGGCGCAGCTACGAGAGATCCCGCGTGGCGCCAGGAAGGTCAGCTAAGACCAGGCGCAGCCAGATAAATAAATATTTTTTAAAAAGAAAGAAAAGGAAATGATCGACTTGCAAGGTCTGGCTGAGGAGGCAGGGAGGCAAGAAGGATGGGGGTGGCCAGGGCTCAGACTCAGGGGTGTCTGTGCGTGTCTAATCCTCGGGACCCCAGGAGAGGGAGGCAGGGGTCGGACCTCCAGCCTCCTGACGGGGGTGGGGGAGGGGCTGCGGGGGCAGCTGGTTGGGCGGCACCAGGAGGGACGGGCAGTGGGGGCTGTGCCCACAGGGGCCCTGGGCCACCTGCACAGCTGGGAGCCCTGCGAGGTCGGTGGGAGAGATGGGAAGACAGGAGGCGGCGGCCAGGCCTGGAGAGGCCAGGAGCGAGCCAGAGGCGGAGACCGAGGAACCCCCTCAGACCCCGCCCCCGGGACCCTGCCCTCCCGGCGCCCCCGGGCACCGCCATCCTCCCCACACCCCGGGGCCTCCCGGACACCACTCAGCGCATCCTCCCCGCGTGCCCTTCCGCAAAGGCCGGGCCCCGGGGCGCCTTCCCTGCAAAGCCCCTGTGCCCCAGACCCCAGCCCCCACTTAGGCAAGTTCGGGAGGAAACGGAGCGAGCCTGCTTCGGAGCCCCCGGGTCAGAGCGGGGAGAGGCCGTGCCCCCGGGCCTGCAGGGGAGGGAGCGGCCCCAGCTGTGATGCTCCCGGGCCGGCTCCCACCCTCAGTGCCCCCCCGCCAGCTGCCAGAGGGATGGTCGGGATCAGGGGTCGGGATCAGGGGCCGCGTCCAGGCCGACATGGGGTGAGGGGTGGGCTTCCCTGGAGCCACAGTCCAGGGCACCTCCAGGAAATGCGGGCAAAGCCAGCTGCTCTGGGGCTGTGAGAACAGGACAAAATGTCCACCCATCACCACAGCCAGGACCTGCCTGCTGGGGGAGCCATGACCCTCGCGGGTCCCGAAGAGGAGAGGGGCCGACAGACATCTCGCCTCAGTCATCCTGGGTCTACGACGGCCCCCAAGTCCAGGGCCCTTGTGGGGTCGGGGACCCCGTGGTGGTCATCTCCAGGGACCCAGCTCCGAGGGGCTATCCCCCTGCTGGCCTGTGGGGTCTGTGGGCTTTGGCTGCAGGGACGGGTGGGGGGTCCATCCAGCCTGCTCCCTGCGGCAGCGGGGGCCTGAGGACCCCCGACCCGACCTGACCTGACCTGACCTGATGGGGGCATCTCCCAGGAGCCTGACAAGGGAGGGAGCAGGAAGGGGGCGTGAGTGCCTGGGGGTTTTGGGGGGCTCTGGTTTCCTGAGGACGTGCTGCGCCAAGCCCAGTCACTCAGGCGTGCCCGACTCTGTGTGAACCGCCAGGCTCCTCTGTCCACCAGACTCTCCAGGCAGGACCCTGGAGAAGGTCCCCATGTTGAGCTGAATTTCCATGTGGATGAGTTTTCCCTCTGGAACTAGTTAAAGGCTCCTGGGCTTGGGGAGCAAGGACATGAGGAGGAAGGGGCCAGAAGCAGCCCCAGCGACAGAAAGGCCGGGGGTGGGGTGGGCGCCCTGCTCGCGGGCTGAGAGGCCGGGGGTGGGCGTCCCCGCAGGGGCTGAGCGGCCGCGCAGGCCCGGCTGCCACAGCTCCGGAGTCCCTGCGTTCAGGATGAAAACCGTGATCAGGCCGTCATCCACTGGGGGCCCAGGCCTCTGCTCCCAGGCGCTGGAGCAATTTTTCAACAGACGCAAACGGTCTTCTTGTGGGGGGTCGAGGGGAGCAAAGCTTCCTTCCAGCCAGAGACGGCCAGAACCCTGAGCTGCCCCCAGGCCTCACCATGACCCACCCCCCTCCCCCCAGGACTGGGGGCCCCCCAAGGCAGCCCCCATCCTGGGTGGCGTGCACCTGACCCGGAAACGCAGGGAGCCGCCCACACTCCCACCCCGCCCCCGCCCGGCCGGGCAGGTCTGCAGCCAGGACCCCCGCACGCCCAGCGCCCCTTCCCCCTCCCTGTGACACCGAGCCCTCCCCGCCCCAACGTTTCCCAAGGGTCGATTAAGATGTCTGGAGTTGATTAGACTCTGACACTGATGAAACCCAGAGGTAATTAGCAAAAGAAAAAAAAAAATTCTGATTAGTCCTCAGCATAATTCTCTCCAATTATTCAAAGTTCATGCCTGCAGGAGGTGGAATATCTCCAGGAATATTTATTTATATCCCGATTTTTTTCATCAACTTTGTGAATCTAGTTAATAATCATCAGGCCTGAACTTGTTAACTTGGAGACTTTGATGGGCCCACGTCGGCCTGGTGCGGAGGGGCTCAGCCGAGGGACCCTGGGCCCCTCTTCTCCCCGGGAGGGAGTCTGGGGTCCTCACCAATGTGCATCACTTGGGGCTCCCCCGGAACTTGTGGGGGGCTGTCATCTCACTCCCCAGGGCCTTGTGGTGGCAGGCCCTCCCTGTAGGGGAAAGGGGAGCCGCCACGTGCCTGGGGCCCAGGGGAGGCACCCCCACAGCAGGGCCCCGGTCCTGGGGTGACCTCTGGGGGGAGGCTAGGGTGGGGTCATGGCCGTCAGATGCCCCAGGCCCTGCCCGGCCTGCCCTGCTCTGCCCGGGTGCCCAGGACTGCAGAGCCCACGCTGTGCTAGGCTGTGCGTCCCCCGCCCCAATGCCAAGGAGCCCCCTGCTGGCAGCTCTAGCCCCACCCAGGCCAGGACCTGTCCCTCCAAGGCTGGTGACAGCCGGGCGACCGGTGCGGGCCAGCTGCACGGCCGGGAGGTGTCTGTAATGGGCCTGTCCGCTGCCCGCGCTGAGCCTCGGGGAGAAGCCGGGTCCTGGGGGCCCTGATGTTTTGGGGAGGCCCCACGGCAGGTGTGGGGATAGCACACGACACTCGTGACTCGGAGCTGGGAGCACAAGTGCTTGGGCATGTTGCTCTGCTTCCCGGCATCGCCCAGCCTAGGCCCCCCACTCGAGGACCAGGTGAATGGGGGCGGCGGAGGGCCTGTTAATGCAAGGGCAGTCAGACCTTAGAGGTAAAGGTTCTCCTCAGTCAGCTGAGCAGAGCCCCCTCCAGCCCAGGCCCCCTGGGCTGCCGGGCCCCCTTCCTCGGCCCTCCAGGTCAGCAAGCCCCCGGCCTTCACAGGCGTGGAGAGCTGAAGCTGGGTTCTCAACCTGATACGCCCTCAGAGGCCACGGGCAGGACGTCGGCAGAGCTGGCATCCTGGGGGCTTTGGGCGGGGTGAGTCTGCAGCGTGGGGGGGCCACACAGGTGCAGCTCTGAGGACAGTCACCTCCCTTCCTTCCCGCCCCACAGCCCTAGCAGACCCTTGGCTCCCCTGCTGAGGGGTGGTGTCTGGACAGCCCCCACGGGCAGCCTGAGGAAGTGACGCTGGTCACAAACAGCAACGCAATGGCCCCCAGGTCCATCCTGGGGGCACAGACACCCTGTCCTGCCCACAGACCGCCCCTGCGACGGCACCTTCTCAAACGAGGTCCCTTCCTCCGGGCGGTGGGTGCTGCTCCCCCAGCGCCTCGGGCAGCCCAGAAGAGCCGGCCCCATGTCAGATGAGGCTCTTTTTGGATTAATTTAGCCCGGATCGGCAAGGGCTCTCGGGCGGGTGCTGCCTGTTAGGGCTTAATGGGGAGCTTATTAGCTGGGCGGGTCGGGGATGGGTCCCTGCTCTGTCTTCATGGGCCGGGCTGCTGCCATCCAGCCAAGAGGGAGCTTGGAGACACTCGTGTGCCCGCGACATGGAGGCCCAGCGGCCCCACCAAGACGGAGGCAGAAGGGGAGCTGGGCGTCCGCTGGCCACGGTGAGAGCCCTGGCTGCTGGCTCTGGCATTGGCACCGACCACCGGCTGACCCCAGCCAGCACTCCGCCCCTCCAGGCCTCAGCTCCCCCCCTGCACTCTCAGTCGGACGAGAGGATGACAGCACAAGCAGACAGATTCAGGGCTTCGCAGGTGCAGGCCCAAGTCACAGCGCGTGCGCTCAGTCCTGTCTGACCCTCTGACCCCAGGGACCGCAGCCCGCCAGGCCCCTCTGTGCCTGGGATTCTCTAGGCAAGAGTACTGGAGAGGGTCGCTGTGTCCTCCTCCAGGGGATCTTCCCGACCCAGGGGTCGAACTCATGTCTGTTACGTCTCCTGCACTGGCAGGCGGGTTCTTCACCACTAGCACCACCTGGGCAGCCCCCCCGGGAAACAGCATCCAGCGGCAGAGTTGATCCTCCCAACAGCCCAGGGAGGGGCACTCGGTCTGCCGGTCACAGGAGCTGCTGGGAACATCCCTGCGCTGCCTTTCTGGGACGGCGTGTGTGAGAACCTAGGAGCGGAGCAGCCGGGTCTTTAGGGCAGGTGTGCATTTAACTCCTTAAGAAACCGCCAGACTTCCTAAAGTGCCGCCCACCCCACTTCCTCGGCTCCGTGTCCTCACCCGCGCCTGCCACGGTCAATCTTTTCCACTTTGCCGTTCTAGGAGGCATGAGAAAGTATTGCACTGTGGTTCTCATTTGCATTTTCCTAACCACCAAAATCACTGCAGATGGTGACTGCAGCCATGAAATTGAGAGACGCTTGCTCCTTGGAAGGAAAGCTATGACAACCCAGACAGCACATTAAAAAGCAGAGACATCCCTTTGCTGAGAAAGGTTCACACAGTCAAACCTATGGTTTTTCCAGTAGTCATGTATGGATGTGAGAGCTGGACCCTAAAGAAAGCTAAGTGCTGAAGAATTGATGCCTTCTAACTGTGGCATTGGAGAGGAATCTTGAGAGTCCCTTGGACAGCAAGGCGATCAAACCAGTCAATCTTAAAGGAAATGAACCCTGAATACCCATTGGAAGGACTGATGCTGAAGCTGAAGCTCCAATACTTTGGCCACCTGATGCAAAGAACCAACTCATTGGAAAAGACCCCGATGCTGGGAAAGATTGAAGGCAGAAGGAGAAGAGAGTGGCAGCAGATGAGATGGTTGGGTGGCATCACCGAGTCGACAGACACGAGTTGGAGCAAACTGCGGGAGATGGTGAGGACCGGGAAGCCTGGCGTGCTGCCATTAAAAAGTGAGCTCAGGCTTCCCAGGAGGCCCAGTGGTTAAGAATCCACCTCCCAGTGCAGAGCACACGGGTTTGATCTCTGGTCCAGGAAGATCCCACCTGCCACAGGGCGACTAAGCCCGCCGCCACGACTACTGAGCCCACGGGCCCTAGAGCCTGCGCTCCGCAACGAGAGGAGTCACTGCAAGGAGCAGCCCCCGCTCCGCAACTGGGGAGCAGCCCCCGCTTGCCACAGCTAGAGAAAGTCCACGCGCGGCAGACAAGGCCCAGCACGGCCAAAAAAAAAACCCGCGGGCTCAGAGTCTTCCTGTCACTGGGTTATGAAAGATCTTGAGACATTCTGAACACAAGCATTTCCTCCAGGTCTGCCATCTGCCTTTTCATGGGGGAAGATCGTAGGGACCTTGGGTTTGGCAGAGATTTCTCAAACGTGACAGAAAAGGCACAGACTGTAGAATAAGTGGACTTGACCAACAGTTACCAGGTGGTGCCCATGTTAAAGGTGAGGAGAGTGAGGCTTGAAGCGTCTCACATTTCCATTTCCCGGGTGAGTCCGGGGTGGGGCGTGGCGAGGAGGAGGGAGGAGGGGTCGGGGTGACCGGCTGCCGGCTCAGCTCTCTGGCCTCAGAATCTCAGCCAAGGTGGCGTCTGGCTCCTGCTGGTGGCTGGGGTGGGGGCGCAGTGCTGGCCCAGAGGGGTACCCCTGCCGCTAAGTGGTGGTGCCCGTCTTGCGGCCGGGGGTCTGGCCCCAGGGGAGGCTCTGCTGCTCAGGAGAGCAAGAGTGAGCCCTGCGGACGCAGCGTTTGGGAGCGAGGAGTCCCGGGAGAGCTGGGAAGCAGAGACTGGCAGAGTCCGCGGAGCAGCAGGAGGTGGCCTTGGGAGAGGAGCCCTGCCCAGGAACAAGGAGCCTGGCACATCTGCGGGCCAGCCGGGGGGCCCGGGGCGCTGAGCACAGGCTCCTCACAGCCACCAAGCCCCTCACCTCACAGGCCCTGCCTCGGCCCCAAGATCAGACTGGAACATGGATCCCCCAGGCTGGTCAGACCTCCAGAAAGCATCTACTGTGGTTCACGGATGGCTCAGGAGGGGAGGGGACCCTGAATCACACAGGTGGCCACGACGAGGCAGGCCCAGCCCCAGGGTTACCCGCCAGGCCAGAGGGCTACTCAAGCCTCCACCGGGCCTCCCTGCCTCCAGGCCTCCCCCACAGGAGCGGGCTACCCAGCAGCGCTCCTGCCCCCACTGCAAAACCTGGGGGGCCCCGAGCCCACGGACCGTCTGGGGCCAGGCCCTGGGCTGGGGATGCCGAGGCAGGGGCGCGGGGGCCCGAGGTTCCTGCTGGCCGACAGCTCCGCCGGACGTCCCAGACCCTCTGCACGGCCCTGCCCCTCTCAGCACTCTGCCCTCTGCTCCTCGCTGACCCACACCCGACCCCTCCTTCCGACCTGCGACCTTACTCTTCGGGGCTGCGGTTGGACCGCTCCTCCAAGATGACTTCCTTGGCCCCATGAACTCTGGAGACCCAGCTCGGGGCCCAGCAAGACCAGACTCTCAAAGCCGCCCCCCCACCCCAGTCCCTTCGCAAGAAAACTGGACCGTCTCAGGGAGGGGCTACGAGCTACTGTGCGTGTGTGCGGAGCGCTTTGGAGCCCAGGAGGCCTTCACACGCCGCAGCCTCGGAGGACGCGCCCCTCCCGGTACCCACGCCCACTGCTGTCTCTTCCTGCGCTGAATGGACCAGGAGGCGTTGGACTTCCCCCCTCACCCTCCCGGGTCACTGGTTTAGGACCCGAAGCCCCAGCCACCAGCCAGCACTGACGCTGAGCCGGGTGGACGGGCGCTCCGGCCCCGGTCAAGCCTCCAGATGCAGCCCCGGGAGAGCCCCTGAGCTGGACCCACCCAGCTGACTGGCCCCCAGATGACGCTCCTGAGATTATGGAGGTGACATGTGTCCTTGTCCTTCACTAAATCTGGGGGAGATTTGTTATGCAGCAAGAGATAGAAAATACACAACACATTTGTTTTGTGAACAAAAAATGCCAGTCATAACAATACACATCTTTGCCCAAGTAGTGGACGGGACCTCCCCCAGCCCGGGAGCCCCCCGTGACGGCGTCAGGCAGGAGCTTCCCCATGAAGGCGCAAGCAAGCACAGGCCTCACGCCCTGAGAGTCCCCAGACTCGCCCAATTTCCCACCAGCTGCCTCCACGTGGCTTCACCCAGGCAGGGGCTGGGAGGGGGGCTCGGGTCTCCTTTCTCTGCCTTCCCCTGTCCAGTTATTGCCCCTTTCAGCAGGAAAAAGCCCTCACACAGTTTCCCCCATCTGTGGCTTATGCAATAAAGTCTGTGTTCTCACTCAAAAACGCTTCCTTTCTCGAAAAGCCCTGCTCTTGCAAAAGAAATCCTCTGCGCTTTCAGAATATTGCCTCTGCTGTGCGTTTTTAAAAATTCATCCAGAAAGTCAATTGATTTCCTTGTTCTTGGTTGTGTCTGCCTCCCCCCTGAGGCAGCCGGGGCCCCAATTCAATGGGCAGAGGCCACAGAGCAACAAGAAAACTGCGGAAAAGATAAAAAGCCTCTGTTATTAACTCCAGAGTGTACAGTGTCACAAGTGGGCCCAGGCTGCTGGGGGGCAGGTGAGCCCCAGGAGCCCGGAGGTACTGGAGCCACGGTGGACGGGATGGGGTCAGCTACCTCCCCCTGGCCCCCGACCCTAGCATTCCCTCCAGCTGGGAGCCCTCCCCCCACCTGGCCAGGGAGACCGGGGTCGGTGCAAACAGCCCTGGGTGTGCACGGGCGGAGGCAGAGGGTGCGGTGATGGAACAGGGCTTCCGGTCACTGACGACGTCAGCTCAGAAGCTGTAGGCCCACCGGCCTTGACCCCACCCCAGGGTAAAATAAACCTGAGGCTTCGTTGCTCAGTGGTAAAGGATCCACCTGCCAGTGCAGGAGACACAGATTTGATCCCTGGTCCAGGAGGATCTCACGTGCAGTGGAGCAACTAAGCCCACGGGCCACAAGTACCGAGCCTGTGCTCTAGAGCCTGGGAGATGCAACTACTGAGCCCATGGGCCACAAGTACTGAGCCTGAGCTCTAGAGCCCAGGAGCCACAACTACTGAGCCCATGGGCCACAAGTACCGAGCCTGCACTCTAGAGCCTGGGAGATGCAACTACTGAGCCCATGGGCCACAAGTACTGAGCCTGCGCTCTAGAGCCTGGGAGCTGCAACTACTGAGCCCATGGGCCACAAGTACCGAGCCTGCACTCTAGAGCCTGGGAGATGCAACTACTGAGCCCACGGGCCACAAGTACCGAGCCTGCACTCTAGAGCCTGGGAGCCACAACTACTGAGCCCACGGGCCACAAGTACTGAGCCTGCGCTCTAGAGCCTGGGAGCTGCAACTACTGAGCCCACGGGCCACAAGTACTGAGCCTGCGCTCTAGAGCCTGGGAGATGCAACTACTGAGCCCATGGGCCACAAGTACTGAGCCTGAGCTCTAGAGTCCAGGAGCCACAACTACTGAGCCCACGGGCCACAAGTACCGAGCCTGCGCTCTAGAGCCTGGGAGATGCAACTACTGAGCCCACGGGCCACAAGTACTGAGCCTGTGCTCTAGAGCCCACGGGCCAGAAGTACTGAGCCCACGGGCCACAAGTACTGAGCCTGCGCTCTAGAGCCTGGGAGCTGCAACTACTGAGCCCACGGGCCAGAAGTACTGAGCCTGCGCTCTAGAGCCCAGGAGCCACAACTACTGAGCCTGCGCTCTAGAGCCTGGGAGCCACAACTACTGAGCCCACGGGCCACAAGTACCGAGCCTGCGCTCTACAGCCTGGGAGCCACTACTACTGAGCCCACAGGCCACAAGTACTGAGCCTGCACTCTAGAGCCTGGGAGCCACAAATACTGAGCCCACGGGCCACAAGTACCGAGCCTGCGCTCTACAGCCTGGGAGCCACTACTACTGAGCCCACAGGCCACAACTACTGAGCCTGCGCTCTAGAGCCTGGGAGCCACAAATACTGAGCCCACGGGCCACAAGTACTGAGCCTGCGCTCTAGAGCCCGGGAGCCACAACTACTGAGCCCACGGGCCACAAGTACCGAGCCTGCGCTCTAGAGCCCGGGAGCCGCAACTACTGAGCCCATGGGCCACAAGTACTGAGACTGCGCTCTAGAGCCCGGGAGCCACAACTACTGAGCCCACGGGCCACAAGTACTGAGACTGCGCTCTAGAGCCCGGGAGCCACAACTACTGAGCCCACGGGCCACAAGTACTGAGCCTGCGCTCTAGAGCCCAGGAGCCACAACTACTGAGCCCATGGGCCACAAGTACTGAGCCTGAGCTCTAGAGCCCAGGAGCCACAACTACTGAGCCCACGGGCCACAAGTACCAAGCCTGCGCTCTAGAGCCTGGGAGATGCAACTACTGAGCCCACGGGCCAGAAGTACTGAGCCTGCGCTCTAGAGCCCAGGAGCCACAACTACTGAGCCTGTGCTCTAGAGCCCAGGAGCCACAACTACTGAGCCCATGGACCAGAAGTACTGAGCCTGCGCTCTAGAGCCTGGGAGTGCAACTACTGAGCCCATGGGCCACAAGTACTGAGCCCACGGGCCAGAAGTACTGAGCCTGCGCTCTAGAGCCTGGGACCTGCAACTACTGAGCCCACGGGCCACAAGTACTGAGCCTGCATGCCCCAGAGGCCCTGCTCAGCAGCAAGAGGAGCCACTGCAATGAGCAGCCCTCACGCCGCCTCTAGAACGTAACCCCTGCTTGCTGCAACTAGAGGAAGCCCATGCACGGCAGTGAAGTCCCAGCACAGCCACAAATACACACATAAAAATTATTAAAAAATATAAACCTGAGGCTTCCCCAGACCCCTGCCCTGCCCCTCGGGCCCGAGCGGCCCCCTCTGCATGCCTCTCGGGTCCTCTGTGCTAAGCCACTGCCTCCTTGGGGCACCTGGAGGCTCCCACCGGACACAGTGTGGGGCACCCCTGGATGCCCAGGTAATGCCACCTGAGGCCAAGAGGAGCGGTCTTAGGCACACCCACCGTGCCTGCCCTGGGATGGCGACCTGCGTTCCTGGGGTCTCAGCTCAAACGGGGCAAGCGGCCATCTGTGACTGTCCCTGAGACAGTGGGCATGAAACCCCCTCCCTCACTTGGCCCAGTGCCTCACCCTTCTTGTGGGAATAATGCAAACCTTTCAGCTTCCAGTTTTGGCTATCCTTACATAGGAATCAAAGAAAAATACAGTGTGGAGGGCCCCGGAAAATCAGTTCAATCAACCTGCTTGTTTAAAGAGAGAGAAACTTAGGTCCTGGACAATACGTCTGAGCCTCAGTGTCCAGCAGAGTGTGCGATCAGGAAGGGAGGGCCAGGAGAACGTGAAGGTGGGTGGGAGAGGGAAGGATGTGGGTGAGGGGGGGTGGGAGGATGGATGCATGGGAGGATGGGTGGGGAGGATGGATGGGTTAAGGATAAATAAGAGCGGATGAATATGTAAACAGACAAAGATGGGGTGTGGATGCATGGATGGATGGATGGGAAGAAGGATGGGTGAACAGATGAAGAATGGGGGGTAGATGGACGGATGCGAAGATGGGTGGGAAGGATATATGAGTAAAGGATGAAAAATAAGTGGATGAATACGTAAGTAGATAAAAGATGGGGGATGGATCAATGGAGGTGAAAAATGGGTGGGCAGACGGATGAGTGGGTGGACGGGAACTCACAGCATTAGGCACTCACCCCACTAGCATCCTAATAATTTTAGTACATAATGTAATGAACTTGTCTGGAAATATCAAAACCTTAGGAAAAACTCTTCCATGTACCCAACTCCAATAGACTCTGTGGATGGTGGAGAATGTGATGATTCCCCCACCAGGAAACTCCATGGGTGATGCAAGAGGGCTGGGGTCTCTGTGTGGGGGTCCAGAAACGTGAGCAAGTAGATTCAGCGAGTGGACGCAGTGCGGAGGGACCACACCAGGGAAAAGCAGGAGGAACTCCTGGGTCGGCCTGCAGGGGAGGAGACAGTATGAGCCTTAACAACTGCCAGCTACCACAGGTCCAAGTCCGCACCGGGTCTGGTTTGGTTTTGTCTTGAGAAATTGACAGGCTACTTGTAAGATTCATGTGGAATGCAAAAGACCTAGAAGAGGCAAAGTGATTGAAAAAGCACAAAGTTGGAGCACTAACGACCTGATTTCAAGACAGATTATAAAACTACAGTGATTAAGACAGTGAGGTATTGGTATAATGTGGACAAATAGACACAGAATAGAATCCAGAAATAGACATAAACAACTAATTTTTGACAAAAGCAACTTAGAAGAGAAAGGACAATCATTTCACTCAATGATATTGGAACATTTGGATATCCACATGTAAACAAACAAACAAGAAACTCAAAAACAAAAGGGGTGCTGAGAAGTGGGAAAGCTGGGGGGCTGACTGCAAAGAGACGACAGGAGGGACCTGGCATACGGAGGGCCTGAGAAGCGGCAAGTGCGAAGGCCCTGGGGCAGCAGCCCACCTGGCAGCTGGAGGGCGGGCCGCGTGGCTGGAGCAGAGGAACTGCGGGAGAGGCAGGGCCGCGGCCCAGGGTTGGGGGGTGGACGTGTGAGCGGGGGGCCCAGGGCCGGGGCGGGGGCGGGACGTGTCAGCGGGGCCGCGGCCCAGGGCGGGGGCGGGACGTGTGAGCGGGGCCGGGGCCCAGGCGGGGCGGGGGGGCGGGACGGTGGGGGGCCCTGGAGGGGGGGGCGGGGTGGGGCGGACTTTGCGGGGCCACGGCCCAGGGTGGGCGCGGGCCTGGGCGGGGGGCGGGACGGGAGCGGGGGCCGCGGCCCAGGTTGGGGGTGGACGTGTGAGCGGGGCCAGGCCGGGGTCGGGGGCGGCACGTGTGAGCGGGGCCACGGCCCAGGGTGGGGGCGGGACGTGTGAGCGGGGCCGCGGCCCAGGGTGGGGGCGGGACGTGTGAGCGGGGCCGCGGCCCAGGGTGGGGGCGGGACGTGTGAGCGGGGCCGCGGCCCAGGGTGGGGGCGGCACGTGTCAGCGGGGCCACGGCCCAGGGTTGGGGGGTGGACGTGTGAGCGGGGCCGCGGCCCAGGGTTGGGGGCGGGACGTGTGAGCGGGGCCGCGGCCCAGGGTGGGGGCGGGACGTGTCAGCGGGGCCACGGCCCAGGGTTGGGGGGTGGACGTGTGAGCAGGGCCGGGGGTCTGGGGGCTCGGGGAGGGCTTTGGCGGTTTCTCCCTGGAGGGGCCTGGGCGGGTTCTGACGGGCCCCAGCGAGCCAGAGTTACCTGGCCAGTGCCAGCAGAAATCAGATTTGAATTAAAACCTCTCCAGTTTAAATCTTGGCGGCTGATTGTGATTATCTGTTTAACTACGGCATTTTTCAGAGGAAGCCTTTGTCTAGGGCCTGTGCTGAAAGGGCGTGTGGAGCAGTGACTCCGGGGCTGACCCAGCGCTGGGCCACCCTCTCCCACCTGGCCAGCCCAGACGCCGCGCCAAATCCTCCCAAGGTCAGAAGGAGATGCCTAATGCCAGGGGCTCAGTGGCCTCAGAGGGCAGCCGGGCCGCCTCACACCTAATCTCCCTGGTGATGGGCGGGAGCGACCGGGGCCTGGAAGGGGCCTTGAAGGCCGCACAGGGGGCCCTCTGCACTCTATAACTGCCTGGCGTCCGCCAGCCGCTGGGCGTTGGGGCTGCCGTTTGCCTCTCCCCAGCCACGGCTTAGCCCAGAGTCCGAGACCTGAGGTCCCATCATCTCCCCTGCCTGCCCCCCAGCTCCCAGGCCAAAGCTCTCCGGCTCCAGATCCAACTTCAGGCCCAGGACGGCAGCGGGGAGACAGGCAGCCTGGGGCCCCACCCCCTCCGGCCAGCCCAGGGTTCCCCCGTCTTTCTCGGTGCTTAATCCCAGGCTCTGGGAGAGCACGTGGCCCCTGGGAGAGGGGATGAGATGCAGCCGCTGGCCCCAAGCTGAGGTGTGAGCAAAGGAGATTTACGAGCGTCTGTAACTCAGCTGAAGGTCGGCCTTGAGGCGCCGCTCCCCGCAGCGGGCACGTGGGCTCCCTCCTTCTCCCCCGCAGACCAGGGTCTGAGTTCTTCCATGTGGGTGTGTGGGTGTGGGTGGGCGGGGGGCGGGAGCACCTGCCCTCAAGGCCAGCTGCCCCCAGGCATGGCCCCTGACCTTCGGGAGCGGCCCCGTCCTCACAGGGCCTCCAAGCCACCCTAGTCCCTGCGGCGTCTGGTTCCACGTAGCTGTCCGGCCTCCCCAGAGTGCCCCCCAGGACCCCCCCACCTCCCACAGTGTCCGTCCCAGCTGCCTCCATCGCAGGCGGCCTCCTTAATCCCCCAAGCCCTCCTTCCCTGTCTCCCATCCGCTGTTCCCTCCTTCGGGGCTTCCAGGAACACAGACCAGCCCGTGGGTCACGAGGAGGGGCCGTCACACGGGGCAGAGGGGCAGACGGTCGAGCAGTGCGGGGGGCCCGGGGAGTCGGTCCTCTGGGCGGACACCCCCTGGTGTGGCCCCGCCTCATGTCAGCGCGAGGTGCGTCCCCGAAGGTTACAGACCCGAGTGTGCAGCGCTAACGTTCTTTTACCATCCTCGGGCGGAGAAAGTTTCCTTAAACAAACAAAAGGCACCGATCACCAGGGGAAAGAAGGATGAATCCACTCAGAGCAAAATGAGAAAACTCCGTGTGATAGAGCACGCCATAAACACAGCAATAAGGCCACCAGACGCAGAGGTGACGTTCACAACACGCGTCACCAGCGGGGGATTAATGCCCAGGCTACACGGAGGACCCCTGCGCTCCTGAACAACAGTAAAGAAGAAGGACAACCGGGGAGCTGGCGGGGGCGGGAGCAGGGCCGGGAGCAGGGAGCCTGGCGGCCCGCTCTCCCACGGGCACCACCATCACCAGGATACCCCACTTCAGAACCACCAGGTGGGCAAAAATTCAGGTTCCGCAGACGGGAGTGCTGGTGAGGCTCTGGAGCCCGGGGAACTCTCCCAGCGAGGGCAGGGCAGCCGGCACTTCAGGGACCGTCCGGGACCCTGCTGGAGCTGCACGCGCCTGCCCGGGCCCCAGCCGCTGAACTCCTGGCCGCACAGCTGAACTCCGCGCCAGCGTGTGCGGGACCGGCGTGCGACGGAAAAGCGTGGGAAGAGCACTGTGTGTACTCAGAGGGGCATGAGTGAATGACGTTCGCACAGGAGCCCTGGACCACAGCTAACATAAACAGGCAATCGTGAACCAGACGTGGACTGACTCAGACGAGTCTCGGGAGGGTCAGACAGAGCGGAAGAGCGATGCTGAGTGTCAGGGACTCCAGGTACCATTTAATCATGTTCAAACATTGACTCTGTGGGCTGCACGGATGTAAGCGCGCGTAGTAAATACAGAGACACGCTGGGACTGAGCCGAGCGAAGACAGGTCTGAGCAAAGGGCGTGTATCGAAGCGTCACGGCTGCTCAGCCCAGGTGCTGCGTTCAGAGGCGCCCGTGGCCTCTCGGCCAGCGGAGAATGTTCCTAATCATTCTGAGAGCAGCCTGACCTCCACTCCCAGGTCAGCGGCATGCCATCTCTGCTCCAGCCCCACAGTGGGGAGAGGGCTTCTCACCCCGGGCCAGGCCCCCGTCCCCCCTTCAGGACCGTCTACACCCGACCTGGTTTTCCATCACGCTCACTGCCTGGCCTCCCCAGGGCCGGCAGCACCCCTACTTAATCGAGACCCTCCTGACCCTGGAAGCGGCAGAGTAGCAGCAACCTCAAGCTGCCCAAGGTCTGGTGAGGGTGGGACCCGGGAGAGGAGTCACAGGTCACAGGCCCTGAGACACATCCTCAACCAGAGCAAGTCAAATAAGAGGTGGTCCCAGGGGAATGACCCCGGAGGTCAGATGTCAGTGTGGGCCCTGAAGCCCTTCCACCGGGCTCGTCTGAACAGGGGAGACAGAAACAGCAGGAGGAGGGGGAACTGGGGCAGCACCCACATGCCCAGAAAAGAAGGGTCTCTGGCACCTGCCCTGCGGAAGCCACCCACGGGCAGGAGGAGCTGACCAGCGAGGGAGCCACACCCAACCAGAGGGGGACACCCAGTGGGCAGGCTGAGGTGGCCTGCAGAGTGCTCCCATTTCACAGGTGAGAAAACTGAGGCTCCGGGAGAACATGGGGCCCCCACGAGGCCCATTCAGGGCACGGGAACAACAGAGCCTCAGTCCAAACCCAGGGCCCACCACTGCCCCCGCCTCCCGGGCTGGATCTCCTACTCACGGGTGGGGCCCCGCTGCCCCCTCAGCTCCAGCCCAGCCTCTCCCAGCCCTTGCCCTAAGTGAAGTGAAGTGAAATCGCTCAGTCGTATCTGACTCTGCGACCCCGTGGACTGTAGCCCACCAGGCTCCTCTGTCCATGGGATTCTCCAGGCAAGAATACTGGAGTGGGTTGCCATTTCCTTCTCCAGGGGATCTTCCCGACCCAGGGATAGAACCCAGGTCTCCCGCATTGGAGGCAGACGCTTTAACCTCTGAGCCACCAGGGAAGCCACCTGCTCAAACGGGACATGTCCAAACAGACGCCTCGTTCTCTGCAGGGGCTCAGGCCAAAACTTTTGATCGTACCCACTTCCCAGCACTACCCCTGCTGAGGCCAGGAGCAAGTTCAAGAGCCCCATCCCCCCACCTCCAGCCAGACGCCACACCCAGAATCCCCAGGTGTTCCCCACTTTCGCTCCCCAGCAAGGAGGCAGCTCCATCCTTCAGAGCACAGATCACACCCCCCGGCTTAGCTCCTCACAGAAGCTCCTCACATCCCTCCCACCAACAGCACAGATCTCGCCCAACCCCCCCCCCCCAGGCCCCCTCACCCACAGCCTCTCACGTCCCTTCCTCCTTGGCCAGGGGGGCTCCTCGTGGTCCAGTGGGCACACGGGCTGTGTTTCTGACCCACCGCACAGCCTTTGCACTCGCTATTTCTTCTTCCTGGGAAGCTCTTCCTCCAGACGTGTACGTGGCCTTCACAAGGCTGCTCTGGCCATTCGAGCCGAAATCCCCTCCTTCCAAATGAAGAACCCCGTGGTCCAGTGGCTAAGACGGGGTACTTCCAGCGTAGGAGGCTGGGGTTCAGTTCCTGGTCAGGGAACTAGATCCAACATGCCGCATTGAAGATGGGTGCAGCAAAAAAAAACAAGAAGAAGAACCTAAGTGGACACAGGAAATAGGCCCTGACGGGAGCAGGAGTGGTCTCGTCATCATAAGAGGGGCAACGCGTGGCCACTCGGCTGGGATGATGGAGGGGGTCGCATCCGCCTCAGAGTCTGGATCAGGTCCACCTCTAGGGTCTCTTGCAGCCTTGAGCAGCTGTTTCTCCTGGTGTCAGTGAAGGGGCAGACCAGATGGCCTCAGGGCAAGGTCTGCTGGGAATGTGACATTTGAACTGTTTCCCAATAGACGTCCAGTCTGTCTGGCCCACTCCCCGCCTCCATGAGGACACTCACACTGACCGGTCAGGAAACCAAGGCCCTGGCACTCAGGCCTCTCTGTGCCGATTTAACCTAAGCCAGCCCCCTGCCGGGCAAAGCCCCGTTCCAGCTTGTCAGTGCACAGGAGCACCCCCTCACCAACCCAGCTTCTCCAGCCCACACGAGTGGCAGAACCGCTCGAGCGGATCTAAGACGCCCGTAATTGGAATCCTGACGATTTGGGAACTAACGATACACTCAGCTCACCCTTAATTGGCGTGGTGCTGCCAAGGACGCTGAGAGCCAAGGCCCGGCTCTGACGCGAGGCATCATTAGAGCGCCTCGGGCAGCTCTGCGCCAGGGCCCGTCCCCACCCCGCCCCTCCCGGAGCCACGGCCCAGCAGACCCCACCCCAGCTCCCTGGCCTCTGACAGCCGGGCCCCAGACGGCTGTTCCCTGTGGCTCCCAGGGGAAGCCCAGGCCTGTTCCCACACAGATCCCCACCCTGGGAGGCTGGGCCAATCCTGGGGTGCTAGGGGGTGTCTGCTCTCCCTCAGCAGCAGCACTGCCTCTCCGCTCTCTGGGCCAGCCTCAGCCAGTCTGACGGGGCCTTGTGAAGTGTGCGGGGAAAACCGATCAGCGCACCGCCGGGCCCCACCCACGAGGCTGCCGCTTCCCCTGGCATCCTCGGCACACACACGGCTCCCTATCCTGATCTGAGCCTCCCTTTCCACACACGCACACGAGCATGAAGTCGCTGCCGGCCCAGCCTTTCCCCCAGCTGGCAGTGGGCCACACTCACCGCAGGGCCAGGCCTGTGGAAGGCCCAGGGGTCTAGTGAAGTCCCTCACCTTGGGGTGTCCAGGCTGGCCGCACGTGCCCAGCTGGCTCTGGACGACCAATCAATCAGGACAGCCCGGCACGCAGGGTCCGTGAGGAAGCCCGGAGCCACGTCTGCGTGCTGGGACCAGGCCTGCAGAACACTGCTATGCCCTGGGAGCCAGGGTGGGCCACCGCCACACTGGGGAGATAGCCTGGGCCCCTGAGCTGCCCGGTGAGCTTGCTCAGAACTCAGGCGGTTCGGCTGGCCTGCTGCCCACTCACAGCAAGCTCCCCTGTCCTCCCAGAGGCCCTCATCCTGAGACGGGGGATGGGTGGGCAGGCATGCCCCATCCGAGCACAAACATGGCACACGGGACAGCTGGTTGACCACCTTCTCTATGTAGACGCCCTCCCTCCCCTTGGCTTTGGGCCCCAGGCCATCACTGACCTGCCCAGCAGAAGGTGAAGCTTCTCAAGACTTCTCCCCAGCCCTGCCCTCTCACCTGCTCCTCTCCCATGAGAAAGCCCCCCAAAACCTCCCCCTATGGGTGACCTCCACATGGCTCTCTGGCCAGGGTCTCTCTTTGGCCCAGCCTTCTCTTCCCCTGGGCCACACCACCCGGGGGAGGGAACGGGGCCCACCCCACGCCCTCCAGTCTCGTGTGCAGCAGGTGTTCCACACGCTTGTGGGACAGCTGGGAGGATGGTGGGACCCAGAATCCAGGCTCTGCCCCTGCTGGCTGTGTGACCTTGGGCAAGTTGCTGATCCTCTCTGAGCCTGGCTATTCACCCATAAACTAGGAGGGACCACACCTGACTTAGAGGATTGTTGCAGCACGTTCTGAACACTGTCTGGAAGGCGCCCGGCACACCTGAGCGCTCAACACTGTATTTCTAGAGTCTTTCAGCCAGCTCTGCCTGGCACACAGTAGGTGCTCAATAATCAACGCCCCAAGGGGCTGCTCATCTGGCTGGGTCTTTGGCCTCTCCTGGGAAGAGGAATTCTGGGAGAGGCCCCAGCTCCAGGGCTGGGCCCTGGGTAGCTGCCAGACTAGACCCAGATGCTGCCCCCTCTGCCCTCAGAGCTGGGAGGTGACTCAGCCAAAGCCCAGCAGCTCTGGGCCCCCCGGGGAGACGGGGGAGGGTCAGGGGGCTCATTACTGTGATTAACTTGTCATTTCTCATCAGACACCACCCCCTGGTCCTTCATGTAACACTGCTCCAAACCCTGCCTTTTCTATTTCTGACTCTTTCTCTTGCTGGATTGCTCTGGCTTTGCCCTTAATAAATCTCATTTTATTCTTCTAATTTACTCAGACAAAGTTGGATGGTTTTAATATCATCTAAATTATTAGCCATTCTGTCAGTTTAATGATATCTGCAAATGTTCACCCCCATGGATTTGCCAGCCTATCCTCTGGGTCAGAAATCCACAAGCTTCCTGGAGGCTGCCTCCAGCCGGGGTCCCAGAAGCGGGACACATCGCCAGCGTCGAGGGCACCTGTCTGCCCAAACTGCCTCTCAGGGACCAGGCATGACCTGGGGAGGGTCCAAAGTGTGTGCGTGCATTTGGGGCTGGCTGCTGGCTGCATCCACGTGAGAAGATCAGGGCGCTGGCGTCTGAGGCCAGTGAGTGGTTGAGGGCAGGGAGGGGCCGCCCCACACAGGCCACGTGGCCCAAGCGTGTGGGTGCTGTGGGGCGCTGGGGGGGGTGGGAGGAGACCACGCCGGGCCCCGCAAGGTGATGCTGAAACCACAGGCTGAGGAGCTGGCTGTGAAGCCCTCATGTTAGAAGAAATACAAGGGGACTCCCCTAGTGGCATACACTGGATAAGGACCCACCTGCCAGTGCAGGGACACGAGTTCAAGCCCCGGTCTGGGGGATTCCACAAGCCGCGGAGCAGCTAAGCCCGTGTGCCATGACTCCAGAAGCCCAGTCGCCCTGGAGCCCGCCGTCCGCAACCAGAAGCCAGAGAAAACCCATACACAGCCCCAGAGACCCAGCGCCGTCAGAAATAAATCAATCAAAAGAGAGAGAAAAAATCAAGGGGTGAGTGTCATGGACAGCGGGGGGCTGGTGTGGGCCTATCCAGGCCGAGCAGGCTTTTGGGAGGACATGCAACTTCAAGACCTTAAAGGGGATGTATGATTTTTAAATAGCTCACGTTTATTGAGCATTTAGCATGTGTCAGGCACTATTTTAACTATTTCACAGAAAACTGTGACCCCCCTGGACACCCCTGTGAAGAGAGGCACGGTGATGCTCCACAGCGTTGCTGAGACATGACGCACAGGCAGATCACCCGCTTGGAGGCATGAGCTGGAGGCTTCAGTACCTGCACAGAAGTCTGCACCCACCACGAAAGGTCAATTTTAGAACATTGTCTTCACCCCAGAAAACAACACTGCACCCCTCAGCCCCCAGTCCCCTGCTCCCAGCCCTGCTGACCAGGTTTCATGTAAATGGAATCACACACTCTGGGGCTTTGGTGTGACAAGTGTTTTTCACTGAGCATCCTGTTTTCAGATTCACCCAGGCAGAAGCACATATGAGAAGCTTGTCCTTTTTTTTTTTTTTTTGCTGAATAATATTCCCCCTCATGAATAATAATATTCCCCTGTGTGAATAGACCACATTTCATCATCTGTTCATCAGCTGATGGACACTGGGGTTCTTTTCACCTTTTGGCTGTTGTTAATATGCTGCTATGAACATTTTGTGCTGATTTTCCTGGGAACATGCGTCCCTTTCTCGTGGGCGAATACCAAGGAGTGGAATTGCGGGGTCACAGGGTAATTTTGTGTTTAACCATTGAACAGCTGGACTCCCTGAAAAGGAAGAGATTCTGAGGATAAAAGATAGGAAACAAGAGTGGGTCTTCAGGGCAGGTGCTGTGCTGTGTCTAGGGGTGGCTGAGGACCCATTCATCTCTGTGTCCCCTGGCACCAACGGGACTTTTCATGGATGAGTGAGTGAACGGATGAATGAAATGAGGTGACCCAAGGGGGCCGGGGAGAAGAGGGAACAGAGAAATGAGGGGAGAAGTCTTGGTTTTGCAGTCCTGAGGCCAGGCTTGGCTCAGGCTGGTCAAGCCCACCTGCGCTCGGGTGGGGCCTGGGGGAGACCCCGCCCACCCCGGACCTCCGCTTCGCAGCCCGGAGCCCTGCCTTGGCCGAAGTCACTGTCTTCCCACCTCTCCCGTGACAACACCTCCCCACGCTGTCTGAGAGGCTGTAACAGCCTGTTAAACAGATTAACGAGAGGAGTAAAACCCACTGAGACGCGGCCCAGCGCGGCCCACAAATCATGATGCCCACAGACCTAGGGGGGCTGGGTGGGGGCGGGGCCGGGACGCTGGGCCGTCCCGGGTCTCCCGGCTGTCTCGGGGCACCTCCTGCCTCCCGGCTGCAGGGCTGTGCTCCCAGGGGCTGCACGCTGGGCCCTGGCTGGGCCGCTCATTAACCATCACTGTTCACCCACCAGCCCTGCTCCACGCCGCGCCTCGCCGCATCTATGCGGTCAGCCCCCTCGCGGCCTGCCCCTCCGGCGCTTCCTGCCTGAACCCCATCCTGGACTGCCCTCGAGCGTCACTGGAGCACATGGACTTCCCCACCAATGACATTCCAGGGCCACCTGCTCTTCCAGAACCTTCCCCCATCAAGGAGTGGGATCAGCTGTGACCCCTCCTTCCACTGGAGAGGCCTCTGACGGCCTCAGGGGCCCGGCGCAGCTGCAGACGTCCGCCCAGGCGGGGGAAGCGGCAGACGCCTATTTCCCGTCAGCTCTGGGAGCCACAGAGCTGGGTGTGGGCCGGGCGCGCACCTCCCCAGGCCTCTCTGCTGGTTGTGCAGATGGCCATCTTCTCCCAGGCCCCACGTGGTCATCCCTCTGCGCGTCTGTGTCCTAATCTCCTTCTTATTAGGACACCTGTCAGACTGGATTAGGAGCCACACACGTGACCTCGTTTTACCTTAGTTCACACTTTAAAGACCCATCTCCACCAAAGTTGCAGTCTGAGCTGCTAGGACTCCGGACTCCACGGGTTTAGCGAGGACACAATTCCACTCTAACACACGCTGAGGAGGAGGCTGGGGGGGCGTGGGGACGGGCAGGGAGGGGCTGGGAGTGGGGAGGCCCATCCGGAGGCCCTCAGCCAGCACCCCTGCGCCCCACACCCCAAGGCGCCACCTTGCAGGCAGCCTTCCCCAGGACTGGCTCCGTGCCAGCATCCTACCTAGAGCCGTCACAGCTGGCCTGGGAGGAGGTGGGGGCGTAACCATCCCCCGTTCTGCAGGGGGAGACCAGAGGCTCCGGCTCGAGCAGGGCCCAGGCAAGATTGATCCCTAGCTGGTCTCAACCACTCTCGGCCAAGCAGAGAAGCATCTGCTCAGCCTGGACACTCCCCGATTCCAGGCCTCACCCGGCCCTGACTGGCAGCAGGCTCCACACCTGGGCAGGTACAGACCCAGAAGCCAGGAACTGTCCCCAAGGGGGGCAGGAGCAAATCATAAAAGGAGAAAAACCACGCGGCCACCAGGGGCCTCAGGCAACGGGCTGCTGGCCTTCCCCTATCCCCTGCCCCCAACCGCCCGGCAGCAAAGAGGGTAGGCCTGAGAGGCTGGTGCCTTCCCGCGAGGCAGAGGATGTCGGAGAATCCTGCCTCCAGGAGGGGCTCAGGTCGGAACTGGAGCCGAGTCCCGGGGCCAGATACCCAGCACCAGCCCTTCCCTTGGGACCTTCTGGGTCTATGTGGATGGGGGGGGGGGCAGGTGACACGTGCACCACCCCCACCTCTCTGCATCTGTGTCCCGTCTTACTCCTCTGTCCACGTGCTCCCCCACCATCCCGTCTCTGCAGACAGACATCAGATGTCCCAGACCCCGTGGGAACAGAGCTCCCCCATGGCTAGCTGCAGGGACTGACCCACTATCCCGACTCCCAGTCCGATTGGTCTAGCTTAAGTCAGGTGACCAGCCCGGGGCCAGTCGTCAGGGCCCAGGTGGACCTGGGGGGACCGCAGGGATGACAGCGTGACAGCCGGGTTCACCCTAAAGCCACAGCCCCCATCAGCGTCAGCTCGGCCCTCAGACTAGACCCGCCACCCCTGCGGCTGCCTCCCTGCCTGACCCCCCACGGTGACTGGCGTGGAATTGTCCCGTGCAGTTTCTCCCTGGATGCTGACCGAGTGGGCCAGCAGCGCCTTGAAGGTCATGCTCAGTGTGACCCGCAGCCGTCCGGCTGGAGGTGTGGTGTCCCGAGGCAGGAAGGTGACAGGGATTTTGGCCGGTTGGTCAGAAAAAGGCATGTTCTGTTTGGTTCTGAGTGCCTGATTGTAGGGACTTGGGCGGATCGGAACATCCTCAGGGACAGGGTGGGCAGACCTGGATGCCAGCTTAGGACACGCCGTTAAGGAGTCGGAGGCGGTCAGCAGAAGGGCAGGATGAGCTGACCGCCTTCAGACACCAGAAGGGCAGGAGGAGGAGGAAGGGAGGTTTTCGTGCATCTTCAGAGGGCAGATCACAATCAGCAGAAGCAGCTTTGACCCAACACGTGCAAGCCCTTCCCACAGCCAAGCTGAGCAGCGTCAGACGCCGCTGCCCTGGAGGCAGTGAGCTCCCCGTCACCGGGGGTATTCAAGCGGCAGGAGGAGAGCTGCGGGTCAGGGCATCACGCAAGGTGAGCAGTTGGCTCCCACACTCCCACAGGCCCCTCACTTCTGGTGGCCGCCCTCCGGGGCCGGCCTGGGGAGGGAGCGTCTCTTTCTGTCTCTAAAGATGAATCCTCACTTCTCATCATCTCTGTCATGTTGAGTTCTACAGGAACAGCTGTTAAGAAATCACATTTGTACCTTCTCAGAAGCTCTCTTGAACTTGGAGTGCAAATTAACTTCATGTGATCTGAAATATAAAAGGTCGCTTCCCCACAAATTAAAAGCTGGGAGCCGCTTGCCAAGCTCGTGAGTGTCGCGGGTTGTGCGGGCACGTCCTCAGGGAGGGCCGGTGTCCACGCGGCTGCTGCTGCGGTCACGCGGGCGGCTCTCCACCGTCCTCTCTCAAGGCCGTTCGCCCCGGTCACGACACCCTGCAGGCTGCGGCCCCTCCACCCCGCCTCTGGGGATGCCCATGCAGGGCCTGGGGGGCCAGGACCCTGTGTGGCCCCTCTTGCTGGCTGCTCCCCGTCTGTGTCCTGGGAAGCAGGCAGGACACAGCAGAAGGGCCTCGGTCTCCCCACATGGTGCCAGGGCAGCAGCCCCCGGCCGCCCCAAGCTCTCACGCATCCCCACGCCCAGACGGATGCCACCTAAGCCCCTCGGACACTGCAGGCCCTGGCTACCCCCGGCCCCCTCCCCAGCTCCCTGCCTCTCTGCCATCACCAGTACCAGCAATCCCCATAGTGTCCCCCACCTGGGTCCTCTCGCCCCCACACCCCGGCAGGACCCAAGGACATCACTGCCCCACCTGGCCCTAGAAATGCCTGCTGAGCGTCCAGAGAACCGAGAGAATGCTCTCGCTCACAGGCCTGGTCCTCCCAACCTCCCCCCTTGCCGAGAGCTGGCTCCACGCCCTGGGAAAACGCCTCCCCTGTCTGTTTGGGGTTAGGGGGGGATCCTCCCTCTGCCCCTCCTGGGACCTCGAGGCTCAGGGCTCGAGGAGATGTCCAGGGAGTGTGGAGATAAGATTGCTTGGCTGGAGTGTGAGCAGGACTGAGGGGAGCTTGTGCGACTGGAACTCAGGGGTGGGGAGGGGGCTGGGCCCCCGCTAAGCATCTGGGCTCAGAAGTTGGAGAGCTTGGAGACCCGCTGGTACCCGCTGAGTGCCCGGCAGGATGTGGGGGGGGGGGGCCAGGGCAGGACAGGGACACGCCTGGAGGGCCTGGAGAAGGCCAGGCAGCAGGAGGAGTGCGGGCCGCAGCCCCGAGAAGGCAGCTTTGTTCTGTGCTGTCAGCCCGCTCCGCAGCCTCTGCGGCCAGCGTCCGCACGGGCCGGGGGCCAGCTGGGGGCAGAGGCTCACAGACTGCTTCACTTCTAACAAAGCTGCACTGTGGCTGCATGCAGTCCCTGCAGGGACCTCCTGGAGGGAGGTACTCTGGATTTCTAGAACCTCCGAAGTGATCTTAGTTTCAAATCACAAACACCTGCTCTTAAGGAAGATGCGGCTGGTCCAGGAGGAGGGTTGGGGGAAGCTGGGGGAGGGGGGTCAGTCCTGCCTGATAAGACAGCCTCCAGCCTTGAAGACAGTGGTCCGGCAGCTGCCAGCTGTCACCTCACAATAAGGGCTACTCAGTGAGAGGTGGCCAGCCCTTCCAAGATGGAACTTCAGCTCCCCCAGCCATCCAGACTGGGAGAGGCCGTCTGCAGAGGAACTGGGATGTGGCCAAGGGGCACCAAAGCCTGGATGGTCCTTCCCCCGGATGGGACACGGCACAGACCAAAGCCCTGTGTGGAGGCAGACGGGAGGATCCCAGGGCCTGCAGTCCACACGGGGCTGCGGGAATGGCAGGGGGCTCAGAGAGCAAAGCTCAGACTTAAGAAAAGTCAGTCGATTCCCGACTAGCCAGCACTCCTGTTCCAGTCCTGTCAGCTGAGCCAGACCCCTGACAGGGATGGAGGAGGCTCTTGGACAGTTGAGTCATCATCACCATGAATGTCACCGTCAGCGTCACGGGCTCCACCACCACCATCACCACGGGGCCTCCATCGCCGCCTCCGTCATCAGCGCCGCGCTCCCTGTCACTGCCACGCTGGCCGCCATCGCCGCCTCCGTCATCAGCGCCGCTCCCTGTCACTGCCACGCTGGTCGCCATCGCCGCCTCCGTCATCAGCGCCGCTCCCTGTCACTGCCACGCTGGCCTCCATCGCCGCCTCCGTCATCAGCGCCGCTCCCTGTCACTGCCACGCTGGCCTCCATCGCCGCCTCCGTCATCAGCGCCGCTCCCTGTCACTGCCACGCTGGCCTCCATCGCCGCCTCCGTCATCAGCGCCGCTCCCTGTCACTGCCACGCTGGTCGCCATCGCCGCCTCCGTCATCAGCGCCGCTCCCTGTCACTGCCACACTGGCCTCCATCGCCGCCTCCGTCATCAGCGCCGCTCCCTGTCACTGCCACGCTGGCCTCCATCGCCGCCTCCGTCATCAGAGCCGCTCCCTGTCACTGCCACGCTGGCCGCCATCGCCGCCTCCGTCATCAGCGCCGCTCCCTGTCACTGCCACGCTGGTCGCCATCGCCGCCTCCGTCATCAGAGCCGCTCCCTGTCACTGCCACGCTGGCCTCCATCGCCGCCTCCGTCATCAGCGCCGCTCCCTGTCACTGCCACGCTGGCCTCCATCGCCGCCTCCGTCATCAGAGCCGCTCCCTGTCACTGCCACGCTGGCCTCCATCGCCGCCTCCGTCATCAGAGCCGCTCCCTGTCACTGCCACGCTGGTCGCCATCGCCGCCTCCGTCATCAGCGCCGCTCCCTGTCACTGCCACGCTGGCCTCCATCGCCGCCTCCGTCATCAGAGCCGCTCCCTGTCACTGTCACGCTGGTCGCCATCGCCGCCTCCGTCATCAGCGCCGCTCCCTGTCACTGCCACGCTGGCCGCCATCGGCGCCTCCGTCATCAGCGCCGCTCCCTGTCACTGCCACGCTGGCCTCCATCGCCGCCTCCGTCATCAGAGCCGCTCCCTGTCACTGCCACGCTGGTCGCCATCGGCGCCTCCGTCATCAGCGCCGCTCCCTGTCACTGCCACGCTGGCCTCCATCGCCGCCTCCGTCATCAGCGCCGCTCCCTGTCACTGCCACGCTGGCCGCCATCGCCGCCTCCGTCATCAGCGCCGCGCTCCCTGTCACTGTCACGCTGGCCGCCATCGCCGCCTCCGTCATCAGCACCACTCCCTGTCACTGCCACGCTGGCCGCCATCGCCGCCTCCGTCATCAGCGCCGCGCTCCCTGTCACTGTCACGCTGGTCGCCATCGCCACCTCCGTCATCAGCACCACTCCCTGTCACTGCCACGCTGGCCGCCATCGCCGCCTCCGTCATCAGCGCCGCGCTCCCTGTCACTGTCACGCTGGTCGCCATCGCCACCTCCGTCATCAGCACCACTCCCTGTCACTGTCACGCTGGTCGCCATCGCCGCCTCCGTCATCAGCGCCGCTCCCTGTCACTGCCACGCTGGCCGCCATCGCCGCCTCCGTCATCAGCGCCGCTCCCTGTCACTGCCACGCTGGCCGCCATCGGCGCCTCCGTCATCAGCGCCGCTCCAGTCACTGTCACGCTGGTCGCCATCGCCGCCATCACCACGGTTGTCAGCATCTCCGCCAGCATCCTCACCCTCGGCATCAGCAGTATCATGCTCACCAGCACTAGCGGCTCCTGCTCTGAGCTCACCCTCTCCCAGGCCTGTGTGAGTGCTGGCCCCTCCTCCCAGGACTCTGCCCATCTTCACTGTGAGACGCTGGGAGAGTCCCTCAGAGAACTTTGCCTGAGAACCCCGCCCCCGGTCTGGGCACCCCCGGCCTCTCTCCCCATCACAGCCCTGAGCGCCTGAGGCTGCGGCTGCTTGTTGAGCGTCCGTTCCTGCAGCGAAGAGGCAAGCTCCTTGAAGACAGCCCTGCCCACCCACATTCCCCCGCCCTGGAAGAAGCCTCACTCCTTAATCGGGTCAATGGTCAGACACTAACTATCCTAAGACTGCCCTGGTGATCCAGTGGCTAAGGCTCCACGCTTCCAGTGCAGGCGGCTTGGGTTCGACCCCTCAACGGGGGACTAGATCCCACATTCCGCAACCAGAGTTTGCATGCCGCACATAATCAAGACTCAGTGCAGCCAAATAAATAAACAAAAATAAACTCTCGTTTTGGCCTTCCCTGGTGGCTCAGATGGTAAAGAATCCGCCTGCAAAGCAGGAGACCTGGGTTTAATCCCTGGGTCGGGAAGATCCCCTGGAGAAGGGAAAGGCTACCTACTCCATTATTCTTGCCTGGAGAATCCCAAGAACAGAGGAGCCTGGTGGGCTACAGTCTAGAGTCAGATACAGCTGAGCAACTAACACTTGCACTTTCAAGCTCTCTCTAAAAGACAAAGAGACTAAGACTGTGCTCCTGCTGGCCAGGCGGCCCGGGCTGGGGTTTGGCCCCCGTAACTGCTGACTCTGGAGCAGTGCAGAGTTCAGAGCATGCCTACAAGGACACCGCCTTCAGAGACTGGCTGGCCCGAGGCTGCCCAGCTCCTGGAGGCCAGGCCAGGACTGGAGGCTGGATGATTCCCCCCCCCCCCCCCCACGCAGCACTGCGGTGCATTACCCGAGGCCCTGGTCCCCGGCTCCTGACTGGGCTCTGGCCTCGTGGCCTTTCCAGCATCGTCCAGAGCCTCCTTCCCAATCGCGACTGCCCGGATTCCTACCGCCTCGCCCACTAGCCAGACACAGGCGGCCACCAGTGACCGCCAGCGCGGCGCTGCCCTCCCCAGAGCCCCCTCTGCAGCCCTGAGCCAGCACCGCCCACCCTGCCTCCCGTGGGAGACCCTCAGCCCTGGCCTCCTGCTCACCAGACGTCCGCTCCAGCCCTGCCACCAGCCCAGCTGCTGGACCAGCCTGAGGCCTGCCTGAGGGGACCCTGACGCCCACACTCCGCTAAGTCAGCGTTAACCAGTACCGTGCCCTGCAACCCAGGGGTCGGCAAACCCCCACCTCATCAACGTCCTCCCAGCAGTCCTCAGACCAGGCATGACCACCTCCGGTAAGTTAACGAGGAAGCTGGATTTACCACGTCCTGGACATGCGGCCAGGCATGCCCGTCCCTGGGCACCCCCGAGGCCCTGGGAGCCTGGACAGCCCTGGCTTTCTACGTCCACACGCTGGGCATGCGGTGCCCAGGCCGAAGGCGCCTGGGTCCCCCCAGCACACCTGCCCTTTGCGCCTGATGCCCGCCGAGCCCGCCGCGGCCCACCCCGAGGACAGCCCTCGGCCAGGCCGCTCTGCTTCCCAAACCGTCTCATCTGACGTCCAGGGCTCCCGCGGGGAGAGAAGGCCGGAAACATAATGAACCCGGAGAACCTTCGTTATTAGTTCAACCTTCTGGCTGGTATGACGTTTACACCCGAGAGTCAGCCTGGCAAGGCCACAGAGTGCCGGAAGCTTCTCTCGGATCTGGGGGAGTCAGGGTGGGAAGGGCTCTCGGAGACTGAGTAACCGATGAGAACGCGGGGCTTGGGGTGGGGGATCGTTGAGAGTCATGCCTGCTCCTCCTCACATCCCCCCAGGGACTCACTGGAAGCAGAGGGACGCCCTCAAGGTCGGAAAGTGGCCTCCTCGCAGGAGGGACGGTGACCTCAGCCCAGGAGGCGGCCCCACCCCCACACAGGCGGCAGGGGGACGGCTGCCCCCGCTCCCCCTTCTCGGCATCTGGTTTCTGCCCGGCTGCCTTTGCACGGTTCCCGCCCCCAACCCGGCCGCCAGGAGCTTCCCGTAACCAGGGCTGTGTTTCTCTCAGCTGACACAGGAAGGGAATATTGCAGCCTAGAGGCACTTAGAGATTAGAATGCTTTAATTAATTTTTAGTGATCAATGCTCTCAAGGCCTTTTGGAGATGAGTCCTGCAGTCCCCACTGTGTGACTTCACTAATGGAATAATAATCCGTGTAATGGGCTAAAAACACACCACCCAGCCCCTCAGGGTGTGCGGGAAGCGGGAGCTGCTTCCTGTCGAGGGACAGAGGCACGTCCGTGTCTTTGCGTCCACCCCCCAGGACTGGGGCCTGCTCGGGGGCGGGCATCCTGGATGAGGAGCTGCGGGCGGGGCTCTGCCTTCGCCCCCCACCAGAGGGCTGACAGAGGTTCCCCGCAGACAGTGCCGGGAGCAGAGCCGCCCCCACCGCCAGACCGGGGCTTGGGGCTCGGACAGGCTGCCCAGGACAGCCCAGCCCCGGCCTGTGCTCTGGCCCACCACGGCACGTCCAGCCACCCTGCCCCGCGCCCCCCACCTCCCGCCGTGCCTGTGCCAGCCCCTGCCCTGGTGTCCTAACCACGTGCCTCCTCCTGACCAAACTGAGACCCCAGAGGCCTGGGCTCCAACCCCAGCTCTGCTTGTTACTGTCCAGGTGAGCCGGGCCGGCCGCAGCCTTCCCGAGCCTCAGCTCTGCGCGGACGAGAGGGGGACCGCCAGGGCATGTGGCGTTCAGTGTTCACAAGATAATCTCAGCGGGTCCAGTAGAGAGTGCCCGGCACGTGGAAGGTGCTGGAAAAACGCTCAAGCCTGACTAACCTGTCTAGTCCACGGTGCCTGGGCAGGATGGGCAGACGGATCAGGAAGGGCTCCTTCTTCCCAGCTGACAGCGGGGCCCAAGGTCCACCGTTTCCAGGCAAAGTCCTACAGATCGCCCCGGGAACCCCCCGCCCTCCACGGCCTGGCTCCTCCTCCAGAAGGAAAGACATGGAGGAGGATGAGACATCTGAGAAGTTGGCAAGTTGCAGGGCAGCGAGTGGATTTCTGAGAACCCCAGGTGCAGCTTAACCTACAAATGAAAAATTATGGTGATGAGAAAGAAGGAATATTTGATGAGGCAGCCTTGGGGGAATTGGAATTTGGCTGATGTGCAAGGAGAGGCTGGCTGGGGGGGAGGCGGGGAGAGGGGAGGCCCGCGGGGAGGGCGAGGGGAGGTGTGGGTGGGCGCGACCCTGGCAAGGTGCCCCCCTCAGCCTCACACCCTCCCCGGCGCCCACTGCTGGCCAGCAGGGCCCGCCCAGTCGGCCTATTCATTGCACACAGGTCTGTGATGAGCACACGCTGGGTGCCTGCTGGACACTCCTGGTGCTGCTTCCTCAGGCCCCTGTGCCCTGCAGTCAAGGGCCCCGGGCCGGCCCCCCACAGTTGTGGGGTCTCCCTTGCCCCCAGAGGCAGGCTGTTGCCCTCCCCTGGGTCCGGGCCAGGCCCGGGACACATGTGACCGCTGCAGTGCTGCAGGGGTGAAGGTCCACGTTCCCAAGTTTGCCCTGAGAAGCCCCTGAAAGGCTCGCCCCAGAGGCCCCGTCCCAGTAAGGAAGCTGGCCCAGCCTTCCGAGGGTAGGGGCCCAGAAAGGCAGCCACCTAGCGCCGCAGCCTCCAGAGGGCGGCCATGGGGGCACCGGTGCAGGCGGGCAGGCGCTGCTACACCGCAGGGAGCCAGCAGCCCGGCTCTGCCTGGTGCTCTGGGAAGCCCCCACCCCCAGCACTCCTGACTCTGACCCCTGGGGGCATAACCCTGGGCCCTCGCAGGTGCGTCTACAGCCCTCTCGTCACCTGGGTGGCTCGGAGCCAGGCACGAGGCCCCACTGAACTCTCCCACGTCCTTCGAGGGTGGCAGTGCTTTCCCCCCCAACCCCCATCTTCTCAGGAGCAGGTCACGTTTGAGACGCAGGTCACAAGGCTCCTGGAGGGCGGAGCCCAGCCTCACACCCAGGCCCCCTGCGACCCTGTGACCACGGCCCACCCTCCCCAGAGGCCTCAGCCACAGCCCTCGCTTCCCAGGCCACTTCTGCCTCCCACCCGCCCTCCCAGGCCCCAGGCCCCGGGCCCCGGGCCCCTCGCTCCCTTTCCTCCACTCTGACCATCCCTGCTGCTGCCTCCTGACTCACCACGTGACCCAAAGCATCCAGGCGGCCCCTCTCTGCGAGCCTTGCCCTCCTGCTGATACGGAGCCCACACACCCTCCCAGACTCTGTGGGTTCCGTGGAGGCTTATCGAGGGTATCTGGGGGGACTTCCTTGGTGGTCAGTGGATAAGAGTCCACCTGCCCTGCACAGGACACAGGCTCAATCCCTGGCCCAGGAAGATTCCACGTGCCTCGGGGCAGCTAAGCCCGAACGCCACAGGTGCTGAGGCCTGTGTGCCCTGGACCCGTGCTCTGCGGCAAAAGAAGCCACGGCAGTGAGGGGTCTGGGCACCGCAGCCAGAGAGCAGCCCCCGCTGGTCACGACCAGAGAAAGCCCTGCGGCAGTAAGACGCAGCGCAGCCAACGTGAAATCAACTCATTAACATTTTTTTTAAAAGAGCATGCAGGGGTCCCTGGCATCCCTGTGGTTACCACACTGTTCTTTCACTGCTGAGGGCCCAGCTTCAATCCCCAGTTGAGGAACTAAATCTTGCAGGCCGCATGGCAAGGCACCCCCCAAAAAAAACAGCCTGGGGACTCAGATACTTGCACGCCCACCATCACAGCACCATCATTCACCGAAGCCAAAACGTGGAACAACCTCAAGTGACCATCCATGGATGAATGGATGATAAAATGTGGTCCATCCACACAATAGGATATGACTCGACTTTAAAAGAGAAAGGAGATGCTGACACCGGCTACAAGATGTATGAACCTGGAAGACAATATGCTCAGTGAAGTTAGCCAGTAACAAGAGGACAAATACTGTGTGATTCCATTTACAGGGGTCCGCCGCTGGAGCCAAATTCATAGAGACAGACAGTAGAGGCTGAGAACCAGGGCCTGGTGGAGGATGAGGGGGAGTCAGTATTTAACAGGGATGGAATTTTTGTTCCAAGTGATGAAAATGTTTCAGGTACAGGTGGTGATGGTTACACAACGTTGTAAGTACCTTCAATGTTGCTGGGTTGACCTTTACAAATGGTTAAAATGGTATAATAACTACTGTGTTCTATGCATGTGCGTGCTAAGTCACTTCAGATGTATCTGACTCTTTTGCGACCCCATGGACTGTAGCTCACCAGGCTCCTCTGTCCATGGGATTGTCCAGGCAAGAACACTGGAGTGGCTTGCCATGCCCTCCTCCAGGGGATCTTCCCGAACCGGGGACAGAACCCAAGTCCCTTATGTCTCCCCTGTATTGGCAGGCGGGTTCTTCACCACTACAGCCACCTGGGAGGCCCCACTGCGTTCTGCGTGTTTTGCCACAATTAACAGAGAGAGAACAGGGCGTGGCGCCATGCTGCTGGCTTCTGGTCCAGCCCAAAGACACTGGCAAACTACTGCCTCCAGGACACCGGCTCGGGGGGCCCTGGGCTGCCACGTGAGAAGTCCAGCTCCTCTGGAGAGGCCACAGGTGGGAACCCCAGTGGACAATCCCAGCTGAGCCCAGCCGTCCAGCCATCCCTGTCACGGTGCCAGGCATGAGTGACTCTGTCTGGGACCCACCAGACCAGCCCCTCCTGGGCTGAGTGCCCCAGGTGGCCCCTGGGCAGCATCACGTAGAGCAGAAGAACCACCCAGCTGAGCCCAGCCCAGATTCTTCACCTACAGAGTCTCGAGTGATGATGTGTTGTTATATGGTTTGTTACACAGCACGGGTAACTGGAACACGCAGTAGGACAGACAGTCCAGATGCTGACCCAGGATGTGACTGACCCTCTCACGGTGCCCAGAGCACGGGGACATCTGGGGGCATTCCGGTGAGTCAGAAACACGCTTCCCTGGGGGCTCACATGAGGTCTTCGAGGCAATGACAGTGGTGATGCACGGGCGCACAGGAGCTCAATGAGGGCACCCCGCTGGGGAGAAGGAAGGAGGGCCCCCTGCTGTGGGCCTCTGGGCTCTGAGCCGGCCAGGACTCTCTGAGCCTGTTTCTCCCTCTGTGATGTGAGGACCACGAGACACCAGTGTCAGGAGGGGACGGTCCAGGACACACAGGTTCACCAGCGCCTGACAACACACCCCCTCGCCTGCAGGAGGGGGCTGGCTCTGAGGGGTGCCCCACGGCGTTGCCTGGGGCCCTGCAGCAGAGGGAGCCACAGCCGCCCCCAGGGGGCCTGCATGATGCCCGGCCCTCAACGGCCGCCCCTCCCCTGCCTCACCCGCGACAACCACCCTGGGTGCACCTCCCGACGGCGGTACTTCTCAGGCTATCCTCTCGGGGTGGGCTTCCGGGGGTATCCCCGAGTCTTTCCCAGGGCCGCCCTGACGCCTGTCTTGCACAGGGAGGTCTGAGGATGTGGGCAGAAGCAGACAGGTCTGCCATCGGCTCTTCAGTGGGGCAGCTGTGCACCCTTGGACAAGTCACCTAACCTCTCTGGGCCTGGAAAAATTGATGTCTGTGGATGGAGGGCTTGGTTTCTGGGTCATTACCAGCATCTTCCTCATGACCTTTACAGGGGTCCCTGTGGGGCCCCTGGTGTGCCGTGTGCCTTTGCAGGCACCGCTTTCCCTCTCTGAGCCTCAGATTTCTCCAGGTTCAGCTGAGGGGTCAGCCTGAGTCTCTGAGACCCTCCGAGCTCTTAGAACAGAGGCTCTTCGCTGAGGAAGTGATGCCTAGGGGGCAACTCGGCTCCGCCCTGCTTCCTCCCCAGAAGGGATGGAAGGGCAAGCTGGTCCTGGGTACCTCCTGGGTGGGGAACGTGGGCGGGATCTTTGCCCCCACGCCCCTCCCCACCCTGCCCTGCCCTGGCTTCTGCATCAAAGACGGGAATGATGGGCAACCCTCCAGGCAGTCTTTGGGGGCACTCCCACCCCATGCCCATCTCCCAGGCTGTGGTCACTACAGCCCCTGCTCCAGGCCCTCCACTCCACCCAGAACGCTCCTGTTGCCTTGCTGCACCTGCTCGGGGCCGGAGAGCCTGTGGCCAGGATGGGCAGCCCTGGGGTGACCCCGTGCACCATCACTGGGGTGGGGCCCCCGCCCGCCTGCCCGCACCCCGCGCGAGTCACGGTGAGGTGGGCTGGGAGGACACAGGATGGGCAGGAGCAGCCGGCCGGGCATCTGACCCTGGGCCAGGAACGCAGCGAGTTGCCAGTGCTGCTCACCCCTGGGCAGGCACCGCAGGGCCATCCATCATCCCCAGCTGCCCGGGGACTGAGCCCGGCTCTGGGCAGCGTGCCAGGGGGCTGCCCTCCCTGTGACCTCAGTGTCCACAGGCACAGCCACGGGGGCCCACGGACTGCAGCCCACCCTGGGGCGGGGTGCAGCAAGAAGGAAGGTGGGTGCTCCCAGTGAGAGGAGCGGAAACCCAAGGCTGGGGAGGGGTGCCGTTAGGGTTCTCCTGGGGTCCTTATGTAAGGAGGGGGCTAAAAGGGGAGAGCGGGCCCCTCAGAGGCTCTCCAGGTGGCTGGGTGGGAAACCATCCTCCTGCAACGCAGGCGATGTGGCAGACCCGGGTTGGATCCCTGGGTCGGGAAGATCTGGAGAAGGACATGGCAGCCCATCCAGTGTTCTTGCTGTGACATGGTGTGGACAGAGGAGCCTGGTGGGCTACAGCCCTTGGACTGAGCAAACACACACACACACTCGGGGGCGGAGTGCAGGTGAGCAGGTCACCCGAACTCACTCAGAACCGGCTGCAGGTGGTTCTTGCAAGAGAGCAGGAATCAGAACCCCCGTCTGGACCCCCCACAGCATCCGCCCCACAAGTCAGGCAGCACCTGGGCATCAGCCCCCCAAGGCAGCCACGCCCTCCCAGGGCAGGAGAAGCCCCCGGTGCTCAGAGCAGGGAAAGGGGTGGGGAGGTGGGCGGGAGGGGCCGTCACCCTGACGAAGCCACCTCGCCACCGTAATGAAGACCTCATGCACCTCCAATGACACTTAGCAAATCCGGGCACAAATAAATAACCCCAGTGCAATTGAATCAACCTTCAACTGATCAGCACAGCTAAACAAATTATCCCCAGGCCGGACGAGATTACAAGGCCGGGCGTGCAGGCTGGGATCATGGGCAGGCGGGGTCGTGGGGTGTAATGAGTTTAAGCCAAATCCCCCGTGTTCACTTCTCTGGTTTCAGGCCGCTCTGCTCCCGGAGTGCAGGCTCTGGGGGGCCACAGCCCTGGGGGGCTGCCGAGGGACAGCAGATGCGTGGCGGCAGGGGACAGGCAGGAGCTGGGAGGCCTTCGGATGCAGGACAAGGCACCTCCCACTGGTGGAGCCGAGTGCGGTGTTGGGGAGACAGGCAGGGGGGCGGCAGGCTCCACCCCAGCCCTCACCCCACACCCCACAGCGCACAGCGCACGCTGCATCCAGACCCCGGGCACCTCTGCTGTACCAGGCCGAGCCCCAGAGTGAGTCCCCGGCCCCCAGCCCCATGCAGGGGTGCTGGGGTCTCCCCCAGATGCACGGCGGGTGAAGAATCCCCTCCATGGGCCCGAGGCCACGCAAGGCCCACGTGTAGACAAGCACGGCCGTCTGCGGAGAAGGCTCCTGTCTCCAGCCGCGCTGGGTGAAGCCTGCTGTTCCCCGCAGGACTTGGCCGCCTCCTCGCTCGTTTGGGGGGAAGGGCTCGGGCAGCGGTGCTCGGGACCGGCGCTCACCGCCCAGACTCGCGGCGGGGGCAGCAGGGGACGCGGGGGCGGCGGCTGACGGACCGCCAGAGGGCCCCGCAGAGCCGCACCCGGGCGGACGTAAAGCCCCCGCCGAGTGCCCCTCACACGGGAAGTCTGACCGCTCGCGCTGGAGGACTGTCCCGACAGCCATGTGCCAAGGGCCAGGACGGAGGCGCGGCGCGGCCCGCTTGCCCCCGCTGGCAAGGACGAGGGCAGACGCGGGCCGCAGGAGCGCGAGGCCCCCCCGGGAGCCGCGCCCACGGGGTCCCCCACGGCCTCCGTTCCCAGGGGCGCCCGCGCGTCTCTACAGAAGCGCCTGCCGCGGCCGGGAGGGGCCAGGCCTTGTGGGGGCGGGCGGCGAGGAGCCTGAATACCAGGGGGAAGGAGGACTCAGTGTCCCGTCGGGGGCTCACCCCTGCAGGGGCGGTGAGCCGCGCAGGGGGCCGAGGGCGGGCGGGGCCGCCAACACCCCAGGAGGGCCCAGAGACACAGCTGCGCGTGCGCAGGGGCTCCCAGGCGCAAGCGCTTACCGCGTGTCCGCACAGCCCGCCGTCCCCACAGCCCTGCCCGCACGTGGCGCGTGGCTCTGCTCAGCTGGCTGCTACACTGTTGAGTCGCTCGGTTGAGTCTGACTCTGCAACCCCGTGGACTGCAGCCCGCCAGGCTCCTCTGTCCATGGGATTCTCCAGGCAGGGGCACTGGAGTGGGTTGCCGTTTCCTCCTCCAGGTGATGTCTCGGAAAAGGCGCAACTGCGGGGACAGAAAAGAGCCCAGGGGTCATGGGGGCCGGGGGAGCTGGGGGTGGGGCACGTGGTCATGGTTACATGATGACATGTGCTTGTCAGAACTCAGGATGGCACGCCAAGGGCATCCCCCGCATGGACATCACGCCTTAATTTTTTAAAAGAATGAAAAGCAGCTCTAAGAGTCCTGCTGTTTATTCAGGGAAAGTCACGGCCCCCAGGGCCCCAAGGCTGAGCCCCGGGGGAGGCTGCTCCTTGTTCTCCGTCCCCCAGCCGTCCAGTCCTGTCTGAGTGACACTTTGAGGCCACATCCCAGCAAGGGGCAGCTCGGACCCCGCAGTGGCCCCTGCAAAAAGTCTGGAGAGGACAGTCCTCCCCACGGAGTCGGCACAGCCCACGCCTCTGACCGTGGACAGAGGGGGAGGCACCTGGATGCCTGACCTTTTCCCCTTCTCTCAGCGGCACCAGGAAGCACAAAGCTAAACCTGAGGCCAATCTTAGCGAATGTGGGGCCCAGAGGCCAGCGGGGACCCACGCTGTTTCAGCACAGCCGCGACGGTCTCATCCAGTGGTGCTTCCCAGGGCCCAGGGCAATGCCCACATGGAGCTCACCCCATGGTCTCCCAAGGCCAGGACTGGACCTGAGCTTCCTGCTAGCCCTGCAACAGGGTTCAGGCCTCAGGACAGGCTCAGCAGGTGATGTAAATTGCAGATGCTGACACCTCTGAAGGACAAAGAGCTTTGTCATCAGGTGGCTCTTTGGATGGGGAGAGAGGCAGAGAGGGAGAGTGGGTGGGCTGGAGTGAGAGGAAGGGTGGGTGCAGGAGAGACAGGGAGGCAGAGAGCAGAATTGGCCTCTGGCCTCTGGGAAGACGCAGGATGGCCGATGAGGTGGAAGGGCCTGAGGGGAGGAGGCAGACAGGGCCTCTGCCCACCCTGGGGCTGGCCGGTCCCTGCTCCACTCGCCGAGAGAGTTCTGCGGCCTCTGCTGCCCCCCAGGGGTGTTCGCTGGTAATGCAGGGACTCCCTGCCCGGCTCCTCCCTCCCAGATCCTGGGTGCACCTGGGGCTCTGGGTGCATCTGCCCGGCACAACACCCCCTGACGGCCAGGAGTACATCTTCTCTCTCCTTTGAGCTTCTCATCTGAAACATGCTGCAGATTCAAACGGTACAGAAATGCGTGGCCGGGGAAACTGAAAGTCCCACCTAGTTCTTTACCGCCACCACCCCAGAAGGCCAGCATCGTGACGGGCCTTTTCAACGGACAGCGGACTCTGTGTCTCAGGACCTCGCTCCGTATAGGTCCGTCTCCTTATGTTTCAGAGTTGTTTTCCTAGAGGAGCGTTCCCACTGCGCTTTCAGCCTCCTTTGAACGTCTCGCCAGCTGCCTTTGTTGGGGTGGGGCTTCTGCTTTTACCTGACGCTGCCTTGACCTGCAGCTGTTTGCTCATCATTGGGTTCTTGTCTGCAGTGCGGTGGTGGGCATCTGGGGGGCCCTGAGACCAGCTCCCCGCAGAGGGTGCCCACTGGCTGAGTGAGCAAGCAAACATTTCACCCCTGGATGGATGGAGAGATGGACACATGGAGAGAATGCAGGGATGAATGTACTGAGTACCTATGTATGTATGTATGATGGATGGACACACAGGTGGATGCACGGATTTGAAGCTGGATGATTTCCCACGGTAGGGACGGACCACAAATGGTGTTTATCTGTTTGCCTGTCCATGGACACTTGGATCGCTTCCACCTTCTGGCTACAGGGGACGATACTGCGGTGAACGTGGGTGTGCATGTTGACATATCGCTTCAGGGCCCTGCTTTCAGTTCTTCTGGGCAAAAAAGAAGTGGAACAGTTTGATCACATCATAATTCAATGTTTTGAGGAACCGCCACATGGTTTTGCACAGCGACCGCAGCATTTACAGCCCCCCACAAACAGCGCCCAGTTCCCCCACACCCCGGCCAATGCTTGTTCTCTCCACATCTGTGTATGCACCAGCCATCCCGATGGGTGTGACGGGCCCCCTTTTAAAGGCAGTGACTGCCTTGGGTGGGGGTGGGGGTTTCCTACTGCTTCTGTCTGCTCTTCACCTGAATCATTTCCTTGCCCTTCTTTAATTTACAAAGCTTAGGATTCACTCCCAACACACAGTTCCCAGAGTATAGATGAGTGCTTAGCCACCAGCACACTCAGGACACGGCAGATCCGTCATCCCCGGGGCATCCCCCATTAGCATTCGAACCTGCCCCTCACTCCCACCCTGCAACCACGGATCCACACAGAATCCTGCCTTTTCCAGAACATCACCCGAGCTGACTCACAGAGCACACTGCCTTCCCTGCTGGGCTTCCTTCCTGGTTCTGTTCTTGGGATCCATCCCTGCCATCAAAAGCCCCGATAACTCCCTCCTTCCCATCAGAGAGTAGTGCTCCGTCCGCAGATGGACACAGCTTGTCATCCGTTGACCTGCTGGAATTCAGTTTTTGGTCACTGAGAACGCCTGTGTGCAGGTGTCGGTATGAAATAATGTTCGTGTCTCCCGGGTAAACATCAACGTGTAGGAAGTCGCGTGGCACGTGCGTCTTCACCGCTGTGAGATGAGCCACGCCGCTTGTCAAGGTGCCCGCCCCGCTCGGCACCTCCAGCAGCAGTGCAGGGCGCCCCATGCTCCGCGTTCCCGCCAGCACTTGGCGCGGCGGCTCCCTGCGGAGTTCAGCTGTGTGTCTTGTTGGAGACGCTCTAGTAGCCACATCTCTTGTGGTCATCGGCCCACCCTGACTCACAGAACCGCAGATGTTGGATTCGGAAAAGCCTTCAAGAGTCCAGTCCCCTCAGCGCAGACACCCTAGCACAACCGTACCCCGAGTGACCACCCAGCCTCAACACCTCCGGAGGGAGACTGCTCACCACCTCCAACGGAAGGCCCGGCATTTCCAGTGGTCAGACAGTCCACGTGTTGTGCTCAGGCTGCCTTCCCAGACCCTCCACGGGGTATAGGCCCCCGCCCAGTGTGCAGATGCGGAACAGGCCTTCAGAAAGGCGAGCCAGCCTCTGGCCTCCCCAGAGCGCTCCACGCCCTCCCTGCTTGGACGAGACCTACGCCGGGTTCCCCATCCCCGCCCGGCCCTGTCCGCGGCACAGGCCAGGAGCTCAGAGGATGGATCAGAGGCGCCTGGAGGCCACCCAGTCAGTTTGCCCATTTTACAGATGAGGAAACTGAGGCCCAGAGCACAGAAGGGCGTTCCATGGTCATCAGAAGTTAGTGCCAGGGCCCAGGGGCAGGGCTTCATCCTTCCGCTTCATCCTACCCCCTCCCCACTCCCACCCACTACCCTGGACCCCTGTCTCACACACCAACTAGAATACAACCCAACTTGGCCGACCTTTATCAAAGCCGTATGCTGGCTTTCCGTCCTCTCCCTGTAAGAGAGGGGAGGACGACCGAAAACCAGCCTGGCAGGCTCTGTCGTTCAGCTCAACACGGGGCAGCAAGACAGCTTCTCATCAGGGGAAATAACTTCTTAAAATATTGAAAGAAAGGCTTTCAGAAACTGCACTTGGATTAGGGTTTCATTTATTAAAGAACTAAACAAATAGTACAAGATATGAGTACAAGGAAGTCTTCAATATCTTTAATGAGGAGCTTTGCTCCAAGAACAAAAATACTGAAGCCTGACTAGGTTCGGGAGAACACAAGGTGACAAGCTAAACTCTTAATTCTGTGCCCTGCTGAAATTAGGTCAGAAAACAGAGGGTTTTCTTTGTGTTTACCATGTGACATTAAATAAAAATACTCCTGCTGACATAAAGCTCCAAAGCTGGGGGCACCGCTGGGCCACGGAGAGGGAACCTGGCCGGAGAGACGGCACCAGCCTCCACGGGAAAGTGGTAATTCCACGCCTGGCCTGGGTGGCAGGCGTCTTGGAAACGGTCTTTGCATACTCTCTGGGAAGCAGATTTACGCCGTTTCTGGGGAAACACGCCCCGGACCCTCATAAACTGGGCCCGGTCTTAATGGTGTTTGTTTCCCTCAGGAAAAATTAGAATTTCAGGTAGTCCCAGGGTTTTGTTTCTGTAATAAAATACATGTGGTTCTCAATGGGTTGCCTTTAATCTTTATATCCTTTTCCCTCCCTCAACTTAGATAAACCTAGTTCGTAAAAAATTCATGGTTCACCATCTTTTCCCAGCTAACGGTGCAGCGAAGGGTCGCTTCTGGGCCCAGAGCCTGCTGGCTGGAACTGTCCCGTTTCTGTGCTACTGCTTCTGCACGGCTCTTTGGAACCGCCGAGCAGGGGCACTCCACACCACACAGGTGACTGCGGGCACGTAGCCACGCCTTGAGACCAGGCTGCAGCCTGCCGAGGGCAGACAGAGCAGCGGCAGGCTGGGGTGACAGCCGGGGTCCGCAAGCACGAAGGCGCCCCCTCCTTGGCCGCGGGGCTGCCGAATGCACAGAGGTCTGCAGACACCCTGAGGCTGACCCTGGTCGCCACGCTGGCCCTCGCGGCCCCCACAGCTCTCGTGCCTGCCTCTGAACGCACGTCCTGTTCCAGCAAGGCGCGGCTTCTGCGTCATCACAGCCTTTCTCCGGAGAGGGGGCCGTTGCATCAGGACCTCACAGCCCCAACGGTCCCTAGGACGCTGCTCTGACACCAGAGCCGGCATCGAGGGGAATCAGGGACTGAGCCTCTCCCGGTCTTTCTGCTGCTGCCAGAGCTTGGCGCACGGAGAGGCTGGTGTCACGGATCACGCGAGGGCCTGTGTGCAGGGCACTGCCAGGGAAACTCCATGACTCGTGAGGGCAAGGGGAGTCTGTAAGCGCCTCGTGTGGGCCAGGCCCTAAAGGAGCCCCTTCTGCAAGTGGGATGTCATTTAATGCCCCCAATTGTTGAACGAGCAAGAATGGTTTCTCCAAGAGGGATAAAGCACTGACAGAGGCAGACCACAGCTGAGTCTCAAAGGCTGAGGGATGGAAGCCGGACACGAAAGGCCACAGAACGCCAGCCCACTGGTAGGGAATGCCCAGGACAGGCTGAACCATACAAGTGGAAAGTGAGCGAGTGGTTTCCAGTAGAAAGTCCTAATTATTCTGTCGTTCCCACTTGCAACCTCTTCTTTGACATGTGTTATTTAGAAGTATTTTTTAAACTCCTAGATACATGGGTTAATGCTTTTGTGTTAACTGTTTCTTTTCTTTTTCTGACTGAGCCACACGGCTCGCGGGATCTTAGTTCTGCGACCAGGGACTGAACCCACAGCAGGGAAAGCTCCGAGTTCTAATCACCAGACAGCCAGGGAATTCCTGACATTAACTTTTTGTACAGTGACTAAGTCAAGAACAGACACGTGGCCCAGGATGGTCTAAGGAGATTCAGTCATGAGAGTTGCACTGGGGACCCAAGGAAAGGGAAGCTGCTGAGGTGTGGAGGCTGGTGGTTTCGCCCATGCAGCTGCAGAGCTGAGAGGCAGAGGGAGATGTCAGGGCTCTGGTCTCCTCTGTACAAACCCGTCTGTTCTCCTTTTCGGCAGAAGATGGTTTCACATCTGTGTCTGCCACCTACACTCGAAAAAATCTGAATGGATGCAGGTTTCTCACTCACTCGAAGCTATCTATGATCTAAATGTAATAAAATATCTGTATCTGATGGCTGTGTCTCAGGCATGCATTACAAATGTAATCTCCAATGGCTGTGACCCAGACTGGCCAAGAGAAGTGAGAGCGAGCATCATTCATACAAATAAAGTGGTTCTGGGACTTCCCTGGTGGTCCAGTGGTTAGTACTGTTTTCACTGCCTGCGGCCCATGTTCAACTGCTGGTCAGGGAAGTGAGATCCCGAAAGCCAGGAGGTGCAGCCAAATAAATAAGTAAAGGGGTTCCACTAACTGCCGCATCTCATAAAAATTTAGAGGGATGTTGCCTCTGCAAGACCGAGGCAAACCCTGGCCATGCCTTGCCTGTTGCAAGACTGCGATGCCTGAAGTCCTGCTGGTCCAGGTTTCGGCCGCCTGGGAGCCTGCGGTCCGGAGGCCGCAGAGGAAGAGACATGGTCATCACACAAGGAGTTTCATGAACGGACTGACTATTTGCGTAATCGGGCTCCGCTCAGGCGTCCCTCACTGCGTAGCTCCAGAATCTACTTCTCTCCGCCTCTTTCTCTGTCTCTCTCTCTCTCACACACACACACCCCCAACACTGAACGCCCTGGGAGTCATGTTGTGAGGCTGTGGAAGTGCGGTGCAGATCAAGTCAGATTGTAAATCTTGCAAAACATGTAAAATTTCAGAAAGTCCATAAAAAAAAAGCTGAGTGATGTTCAGACCCGGCCCAAAGCCGTTGGCAAGTGTGGGAGGGCCTGACTGTGCGACTGAGGACCAGGAACCTGACAAAGCTGGTGTCACACTGGGGCTCCCACTGAGTGACGTGAACAGCAAGGGGCTAGGAGGGGCTCCTGGGGAAACGGATGCTGAGCTTATACATCTCAGCACAACTGACCTTTTTTATGACAGAGCTGAGAAAATCATACACGATGTGAAGGAGAACATGGAGAGCTAGTATACACTTTATTGGAAAAATTATTACCTGCCAAAACAACACCTGATTAATTCTTCATTGGTTCTACAACTTATCATTGCATTAAGAACCTAAATTCCCTTGAATACAAGACAAATTCAAAATACTCCCCCTCCTTTTTTTTTTTCAAGATAAATTCTCAAACTCTTTTGCCCCACCATTGACATCATTACTATGTTACTCCCATTTTTAGTGAATTCCCTTAAGGGATCTTTCTTTCCAGTTCAAGTCTCATCTTGCACTCAGGTAGTCGGGGGCAGGCGGCGACCTCCTGGTCCGATATTGTAAGTGTGTCAATTCTGCTCACACTCCCACTCAGCCCACCAGGAAGCCCCCCCCCACCCCCGACGGCCATCACCTCAGTCTGGGGCGGCATCTCACCTCATGTGTCCTTCATACTCAGTCTTTACCAAAGATCTAAACCAAAGAACACCATCATAAAAACATTATCTAGTCTGGGGACTTCCCTGGCAGTCCAGTGAAAATAAGAGTTCACCTTCCAACACAGGGGCTGTGGGTTCCATCCCTGGTCAGGAAGCTAAGGTCCCACAAGCCTCACAGCCAAAAATCCAAGACATAAAACAGAAGCAATATAACAACAAATTCAACAGAGACTTAAAAAACAGTCATCAAAAAGAATCTTTAAAAAACTATCTACTTTGTTCTTCAGCATCTCTTTAATAAAAGCGATAAGCTTATTCCTGACTTGGGGGGTTTTGTTTTGTTTTGGGTGGGGTTTCTTCAGGAGGGGTCAGATTTCTTGTACCTATTTGCCTACATAGAGAGAATGCATGAATTGGTAAATAAAAGAAAATGAACCTACTTTTGCAGGTTTCACATGGCAATACATTGGCAATTGGCTTTTGAGGCATGTGTGGATGGACGGGTGTTTAAATTTAGAGCCACAAAAACCTAGATCCTCCTGAGAAACTGTATGCCTCTTCTTTTGAATATCAGAACCATGAAACTCCTAATCTTTCCCTCGGTGAACTGGCTGCAAAAAAAGCTCAAAATACAAGGTTTCTCTTGACTTTTATGTCTATCTTGATCATGTTTTGCAGACATTCCTTTTTCTTTCATGCCGCCAGAAATCACTGTGCAAGGAGCATGCTTCATCTGACGTAACATGGATTGTGCACGGAGTTTTTAAACCCTGAGAAAAAGCAGTTAAGGATAGGAGGGTGCCAAAGTTTCCTAGGGCTTCCCAAGTGGTTCAGCGGTAAAGAATCTGCCTGCTAAGGCAGAAGACACAGTTTCAATCCCTGGGTCAGGAAGATCCCCTGAGGAGGAAATGACAACTCACTGCAGTATTCTTGCCTGGGAAATCCCATGGACTGAGAAGTCTAGTGGGCTACAGTCCATGGAATCGCAGAGAGTTGGACATGAAAACAGGGCTTCCTAAAGGGTTAAGTGATGTGGACAGACCAGGCCGGGGAATCTGCCTCCACAGGCCTGTCAGGAAGCCGGAAAGGCTTCTGAGGGGGTGTTCGTCTCTTCAGGGAGAGGTCAAGGCTCTGATTACTGCAGGGTCAGCACATGAACCCTCCTCTGCCAACACCACTTCAGCTCAGAGAGAGAGATGTGTGCCGTGGTGGTGGTGGGGCGGGGTGCTCTCAGACCCCTGGGGGGACCAGAAATTATCCTGCTGCAGGACAGCACTGCCCCTGCTCTTGCCCTTCACCTGGGCGTGTGCATCGTGAGACCAGTAATCAAGGGTAAAGTTCGGAAGCCCAGATCCCGCCCTTATCAGCTTTGTGATCTTGGGCAAGTTCTGAACATACTGTCTATACAACAGGGATGATAATGTATCCATTTAGTGGGGTTAAGATTAAACATGTTACTATAGGAAAGCACTTGGCACAACTCTGGCACACACTAAGTGACAAATAAATGTCAGCTATTATCATTCCCTTGGCCGTGGAAGCCTAGCCCATAAGGGCTTTTGAGGGTAGAGGCTCCTGCTACCACCTAAAGGAGTTCAAAGGCCTAAGGGAGTTCCCTAGAGGTCCAGTGGTTAAGACTCCGCACTTCCAATGCAGGAGACGTGGGTTCCATCCCGGGTCAGGGAACTAAGATCCCACATGCCACGTGGTACAGCCAAAAGAGGTTTTCTAAAAACTCAGTGACTTTCAAATATATGTGTTTTCCTGTGTGGGTCTTCGTTGCTGCGAGGGCTTCTCGCTAGTTGTGGTGAGCGGAGGATACACTCTACTGTGGTGCTGGGCTTCTCGTTGTGGCGGCTTCTCTCCTTGTGGGTTTCAGAGCCCAGGCTAAGAAGTTGTGCACAGGCGGAGCTGCCCCTCAGGATGTGGACTCTTTCCAGACCACGAACTGAACCTGTCTCCTACACTGTCAGGCAGGTCTTTACCACTGAGCCCCCCGGAAAGCCCCCAAAAGATTTAAAAAAAAAAAAAAAAGACTTTTGTTACTACCAGGCAGAGCATACTGACAAAGATTCTCTCCTAGACCAGACTGTACTCCCTGAACTGTTTTTTTAAAACTTCTATTCCACATTCTATTTAATTTTGGCTGCGCTGGGTCTTCCTTGCAGCACTTGGGCTTAGCTGCAGCATATGGGACCTAGCCCCTGACGAGGAATGGAGCCCTACACTGGGAGCACAGTCTTACCCACTGGACCCCCAGGGAGTCCCTCTCAACTCTTTCCCAGCTAGGCACTCACTTCGGGACTTCTGTGATGTCTCTGCATTTTCCAGTCTTAGCAAGAACTGCTCCCCCAATCCTGCATGTCTGGTAACCGCCAATGTCTAACCAGTTTCTCATACCCCGCCGTCCCCCAGGTGGTCTGAGGCCACCCTGGCCTGCCTCCAGCAGGAATTCTGCTAGGTTTTCCTGCCGAGAAACCCCTCAACCCCTTCCTCTCAGTAACTTTCCACCCACTGACCCTATCCTGAACCTTGGCTGTAAATCCCCACTGGTTCCTGTTGTTCTAAATGAAAAATGTCACCTGACGTGCCAGTAAGCACAGGCCATCGCATCACAGCCGCCCGAGGTGCACCCTGAGGGGACTCGGGGTGAGAAAGCGCTGGCCCCAGGAGGCTAACAGCGCATCGGAAAGCGCTGAATTCCTAGAGATGCCTGGTTTTCCTTTATTACGCAATGTGCTGATTTCGGACTACCTGATCTTTGTTGCAAAAACCCCTATATACCCTGCCTCCTCCCTTACCTCTTCGGGCCAGTCCCTCAGTTATCTGAGATGCTGCGTCCTGGGCTTAAGTACTCAGCTTTGTCCAGCTTTTGGACAAGTTTCGTCCGACTTCTAGGTCGTGTGTTTTGTTTCAGTCAACAGGCATTTGGGATGAACCCGGAGGGTCCCACACTGAGGTCTCCTGCGCCCTACGGAAAACGGTCCTGACTGGAATGTTTTCGGCGCTTAAAGTGGCGGCCGGCCCTGCTTTTCTCTCAGCTCCCCGTGCTTCCTTGAGGGTCCTGGAGCCTATGGCCAAGGGGCCAGAAACCCCGTTTCTGAGCTTCCTCAACCACAGAGCTGCAGGGTCTCCCTCAGGAGGGCGCGAGCACGCACTTCTGGAGAAGTCAGACGCCCTTCGCCTGAGGGCCAAGGGCCAGAGGCCCACGGGGTGGTGGGGAAGCCTCTTTCCGCAAACATGGCGCCCAACCCTCCCTGCCCGGAAGCACGGAACCCTACAACTCAGAGTCCCGAGGCTGCCGCCGGAACCGGAAGTCCCTCAGGCTGCACTTCCGGCGGGGGGGCGGAGCGAGCGGGAGGGCTCGGCGCTCGCAGCTCCGGCTCGGCGCTCGTAGGGCGGGGCCTGTCGGGGGCGGGCCCGCGGCGCCTGCGTGCGTCACTTCCGGGCGCGGCGCGGTGAGCGCGGGCGGCATGGCGGGTGGCGGGCTAGGTGGGTGTTCCGCGAGGCTGGCGACGGGCGGAGAGGCTGGGCGCCCCCGCGGGCGCCGGCCGGCCCCCGCCGCCCTCTTCCTCGCACTTTAGTCGGGGTGTTGCTACTTCTGTGGGACTGATGGTTTCCCCAGACGCAGAAAACGACTAGTGGGCGGGCCGGAGGGGCGGCGGAGGCGCGGCCTGCCGCTCTGCCGGGTTTCCGAACCTGCGGCGCCTACTCCCCCTTCGAGGGCGGGCCGCCGGGACTCAGGGAGGGCCCTCGGGGTGGGGTGGGGTGGGGCCCCCGCGCGGGGAAGGCGAGCCCTCGTCTGCCTCCACAGGAGGAGCGTACTTTGACATCCAGCCTGTGTACCTCTGTGTGTCTGAGTGAATCCAGAAAGTTCCGGGGAATAAAGCCTGTGTGGGCGAACAGACACAGGCTTTTGAATGGGCCAACTTGTGTTTCTCTTTTAATGCCAAATAGTGTTTATTCTGGAGCTCCCAGGCTGTCTGCCATTGATCGATTTACTTATTTTCGTTTTTTCTTAACGTAATGAAAGGTGCCGTTGAGCAGACTCAGCTATGGAAGGTAAACCATTGGTGACATCCAAACAGAAGACTGCAGTGGTGTGTGGAGTCCCCACTCAGGTGGTCTGCACAGCCTTCAGCAGTCACATCCTGGTAGTGGTGACCCAGTTGGGGAAGATGGGTACCCTGGTCTCCCTGGAACCCAGCAGTGTGACTAGTGACATCGGCAAGCCTGTGCTGACCACGAAAGTCCTCCTCGGGAAGGATGAGGTAATGTGGTTGGGAAGGGCTCCCAGTGCCCATACTTTGTCAGAATGTGGAGCATCTGGTAGGCAAGCGCACTGCCTGTCTTCCCCCGCCACCACAGCCCAAGGCAGCATTGTTCGGGCCTCCCAGATAATTTGAAGGTGTGCACCTGCTACATGCAACTCATCAGCATTTTATCAGTCAGACACGCAGAGGCATTGATTTTGTAATGCAAGCCTGTGCCGCAGTGTGACCCCATCGTAGTACCTATGGTTATGAGTGCCTGTCCTGCCCCATTCTGGAAAGATCATCTGTGAGGTCTGACAGGCTTTCTCTCTGGGGACTCTCACGGCCCTTCCAGAGTAGAGATAACCAGGAGAGGCAGGAGCCGGAAAGCACTAAGGAAACACGTTTAATGATGCTCCCAAGCAGTGTGTTTATGACTGAGTGTCCAGAGGGTCTTGTTAAGTCTGAATCACTGTCGTTCCCCACTAGCCAGGTGATGATTTAATGGAGTGGGAAGCTGGCCTGGGCTCCTGAGAGGTACTGGGAGAAGGCATTAAGAAGAAAAAGGTTTCTTTCAGTTAAAGCAGTTTTCTCCTCTTGCCCTTTATCAGCCTCTCGTCCATGTCTTTGCAAAGAACCTGGTGGCATTTGTGTCTCAAGAAGCTGGAAACAGAGCCGTTCTCCTCGCCCTGGCCATGAAGGACAAGAACATGGAGGTGGTGAAGGCCCTGAAGGAGGTGATCCAGACGTGCCAGGTGTGGTGAACCTGGAGCGGCCACCCCTGCCGTCCCGAGGGACGCAAGGATCTGAAGGTCCTCCTTGAGTTAGGAGGAGGAGCTCTCTGGCTGTGGCCCTTGAAGCTAGAAGAGGCACAAACTCCTCAGGCTGACCTTGGTTTGGAGGCTGACGTCCCCCGTGGAGGGAGGACAGGAAACGTGTCCTGAGAAGGTTGTGAGTCCTCCTCCCCAGGTCCAGACAGTTGTACCTGTGTGAGAATTGACGAAATGAGTCAAGGCCGTTAAATGTTGGGGGAAATTTTTTTTTTAATTAAAAATAAATGCATATTCCCAAATACCTTACCATTCTTAACAATGCTGAGAAATGTCAGGGACACAGCACACGTTTACTGCAGTGAACGGCCAGGGGGAGGAAAACCTATTTGGCAAAAGCTCGATCTGAGGTTCACATGGTGAGATGGCTGCAGGAGCTGACTGCCCTTTCCTCATCCTGCTCCTCTTCCTGTGGCTTTTCTGAGCCTTCCGTTGCCCAGACGCCGTTCACATCCTCACGGTGGGCTGGCCGCTAGCCTCCAGAGCCGTGTGCTTAAAGGCGGGGGGTAGAGGAGCATCCCCCACTGGCGCAGGTGCTTGTGAGAATGGCCGGGAGGCAGAAGCGCAGACTGGGACCGGTGATGTCGAGACCACGATGCTGGTGTAACCTGAGAAGGGTTCAGTGAGGTTGCTGAGCATGGGACAGGACAGCCGTGTTCAAAGGCTCGTTCCCTCAGCAGATGCCGGGGACACACCGTCACAGCCCCTCAGGACTGTCGGGTAAGCCCGCAGGCACACACCTGCGGAGTGACCCGGTGACCTGTGTCAGGAGGGCCGGGCAGTCTACGAGGGTCCACCAGGCTTCCAGAGCGGGTGCAGATGCCCCTGTGTGGGGAGCTTGAGGGACCTGGGAGCCAGGCCCCCACCCAGGGAAACAGGCAGATCCACGCCTGGAGGCACAGGGCTCTTTGGCGGCCACATCTGGCTGGGGGCCCCGGGTCCCGCCTCCCTGTTGCTCGCTCTCAGCCCCAGCCTTTCTCCTGAGAAGACCCCACCTGGCGTCCGCACTTGGGGGGCCTGCGCGAATGCTTTAAAGGCCAGAAAGCAGCTGACCAACCAGAGAAGGGAAAGGCCTGTCCACCCATGTGTGCGGACCCGAGGGGCAACCCAGGTCCCGGCAGCTATGGGGACACAGATACTGGAGGAGAGATGTGTTGGGGGCATGGCAGGACCTGGGAATGATTGGGGGGTGGGGGGTGGGAATCCTGCAGAACCGGCGCCTGGCTGGGTGCACGGAGCCGCCTCAATCTGTATCAGCCTGTAATCAGCGTGCTTGTCATCTAAGCATCAGACGAGTCTGGAAACACGCTTCTCCCGCTTGAGCAGCTGGGAACCTAAACCTCGGGTCAGGCTCCAGCCTGGGGCTAACTCCAGATTTGCAGCTTTGGTTTTCTGACTCGGCCCCTAAATGTATGAGACGTCCAGCTCATGCTGCCCGTTGGTGAGCTCTGGGCTCACCCTTCAATCCTGTTAACACGTTTAATCCTCCCGCCCACCCCACAAGGTCACTCCTCTCACCTACACTGCAGTTGAATCGGGGGCACGCTGCCACCAAGCGGCAGGGCTGGGGTTTGAAGCAAGCGGAGGGCCCTGAGGCCACATTAGTCACCCGGCCCCAGGCCCCTCACCAACACTCCTTGGATGGGCCACACCGTCTTCCCTGGCAGCTCAGCTGATAAAGAATCCACCTGCAGTGCAGGAGACAGGAGTGTGATCGCTGGGTCGGGAAGATCCCCTGGAGAAGGGAAAAGCTGCCCACTCCAGGATTCTTGCCTGGAGAATTCCATGGACAGAGGAGCCTGGCGGGCTACAGTCCATGGGGCTGCAGAGTTGGACGTGACTTAGCCAGTTTCACTTTTCCACACTGTTTACCCGGCCCCAGCCCCTTGCTGACACTCCTTGGTCCCCGTTCTGAGGGACAGGCCATCCTCATCGACACTGCAGGCGGATGTCCCTCCCTGCTCTGCATGCAGAGCTCTGGTGCGGCCTCGTCCGGAGGCGTCCTGCGCACCAGGCCCTGGCGGCGCCCCCGCTGTCTGACCGAGCCCTCGTGACTGTTATTGAGAGGCAGGTGGACAGTGGAGGAAATGGAGGCTCAGCAGGACCAGGCGAGTTGCTCAGACCTGCAGGGGACTGGCCCCAGGATACAAATACACTTGAGCCTCTGTTATCTGTGCTGTCCCATGGCTGCCTGCCTGGAATGTTGGGGGACGGCTGACGTATGACTGAAAGCAGGGTCCCCAGCGCTGTCCGGAGTGGTACGTACAGCTGCCCGAAGCTGTTTGGTGGCTATCGAGAGCAAAGACTTCCATCACTGAAGCCAGCACCTCGCTGCTCTGCTCTGCCTTGTAAATCAAGATGAGCGGCTCGTGAGAAGGCGCTTGGCCCTTGTTTTCCGCGGTGCTCTGCTCACAGCTGCTATAATTCAGGAGGAGAGATACATGCTCCAATAAAGAGATCCATAAAGCCGGGCTTTCCGCAGGCAGGGCTGTCGGCTTCATGGAAATTGTTATTCCTTTAGATGGAAAGGCTGCATATGGTGCTTCACCCAGCATTCAAACTGTAATTACAACTCCCAGCAATTTATGGCTGAATGTGAATAACGCACGTGGGGCCGATGTGCCAGCCCCTGCAACACCGACAGGCGCAGGAAGTGCCCTTGTTCAAGGCCATGCCCTTGGACTAATGCAGTGTGGGGTGGACACGCGGTGTGGTGTGGGATGGACATGCAGTGTGGGGTGGACACTCCTGCTGCTGAGTTGCAAGCAGAGAAGCCCACGTTCCCCTCCTGCTCGCCGCCTTTTCCTAAGTGGACACAGGCTTGCAGCTCTGGCTCAGAGTCAAGGCCGAGTGGGTCCCTTGGCAGTCAAGAGAGGCCAGGAGGGCGGCTGCCCTAGGTTATCCATCCAAGCAGCTTGTCTGGGGTTTGACGGAGCCGTGGATCCACCTGAACCAATTATGACGGGCAACCCGTGGAGTGAGGCAGCGGCTGCGGGCTCAGCTGGATAAGCTGGTGTTGGCTGTTTTGTTTAGCACCTTGGAGCGAAACCAGAAATCAGGAGGGGGCGCTGGGCAGGGGACGAAGGTGATGGCTGGATCCGTGAGCTCAGAGGTGGCTGAGTGACGTGGACGGTGACCGCGCCATCGGCTCCCACAGTCACAGAAGCAGAGCAGGGGGCAGGCCTGGCCTCCTGTGGGGACCAGGGACGTCAGGATGGTACATTGCGCATGGACTGCGAGACGCGGGAGGTGCCGGAGCCCTGGGAGGCGCGGCTCCCTGATGTGGGGCAGTTGAGGGCAGAAGGGACAGAAGACAGGAAGATGGAACAGCGTGAAAGGAGCAGGGCTGGGTCGGGGTGCTCTGGGTGTGGCAGACACCACGTCACCCCACTCAACCCTCGCCGCACGTGAAGTGGGCCTCAGACCCCCGGCCACACAGACGGGCTGGGCAGACGCAGGAACCAGAGCCACAGCCATCCCTGGTCCAGCAGGACCACACCCTGGGGTCGGAGACGCGATAGGCAGGTGGGTGGTGGGTGGGAAGGATGGCCGGCCCCGACCCTGGGCAGGGCACAGTGGAGGGCGTGGCCGGGCTACCCGGGCAGGTAGGGCCGGCCTGGCAGGGTGGCTGGGGCGGGTGGCAGGGAGGCGTCTGCTGGGTCCGGGGCAAGGCCAGCACTTCCCAGCAGCAGGCCTATCGGACTGACCCAGGCGGCCGGGAGGAGGCACGGCAGAGGCCTGGAGGTCTGGCGGTGGTTCCGGACAGCTCAGCCATCCCCTTGGGCCCGGAGGCCTGCGTCAGACCTGCCTCGGGCCCGGCCGGACAGCTGAGGGCGTTACCAGGGAGGTGAGCTCTGTGTGTGTGTGTGTGTGTGTGTGTGTGTGTGTGTGCGCGCGCGCACCGGCACACCCAGGAGACAGAGGTGTCCAGGCTGGGCCCTGCGCACCCCTGGAGAGAAATGCCCACACCCTGAGATTCTGAGCTCCACAGCAGCTCCATCCCCAGCCCGTCCCCACCCCTGAGGCTATGCCCCCTGCCAGGCCCCCGGGTGCCACCAGGTGACCAAAAAGGGCCTCTGGCCAGGCCCAGGTCAGCACCCCTGCCCCAGCGCCACCGGGAAGAGTGCCCCCCCCAGGCAGGCAGCCAGGGCTGGCAGTCTGCTCTGGGGCAACGGGCAGGTACAGACAGGACCCCGGCAGGCACAGGCTCTCCCGGGGACCGGGGCAGCAGGCCTGGGCACAGGCAGGAAAGAGGGCAGGATGCAAGGAGATGGCCCCATGTGGGTGCCCGCGCGGCCGCGGGGCAGGCCTGGTTGGCTTGGTGACCGGGCAGCAGAAGGCCACCCACGTGCACTCGCTGGCGGGACCCCACGCCCAGCCTCCAGTGGCGGCAGCCGAGGCCGCCTTTAGGAGGAGCCGGCAGAGCCTCCTGAATCCCGCGCTCACCAGGGCTGCCCTGCCGCACACAGCCATCCGTCACCCGCGGAAACCAGGGCCGGGAGAGGCCACAGTCGGCCGAGGCCACAGACGCAGGGAGGGACCCGCAGGTCCCGGGCCTGCCTCTGACTGGCGCCCTGCACCCCCGGCTTCAGGCCCAGGGCCCCGCCCAGGCAAGGAGCCAGCACCTTGGACAGGGGGAGGCCACGCTTCCAAAACTGCCCCAAAACTGGAGCTGGAAGGACCCTCAGCCCCCGCCCCGCTGAGGCCCAGGGGGAGTGGAGGAGGGGCTCGGGGTCCCCAGGCTGGTGGGCGGCCAGGCCGGGCCTCACCCCCCGCAGGCTGCAGAGGCGCCCTGGGGGCCTGACCAGGCTCCCGGCCCAGGCCGTGCAGGCGTTGGCTGAGTCGGTGGGCGTTCTGCGGGCAGCAGCCACAGCCCACGAGTGAGTCCGTTTGCCGCCCATGGGCACTGTCAGCAAGGGCCCGGGGAGCATCAAAGGACCCTGGCAGGCCAGCTCAGGGTGGGTGGCTCTCAGCAGGGGAAGGGCCTGCCTGCAAGGAGGGCGGGAGGGGAGAGTCTGCCTGCCGCGTGCCCCCAGAGATGTCCCCAGGCGGCAGGGAGGCCTAGAAAGGGGCTGGCTCGGCAGGGACGCCTGGAGGGTGGTTTGGTGCCCTACGCAGGTCAAGAGCCCCGGGCATCAGGTCACTGAGGTGAGGGACAGGCGTCAGGACGAGGGCGCTGAGGTCTGTGATGGGCCGCGGCATCTCAGCCTCCCGCAGCCCGGCCAGGAGCCACCTGGGGCCCTGTCACCTGTCAGGTGACCCGCAGTCAGGGGCCTCAGCCTCTGGACGGGCAGGTTTGTCCCGAGACGGGCTTGGTCAGTGTCCAGCCATGGGCAGGCAAGCAGGCCCAGCCGGACCGGCCACCTCTCCCAGGGAAGCGTGGCTGCGACAGCAGTAGGGCCTTCTTTGGCTGGAGAGTCCCATGGTGGCCGAAGGGTTGGCCTCACCCTGGCCCTCCCCAGGACCAGGGTGCTGAAGCCCTCGCCTCCCTAGAGCCGGGACCCTTCGCCAGTCATGCGCGGGCTTGGCACAGTTGGCCCTTCCCTCTAAACTGGAGAAGCCACGCCTGACCCCCCCCCCCCAACCCAGGGCCCCTGGCTGCCGTGCCAGGCACATGGCCCTGCTCTGCGGTCTGGGGTCTGCGTCTGGGGTCTGAGGCTCAAGGAGGGATTGGGTGGGGCAGGGACTGCAGTCTGCACACAGCACCCCAGGGAAGGGCTGGCAGAGCCCAGACTCACCTTTGCAGACGAGAAAGCAGAGGCGGCGAGGTGAAGAGGTCTCTGAGGAGGCTGGGATCCTGGCAGGGGGCAGGGCCGAGGCGGCTGCTGGGGTGACCTGATCAGGAAGCCGCAGGACAGGCGGGCGCCCAGGCTTATAACGGGCGGCCACTGCGCCGGGGGCCGGTGGGGCTGGGGGCCCGCGGGAACTCGCGGCGGCGGGAAAAGCCACAGGCCGCAGCGGTGTGGGAGCCCACGGGCAGGGTGCTGGCTCCCCACGGCCCGGGCACGGGCTGGGCAGGGCACAGGGATCCTGACGCCTGTGGAATTGAAGGGGGTGACGGGAGAGGAGGTGACATTCGGGACGCAGGACGAGGCGGCCTGCAGGAGGCCTGGGGGAGGGGCGGGCCAGGGCTTTCCCTGCGTCAGGACCAGGACCTCAGGGCGTGTCTAGGGGCTCCCTGGGGCGACCGTGTGGGTGGACGGGTGCAGGCGCAAGGGCTGCCGGCCTCTCCCCAGGCCCCCGATGCCCCTGGGGACCCCGGTCACGTCCCCCAAAGACTCCCACCTCTGGAAGGAGCCTGACCCCTTGACCCAGGGCCTGGGGGAGGCTGGGCGTCACCAAGGACAGACTGTGAGGGCAGGCACCCACGCTGACGCCCGCCGAGGCGCCCCGCCACCCCCTCCGAGGCCGGGCGGGTGCCCACCCCCTCCACTGACCCCTGCCCAGGGCTGACCCCGCAGGCCCAGCCCGGCTTTCTCACTCACCCTGGTCCCTCCTCCCCTCCTCCAGCAAACAAACACAGGAACGTTTCCAGTGGACTTTTGGGGATGGGGACCCGATGATAGATTTACCCCTTTGAAGGGGCATTTAATCCCTCCACGTCATGCTATGCCCCCTCTGTATCCTCGGAGAACCCCATCAGCCTGACGGGAAGCCCATACCCACAGGGGCTTAGCCCACCCTGGCCCGCCGCAGACCCGCCCCCTGTGTCAGGCCCCTGCCAGCCTGGCCTTCTGGTGCAGGCAGGAGAGGGCAGTCCCGGGAGCCAGCCACCTGGAGCAAACAGCCGGGGGAGGGATAGAGCGTCAGGGGAGGGGCCCGCCCTCCGCGCCGCCCTCTGCCGGCCCGCCCTCCGCCCGAGTCTGAGGGGCCACGGGGCTGTGCGTGCAGGTGGCTGCCCCTCCCCGGGCCTCCCGAAGGTAGTCCGGTCCCACCCCCACTGGGGCCACCCGCCGGGCTCACTGGCCACGCAAACGACCAGCCTGGCTTCCCTGGAGGCCTGGCCACCCAGCACTGGCCCGGGAGCTTCCTGCCCGAGAGGTAGGTGCTGGGCCCCGTGACCAGGGCTGCAGGGAGGGGTGGCAGCCTCGAGTGCGAAAGCAGGGAGGTGCCTGGCGCCCCAGCAGGTCACAAGAGACTGCAGAGCGGGCACCCAGGACAGGCGAGCAGTCCTGGGGTGGCCAGGGGCCCCGGCCAAGCAGGACGCCAGAAGATCAGGCAGGCAGGCTGGGTGGGGGGTACCCCGCCACCCTGTCTGCTGCTGAGGGCAGGGCCAGTCTGGCCGGCTTCCCAGACCCCACCCCTGGCAGGCAGGGCCAGAAAGGCTCCCCAACTTCCTCAGATGTCTTTGGCCCCTGGACGCGGGCTCCCTGCAAAACCAGGACACCAGAGGGGCACCGCCCCAGGTCACGGCTGGGCGGCTGGCATCTGCACCCGGGCGGCCGACTCTGGGAAGGAGGGTGCCTCGGGGCCGGGCCTCGGAGTTGTGTCCCTGCACACAGAGGGCTGCGCGGAGCCCAGGTGCGTGGGCAGGAGGGGTCACCTGGCCCCCTTGCAGGAGGGCCGCTGCCAGGAGCCCAGCACAGCCGCCCAGCCTGGCGCTCCCGCCCGCCCACACTGCCGCCCGCCCCCGGTGCACCTTTGCCCTCACCACGTCCCGTGTGCCCTCCCTCCCTCTGCAGATGACTGACGCCCCCGGGCTCCTGGGCCACCCCCTGGCGTGGACGCCGCCGGCCGGGCCTGCAGAGCCACAGATGGAGCGTGCGGGAAATGGCTCGCAGGGCGCCGGGCCCCTCTTCCTCACCTCGCCGCTGGCCCGCGGTGTCTCGGGCGTCTTCGTGTGGGCGGCCCTGGTGCTCACTGGCCACCAGGTGAGCCTCCCCTCAGAGCCCCCTGGGGACCCGCGCCCTGGGAGCCGCAGCCCAGCCCCAGGAGGCCTGCTCGGCCTGCAGCCTTGGGGCAGACCCGGAGGCCTGGCCGGCTGGAGGAGCAGCACCTGGGGCTTGCCGCATGGGGGAGGGTCAGGGGACGCAGAGAGCCAGGCCGGAGGACAGACGGCCTCCGCCCAGCAGTGGGAAGAACTCCTGCCGGACGCCCGGCCCCCCCCACCCCAGGGCGCTTCGTCAGCCTGTGCGCCCGTTCACTGAGGTCAGCGGCAGGGTCCCCTTTCACAGATGAGAAGACTGAGGCTGGGAGAGGCCACAGGTCAGAGCGTGGCTGGAGGGGCCCAAAGCTGGAGAGCCAGGTCGCCCCAGGTGGACGCGCCGGGCCTGGCAGCGAGAGTGAGGGAGTGGCCGGGGTGGGGGTGAGAGGCGGTGCTCGCGGGCAGCGCTGGGCAGTGGGTATCAGGCATCGCAGATAGCAGAGAGGCTCGGGAGCCCAGGACCAGCCCAGAGAGGCATGAGCAGACAGAGAGAGGGCTGGAGGCATTGGGGGCCCCGAAAGAAGGGCTCCCCGGACATGCGGGAGTTTGGCCTTCAGCCAGGGGTGCTGGGGAGCCAGAGGACGCTGGGTCTGGGCACCGAGGGCAGAGTGGCCCCATGGGATGGCTTGGCTGGCGGCCTTGCAGGGGCTGGACTGGCGGAGTGAGCCTGGGGCAGGGGCAGTCAGGAGACTGGCTAGCAGGGCAGCAGGTGGCCAGAGGCCTCGAGGCAGGGCCGTGGGGGCCGATGCCCCCACCCCAGTGAGAGTCGCCCCCAGGGTGGTGCATGTCTAGGCGTGGACTCAGATAAGCAGGTGGTAAGGGGGACAGGGCAAGCGTATTAGGGTGGGCCAGGCGCAGCTGAGAGTGGCAGGAGGAGGTGGCCCCTTCCTTTTGGGGCCACCCAGGAGGCCTTCCCAGAGGAGGCAGTATTTGCCCTGAGTTTTAGCAAGCTGTCCCAGGGCATCTGGATGGCAGACAGGACAGGTGGGTGGTACGTTGGCATCATGCAGAAGCCAGGCCTTCTTCCTGGTGGCAGCATGGCTTTAGGTTCCCAGGCGGCTGTGCTTTGTGGGACAAGGAGCACCGGGGTGGGGGATGGGCACCCAGCGTCCTGGGTCCAGGCTGTCCCAGTTCCAGCCACAGTCTAGGCCTTGGCTTGGCCCTCAGTCCAGCCCTGACCTTCTGTGATTCTGGGAGTGTGTGTCTGGAGCCGTGTCCCAGGGCCCCACGGCCTGGGCAGGGCTGACGGAGACCCCATGGGCGGCACTTCCCCACCCCGTCCTCCCCCCACCCCGACAGGGAGTCCCTCACTCTCCACCCAGGGGGACAGAGAGCGACTCGGCCCTTACTTTAAAGACGGGGCATTGAGGCCCGAGAGGACAGCAGCTTGCCGAGGCCCGCAGCAGGCAGTCTGTCTCCCGATAGCTGGTCAGGCCGTGCCCTTCCCACTGCAGCCGCTGGGGAGGGAGCGGCTGATAAGGAGCCTGACTGACGCCAGCCTGCCCCCGCCACCCGGGGCTGTGCCCCCAGAGGCTGGGCTTCTGCGCTCAGCCTGCCTCCTGCCTGCCCCTCCACCTCCCTCATGGCGCTTCCTCCAGGAAGCCTCCCAGGGGTGCTGGGGACCACGGCCAGCTACCCCTCTGCCTGGCTCCCTGTGCTTCTTCCCCCCACTGCTTGTTCATGTCCTCATAGAAAACAAGGAAGATGTGGGAAGGTCACAGACGATCACGGGGACCACCCATCTGTCCCTTTCGTCCAGGGATGTCTCCCCCGTCATCTCTGCCGGCTCTGGCACACACCTGGGTCCTACTTGGCTTGCCGTCCTGTCCTGTTCTCTCGGAGCAGCTCCCCAGCCTGGTGCCTGGGGCCAAGGGTCGCCCTCTGCTTGGCATCACAGTCACGGGCCCACCACCAGGCTCGGTCTCCTGTGTCCCTACGATGAACGTCTTTGAACATGAATCCTGTCTTTGTTTCTGGATAAATCTGTTCGGTGGGCTAAGTCCCTAGGAGGGGTCAGAGGCATCAGCCGTTCTAACGACCCCATGTCGCAGTACCACACTGCTCCCAGGCCAGTGTACATGCCCACCCCTGAGATGAATGAATGGACGAGCCCGTGACTGAACGCACATTCCCGGTGCGCAGCGTCTGCTCAGGGGAGGCCGGCTCTGCTTCCTCCCACTGGCTGGGGGGCCAGGGGCGGGCAGGCAGCGTGCCCCAGGCCTGCCCTCTCCGCCCGCCCAGATCTACCTGCACCTGCGCTCCTACACGGTGCCCAACGAGCAGCGGTACATCATCCGCCTGCTGCTGGTCGTCCCCGTCTATGCCTTCGACTCATGGCTCAGCCTCCTCCTCCTGGGGGCCCAGCAGCACTACGTCTACTTAGACTCCGTGCGGGATTGCTACGAAGGTGAGTGCTGCCGGCTCTCCAGGGCCCGCGGAGCGAGTGAGCGGCTCCCGGGGGCTTGCACAGCCCCTGCCAGTCTGAGTCCAGCTTAGCGAGGGCCCCTCCGGATGGCCAGATCAAGGGCGCCAAGGAGACTCCCGGGGTCCCAAGGTGGGGGTGGGGCTGCAGCTGGGCCCGCCTGGAGCCTGGGAGGGGTCGCGGACCGGGGTGGGGGCGTCAGAGGCGGGGGACTGCCGTGGGCCCCACCGCCCCCACCCCGGGGGCGCCCCAGGGAGGGCTGCAGCCCCGTGAGGGCTGGGTCCGCGTGCGCCGGGTGGGGCCGCGCAGGACGCCTGGGCGGCCCGGGCTCACGGCCCAGCAGCCTTTGTCATCTACAGCTTCCTGAGCCTCTGCTTCCAGTACCTGGGGGGCGAGAGCGCCATCATGGCTGAGATCCGGGGAAAGCCCATCCGGTAAGCATCTGCCCAGAGCCCGTGGGTGCCCCACACCCCGGTGGGCAGCCAGGCCACTCTGGGGGTGTCCTCCGGGGACACGCCTCAGGGACTCCTGCACCCCAGGGCCAGCTGCTTGCACGGCACCTGCTGCCTTCGGGGCATGACCCACTCCATCGGCTTTCTGCGCTTCTGCAAGCAGGTGAGTGCCTGGGCCCCCCCGGCCAGTCCCCCATGGCCCCTCTGTGCCCAGCATGCTGGGCTGGCTCCTCACCAGCGGCCCCCAGCCACCATCCTCAGCCCCTCCCCGACCCCCAGGCCACGCTGCAGTTCTGCATTGTGAAGCCCATCATGGCCTTGGTCACCATCGTCCTGCAGGCATTCGGCAAATACCACGACGGGGACTTCAAGTAAGGCCCGGCTGGCATGCGGGTGGGGTGGGGGGCACCCTTGGGGGGCAGGGGCAGGAGGTAGGGCTCAGCGCAGGGAGAAGGGCCGGGGGCAAGGCTTTGGCAAACAGACCCTTGTCACAGGTAGGCCCTGGGAACCCCAGGGCTTCACAGCCCCGACAGCACAGCCCCCAGACAGTGAGGATGGATTTGAGGGCAGCGGGGAGCCAAGCTCCGCCCTTGCATTTGCCCCCTGGGCCAGGCCCACAGGCACGTCTCACACACATGCATGGGTTCAGACACACACTCACACAGGGGAGTGCACACATAAGGCTCACGCGTGCATGCGTGTGCACACATGTGCATGCGCACACGGTCACATGCACAGCAACGCCCGCATACGACGTGGGTCTGCCTTGCGCAGGGCTGTGCCCGTGACAGGAGGCTGGAGAGGGGCAGCGGGGCCCCTGCCTGGAGGGGACAGGATCTGGAGGCCAGCGTCCCCAGCTCCTCAGCCACCCCACCTGGGTGCCCCGTGCGGCCCTGGAGGGGGGCCCGGGTCTGAGTCTCTGCGGTGCCCAGGCTGGGGGCTCAGGCCACTGGCGCAGCAGGCGGGGCGGGGCGGGCACAGGGCCGTGGCCGCCCTGACGGGCTCCCGCCCTGGCCCCCAGCGTCCGCAGCGGCTACCTGTATGTCACCCTCGTCTACAATGCCTCAGTCAGCCTGGCGCTCTACGCCCTGTTTCTCTTCTACTCTGGCACCAGCGAGCTGCTGCGACCTTTCGAGCCCGTCCTCAAGTTCCTCACCATCAAGGCTGTCATCTTCCTCTCTTTCTGGCAGGGTGGGTGGACACGGCCCCGGGTGCCCTCAGGCCCAGCCCCACCCCCAGCTGCAGCCGCGGTCAGTGGGTGGCCCTCTTAGCAGGGGAGACAGCGAGGACCCCCCGGCAGGTGGGGCCTGATGTGGGGAGACAGGACGCCCAGAGGGGTGCAGGAGCCCTGCGCCCACCAGCCCCTGGGCACTCCTGGCCCCCACTTCTCAGAGGACAATGAGCAGCTGGGGCCGGGGGAGAACAAGACAGGCCCTCGGGGGATTCTTGATGCCCGCTGTGCCAAGGACCCCGCACGGAGGTGCCCAGTCCCCCTGAACTGAGCTCAGACCCTGCAGACCCCCCCAAGCTCACGCAGCCTCGGCAGGGGGTTGGTCTTGGCTGGGGTCAGCTCCTGTCTAGCCTCCTGTCCGGCGCAACTGACTGAGCGGCCGGCACCACCCCCAGGGCTGCTGCTGGCCATCCTGGAGAGGTGTGGGGTCATCCCCGAGGTCCAGGTCATCGACGGGAACACAGTGGGGGCCGGCACGGTGGCCGCCGGGTACCAGAACTTCATCATCTGCATCGAGATGCTCTTTGCTTCCATCGCCCTGCGCTACGCCTTCACCTGCCAGGTGTACTCGGAGAAGAAAGAGCACTCTCCAGGTATGCAGGACCCGCAGCCCCAGGGTGTGGAGCCCCTGGACCGTCTTGAGGGCAGGGGTGCTGAGGGGGGCCCGAGCAGCCCCCTGAACCATGCCTGTGTTCCCCATCTCACCCTGGTGGGCAGGGAGACGGCCCCAAGGTGGGCCCGAGCCCCCGACAGGAGCCTCACCTGCTCACGGTCCAGGGGAGGAGACCAGGGCCAGGATGAGCTGAGTGAGCTGGCAGGACCCGGCGTTTGGGCCCAGGGCCCTGCTGCCCCCCGGGCCTGGGGTACCCGCCAGCACTCCCAGGTGCCCAGAAAGGCCTGGCAGGACAGTCAGGGGGCTGGCTGGCACTGGCGCCCCTAGAGAAAGGCCCGTGTGGGTAGGGATGGGCCTCGGCCTGGACTGGTCAGCCTGGAGTGGTGAGGAGGTGGAGATAAGGTGGGGGCCAACCCAAGGCGGCCTCCCGCCGTTGGCCCTGGCAAAGGGTCTGGGCTGGGAGCGCCCCAGGGCTGGGCCGAGATTCAGGGGTCCTGGAGTCACCCCCTGCTGGCCGAAAGGCCTCAGCCCTAGGCAGCCCGCAGGCTGGCAGGGAGGAAGCTGGGTCCTGGGGGCCGGGTGCATGAGGGGCGGGGTGGTGCGTGCCCGGGGAGCACCCAGCCCACCCGCCACCTGCCCCCAGCCCCCTCAGCGCCCATGCAGAGCATCTCCAGTGGCCTCAAGGAGACCATGAGCCCGCAGGACATCGTGCAGGACGCCATCCACAACTTCTCACCTGCCTACCAGCAGTACACGCAGCAGGCCACGCAGGAGGCCCCCCGGCCGGCCCAGGGCAGAGCGCCATCGCCCCGCACGCCCCCCCACGGCCCGGCTGGCGGCCCCGGTGGGGGCAGGAAGGGCCGCAACGTGGAGAAGAGGATGCTGATACCCACGGAGGAGCTGTAGGGGGCCCGCGGTCAGTGGCCGCCCAGGAAGGACAGGGCGCCCCGCCCACTGACCATCTTGCCAAAGGTCAGGCCTCTCCCGGGAGCGTCCTGCCCACCCGCCTGCGGCCGGTGGAGTGGGTCACCTGGTGGCCCTGCCAGGCGCCCAGGGGCCGCACCCTCAGCTGCTGGGCCCGCAGCCCCAGAAGAGGGCACTTGTGCCCCCCAGATGGCCCCAGGGAGCTGCCAGGCTCCCCTGGCTGTCAGCCCAGGCGGCCTCCCTGCATGGACAGACCCCAGGCGGGGCAGCGATGGGGAAGGACGTGGGCGGCCCCGAGTTGCGGGCCGCACAGGTGGGGGGGCTCCATGCAGGCTGCGGGAGGCAGGGCGACCCACGGAGGGGTGGGTGTGCTGGCCGTGGCCTGGGGGAGGGGCAGGGACCCCAGAGGGCACGGGGTCTCCTGGTGACCTGCACTTATTTATACATAAACAGCCAAGTTTTCTCGTGCCTCCAGCAGCCTGTGTCCCTGCAGGGTCAGCACTCTGACGGACAGATAGCGGGGTGGGGGGGACAGTCTGGGTGCTGTGGGGAGGGTCTCGTCCACCATGGGGCGGCCGGCCACGGTCACAGCTCCAAGCAGGTGGGTGAGGGGCTTGGACCTGAGATGGGGTGGCCTGCCCCTCGCGGGCCCTGATATCCAGAGCCTCCGCTCTCCTGGTTCGAGGCCCCGTACCTCCCTGCCTGGGATGGGTTCATGAGGCTGGGTGTGCAGAACCCAGAGGCCAAGGAGGGGACTGGTCCCTGGAACCGCCTCCTTGGCCTCTCCCCTTACCGTGCCAGGCTGGAGCGTGGGGAAGGCCTGGGACCTGGGAGGGGGAACAGAAGCAGGGCAAGTGAGGGTGGGCCCCAGGCGTCAGGGGTCAGCAGGGCAGGGGAGGGGCGGCAGACAGCCGGGAGGCTGAGTCGGTCCAGTGTGTCTGGGGGAAGGAGCAGGGCGGGGGCCTGTGGCACGGCTGGGTGGGCAGGAAGGCCCGGGCACCACCCAGCCGCGACACCCCCACGCCTCCCGGTCGCTGGCTCCCACGTCACCAGGGAAAAAGGGAATGGCAGAGGGGCTCGGAGAGGCTCAGCCAGGCAGGAACGGCCTGCAGTGAACGGGCCAGAACGGGTCACCCCTGGGCCTGGGGACATGGGGCTCAAGGCCAGCGGCCTCTCCCAGGGCCCAGCCCGCCTGCATGATAAGATAGGCCGGCCTCCTCCCTGCCGCCCCCTGGGAAGTCCCCACCTGCCTTATCGCCCTCTGCGGCTGTCAGACCCAGCTCGGGGAGGCCCCTCGTCTGTCAGCTGCTCTGGGAGCAGCCACAGTGCTCCCCAGAGACCCGCCGGCCCAGGAGGGAGGTTTTCTGGAGGCTGTAGGACAGGGGCCTGGCGCCCAGGCTCTGTGGCGAGCCGGGGGCAGGGCAGCCTGGAGGCCCTTGTCCGCAGGGACCTCCTTGCGACTAGAGTCGCCCGAAGCTATGCACCGGGGGAGCCCGTGGGCCAGGCCTCCTCCTGGAGCCCCCGAGGGTGGTGGGGTCCTGGCGGCAGGGGCACTCGGGAGCACCGGCTGTGTGTCACACTCACACACACACACACACACTCCCGCTGTCTCACACACACACACACACTGCTCACGAAGGCTTGGGGAGGTTGAGCCACTTGCCTGAGGTCACAGAGCCGGGAAGCAGGAGGGCGGCTCACCCCGGTTCTGCCCCGCAGCCCCTCTACCTGTGGCCAGGCCCTCCTGACCTGACAGACGGAGAGGATGCCTGGCTCCATGCCTCCCCTGCCCACACCCGCGGCTGCTGCCTGCCCTGGTCTCCGGGCCCGTCCTGCGGGTGCTGAGAAGCAGCAGGCCGGGGCGGGGGTCCAGCCTCGCTGAGAAGGCCGTGGGGAGCTGAGTGCACCTGTACCCAGACCTGACTCCACGGAAGGGCACTCAGGGCGCGTGCGGGAAGGAGCCGGCGGAGGCCACGGGGAGGCCGGGCGTGGACTCGTGCAGAGCGGCGGCTGGCGCTGAAGCAGAGTCCCTAGGTTACCAGGTGCCGCCCGGGTCAGCTCAGGCAGGGGTGGGCGGGAGGGACGCCAGTGGTCAGAAACGCCGATAAGCAGCTCCCCTGCAAGCCTGACTCTCTCCAGAGGCCGAGTGCTGACCTGCCTGTCCCTCCGCGGGTCCGTGGGGACGCGGAGAGGGCAGCATCTGAGGATGATGGGCACCCCACCCCAGCAGGCCCAGGCTGTCTGGGCCCCGGCACTGGCTTTCAGGGTAGCCTGCCTCTTTGCCTTCCCCCTCACCCCAGGCAGACGCCAGCCCTGCCGCCTCCTGTGGGCCCACTAGAGCCCCAGCCAAGACAGCTGCGCGGGCGTCTGCGACGGGGTCTCTCGGTCAGGGCCTCCCGGTCAGGGCAGGGTGGTCCTGGGGAGCCCGCCCCACGCAGCCCGGCCCTGAGGGCGTGGTCACGGCGATGTGGGGCACGCGCAGCGCGCCCACAGCCCACTCGGGCAGTTCGACGACGTGAAACCAGAAAACTCTTTATTGAAAGGTACAAAAGCGCCACAGCAGAGATGCACAGCAATAAATTAGGTGTGGCCGGCCGGGCGCGCCGCTTCGCACCTCGGGGCCACGACAGAGGGTCTCTTCTCAATAATTTATATCATGATAAAAGCAGCACAAAAATAAATATTGAAATGAAACTGCTGAGTGGCCGGAGGTGTGGGAGACGGGTGTGGAGCTGACGCGCAGGGCCCTGTCGCCCGGGAGCAGGGGGACGGGGATGTCTTCTTAAATTAAAAAAAAAACCCATATATTAAAACTGTGACAATGAAACTCCAACGCTCTGAAAGGAGGAGGGGGCACACGGGTCTCCCAGGCCTGGTCCTGGGAGCGGGCGGAGGCCCGAGGGCGGCACTGGGCGGTGGGCGGCCGACTTAAGAGGCCAGGCGTGGGAGGGGGTCTCCCCCAACCCGCACTACCAGGGAGCTCTGCTCTATAGAGATTTACAGTATCAAACAGGAAGAAAAGGTACGAAAATCTGTACGATAAAATGTGTATATAATTTTTATATATATATATACTCTTCTCTCTTAAATATCCCCGTGGTCCTTACTGATATCCAATGTGGATTACCTACCATGGCTATGGTGCGGACAGCTTCTCTCCACGCCCGCCTGGCTCTGAAGGGACCCAGACGTCCCCGAGGCCGTGCCTCCCCGACAGGGGGACGCTTTTCCCGTCTGCAGCCCTTGGGGCCCTCTGCCCTCCCCGCACGCCACCTCCTCCTTCCAGGTGGGCCAACGGTGGGAAGCAAGCCGAGGAGCCAGAGCTGGAGCTCAGGGCTTCCGGCCTGCGGGGGGCTTGGGGCTCACCACCCACCCACCACCCGCCTCTCGGCCCGGCCCTTTCCCAAGAAGGGCGGGAAGGGGCAGCCAAGCCTGGCCACGGTCAGGGAAGGGGCACCCAGCAAAGGCCCCCGGATCGTCAGTGGCTCCGAGTGCCAAGAAGGAAGAGCGGATGAAGGCTCCAGGCAACGACCAAGCACCACGGCGGCCTCTGCCGGCCCACCATCCGAGCGCCCCCGGGAGGCAGCTCCTTGGGCCCGCCCCACCCCCGTCCTCAGCTTCCCCACCACCAACACTCCTCGTCCTCCCACCCGCCCTCCTCCCTGCTTTCCATCTCACCCAGCAGGACCTCAGCTGCTGCCAACTTCACACCTGCTCCACAGAATGTGCCCCCCCGCCCCCCAGGGCTCCCCTCTCCTGGTCAGGCGGTTGCTGCTCCTCGCTGGGGACTGCCCCTAGGTCACCTGACACGGAGAGGAAACCCAAAGCTTGGACGTGCCCCAGGAACAAGCCGCTCCCGGAGGCCCCCAGAGCGGCTGGCACCCCAGCAGGACGGCAGGTACACGTGTGCGCAGGCTGGCATACCCTGGCACACGCGGTCAGCCCTTCCTCCGCCCACTCAGGGGGTCTGGGCCTCTGGCCGAGGCTGCAGCAGGATCACAGTGTTTGGGCCCCGCGGAGGGCAGTTCCTCCCGGGCGCCCAGGCGCAGTCGGCGTGTTGAAGGGGTGCTGGCCCAGCTGGGGGCCCGTGCGGGGTGTGGACACACTGCTGCGCATAGACGAGCAGCTCGAGGGAGGGGTGGAAGACGTCTGGGCCGGGGGCCTCCTGACAGCCTTCGTCCACACACCCTGCCCCCGCCGGCGCCGGACAGAGAGCCCAGGAGGCGGCCAGAAGCAGGAGACGGCCCGGAGTGGGCGGCGGAGCCCGGGGCAGGCGGGGCGTGCGGTGTGCGTGTGAGTGTGCAGGGCGGGCGGCGCGCGGAACGCCCTCTGTTCCCGCCTGCCGGCCCACAGGAGTCCACAAGGTCCACTCTCCGCGGGACCGCGCCCCTCGGCCGGGCGGGCACTAGGAAGCGGCCGAGAAGGGCACGGAGGCGGAGGCGGCCATCTCGGCAGACTTGACGATGGTGATGACACTGGTGGTGGCCACCTTGGTGGGCGTGACAGGGCCGCGGGCCACGGTGCGGGCGAAGGTCTGCAGCGCCTCGTACTTGGAGCGCAGGGCATCCAGCTCGAGCCGCATGCTGCTGTTCTCGCGGGCCAGCTTCTCCACCTCCTGCTGCAGCTCCACGCGCTGGCGCTCCAGCTCTTCCTTCTGCGTCACGCGCTTGATGCGGCAGCTGGCCGCGTAGCCGCGGTTCTTGAGAGTGCGGCGCCGCTGCTTCAGGCGCACCACCTCCTCGCGCGTGAGGCCCCGCAGGTGCTGATTCAGCTCCCGCACTGACATGGACACCAGCTCATCGTCGCTGAGCGCTGCGGCGTTCTCGCCCGCCTCCTTCTTGACCTGCGGGGCCGCGGGTGCGGGGTCAGCACTCAGGCTGTGAGTGGTGCGACAGGCCAAGCCCCTCTGCCACCCCACCAGGCAAGAGACGGGCACTGCGGCCTCAGCGGGCGTCAGGCACACACCGCGCGGGCGCAGAGCACCCCAAGGGGGCCGTTGGCTACGGCCTGCTGTGAGCCAGCTATCTCAACCCTGTGAGGCCCACCCAGCTATGCTGCCCTCTGGGGACCTCCAGTACCTGGTGCGGGCTGCTGGGCTCCTTAGCCCAGCCCTGCCCTGCCCGCCCCTCGGGTCCATGGGGTGTCCCCAAGGCCACCTTGACCCAGCAGGACCCAGCAGGGGCCCGGAGGTCTGCAGGCCACACACACACACAGACACAGAGAACCAACTCCGGCCAGCCCCAGGGGGCTCTGCGGGACCAGAGGCCGCGCTGCCCACATCCAGGTGCTGGGCTGATAAGCACATCCCGGCCGGTAGGCACCCACCCCTCTACCCCAGCGTCTCCAGAGGCCGCAGCCCTGACTCTTCCCGCTTCCCTCAGGTACTTCCTCCAGCCCGCGGCCCCCTCCCCACCTTGCTGACTGGCACCCTTCCACACACGCCAGGGCGGTCCCGGGGCAGAGAAGGGGCTGCGCCCACCCTCCCTTACCTTCAACGCCTTGTTCGCTTTGGGATTAGTCGTCATAACCTGGGCACAGTCACCCGGACAGAACCACCTGGAAATGGTAGCTGGAAATCAGAGAGACGAGTGCAGTCAGTTTCTGGCAGGGGCTGGGGGGACAGGTTGCCGTCACAAGTGACCCGAGTGGGGACGGCCCCCTGCAGGGACACCCGGGAGGCTCTGCTCCCCAGTCCGCACCATCCGGTCGCAGCACCCTGAAAGCAAGGGCATCCTGGTGGGCCTGAGCCTCTGCCGAGGGCGGAGGGGACGCCGGGTCACGCCCTCCAGGCCAGCATCCACGCTCGGGGCGGCCTGGACGCACCTCGTCTGGGGTCCAGCGGTCACCTGGCTGTCGCGCCCGCAGGGCCCCGGCCACGAGCGCCAGCACCAGGCAGGAGCCGTGGCTGCTCCGGCCCTGAGCTGGATGGCAGCACCGGGGCAGCGTGTGGGACGCCTCGCCCAGGGCTCCACATGTGCAGCAGCAGAGTCCCTTCCCGGGAGGCCACACCTCAGCCGAGAAGCGCGCCGGCCCCAGGGACGCGCCTGCCCTGGCGGGACCTGTTGCCCTGGGCCCACCTGGCCCCCGACAGGAAGGCCCCCTTTGGGGAACTCCAGCCTTGCTGAGCTCGCCCCCACACCCAGTGGGGGGAGCCCCACCCTCCCCGGAAGACCTACCTCCTCCAAGGGCACTGCAGCGGCGACATCACCCCCTCCACTGAGGCTGCCCCACAGCCGTGACCCGAGGCCCGGAGGGTGGGTGGGGGCTCCCAACGCAGGCCAGCCCAGGACTGGGGGAGCGGGAGCCGCTGCCTCCAGCACCCACCGACCGTCTGGCGGGAGCTGTCCCCGCCGCCTGTCAGCCCCCACCGCCCGCCCTTCTCATTTTCGCGTCTGCATTGTGTCACACATTCTAATCATTCATGAAAAAGCCAGCCAAAGCATCCCAAGCATGATTCCCCTCAGATAGTTGCCATGGCGACCTTGGGACGTAGCCAGCCCCTGGTGGTTGTCATGGAAATGGAGAAGCCCACAGCAACAATGGCTTTGGGCAGGCCGCACTGACAGCGCAGGTTGTGGGCAAGCGGGCCCCCCAGGCCTGCAGCCGGGCGAGGCGTGCGGAAGACCTGGCCCCAACTCCCGCATGGGTCTCGGGCTCACGGGCACCCCGAGAGGAACTGAGCAGACAGAGACGCCCGAGGAGGGTCTGGGGGCGGACATGGAGGCTCAGCAGAGGCCCCGTCTCCAGGTGAGGGAGACGTGCTGGGCCGCCTTCCCCTGGAGCCCCGAGACCCTCACGGTGGCACCGCCGGGACCCCCCAGGCACCGGCCCCGCCTCTGGCGGCCAGCCCACCCTTCAGCACCAGAGGACCTCAGCACCCTGGCCTGTGCCCCGTCTGCTCTCCCAGCCCTGGAGGCACTGGGCCCCCGGGCCCTCGTGAGCTCGCGCATGTGCCCACGGTGACCCCACCAGGAGGTGAGGGCTGCAGCCTGACTGCGGCTTGACCCCTGGGGACCCAGGGCACCCTCTGGGCCACCCTTCCCTGGCTCGGGAGTCAGCCTGGGCCTGGAGAAGCCACTGGGAGGGCCGGCAGGCCGGGTGGCTGAGAGGCCATGAGAAACTTCTCCATGCTGAGCGAGGAGGGGCCGCGATCATTCCAGCCCGCTCCCAGCACGCCAGGGCATAGCTGGGCGGTGAGTCACCAGCTGTTTACAGAGCCGGGCTCACATTCCCACAGGCGGAGGCCCCGCCCACCCCGGTGGGAAAAGGAAGGGCAGGGGGCCTGCGCTGGGCCAAGCAGACCCTCAGGACCTGCCAGCCCGGCCGGGGCTCCAGCGCCTTCCCAGGGGTGCCTCCCCTGGGGACCTGCCTACCGCGATGTCGCCCAGCAGGGCACCCAGGGCCCCCGTCCACCGGGTCAGACCCCAGGCCCCCCGTCTGCCCGTGCTGAACCCACCGGGTCCGCCTGGCCTCCGGGCCCGGGGCGAGGAGCGCAGCCTGGCTGGGGTTCCCCCGGGGCCTGCCCTCAGGGGCCTTTACCCAGTCCTTAGGGCCCCACCCAACCAAACGGAGCCAAGGGGCTAGATCCCAGCCTCTGAGACAAGCTGGGGGTGACAGACCCTCTCTTCTCTGTGGCTCTTGGTTTTCTCTTCTGAAAAATGTGGGGCTCGGAACCAAGGGCCCAGCACCAAACGTCCTCAGCTGGGCCACTCCAGTGACACTGGGAGACACACCCTGACCCTGGGCGCTCACCCCAGGGTCTGCATCAGGACCCCCACCCCAGGGGGAAGGGGGGTGAGCCACAGGCAAGCAGATGCCAGCCGGCCCTGCCCACTGTCACAACCCCCACAGACCCGGGAGCTTCAGCGCTCGGCTTCCACCCGCTGAGGGCCCGGGGGCTCAAGATAAAGTCAGACTGTGGGTCGGCAGGCCGAGAGCCCTCCCGTGGACTCAGTGTGGGGACGGGAGCGGCAGGCTACTTGCCTCTCCCCAAAACACCCCCAGACCGACCTGATGTCACTTCAGGCTTCAGAAAACAACAGCCCACTTTTGGAAAGAGGTTCAGAGAAGGGTTTTGCAGGTGTGAGAGGGAGTCTGTAGGATAGCTGACTGGGGAAGAGCCGCCCTGAAAGAGTGTCTGTGACCCCTGCAGCAGTGCGGGCCAGCGGAGCTCACAGGCGGGGACCCGGCAGGGGGAGACGGTGGCCAGGCGCGGGCAGGGCGCGCAGGGCCAGCGCTGCTGCGTCGGAGCCTGGACCCTCCACACACCTTCCCAACAGCCTGGCCAGCAGCTCGTCATGGCGGCGTCACCTGCAAAGCTGGGCCGGCAGGCTGGGACCCCAGATGGGGCTCCTCAGCTGCCTCTCCCGCCCCGGGAAGCCGCTGGTCCAGCACGCGCAGCCAGCACCTCTCCCAGGAACACCTCCCAGCCAGCTGTTGGCTAAGACGCTGCTTTTCAACCCAAAGCCAGAAACTCCATTCCGATGTCCAGCTGAACACCAAACAGGGCGTTCCCTGTAGGGAAGGGGAACCCAGCAGCCTAGACAGAGGCAACCCTGAGGACCACACGGTCTGTAGTGGTCTGCAGTAAATTCGGGAGCGGCCCTCCCCTTCTGGGCCCGTGAGAAACAGGGCAGGGTAGGGAGCCCGGGTCTGACAGCGCAGGATGGCCCTTCCAGGAGGCAGGTGAGCCCGGGCCAAGCTCTCTTCCTGCCCTCCTTCTCTCTTGTCCCTGCCGCGGCTGAGATCTGGCTCCTGGGGTGACACAAGGCCTGGCCGGCCCCTGTGTGCTCCAGCCCTCCCTGGGCTGGGGCCCAGGGAACCCGTTCTTCATCAGCGCAGCCACTGGTAAACGGGAACGCGACCCACCTGGGCAGCCCTGGGTTTAGATTCCCCAGGAGCAAAGGGGGCCTCGAGAGGCTCAGACTCTCACCAGACTGCACGACCAGTCTGCACGCCAAGGTCGTGGGCCCGGGCGGGAAAAGCCGAGCCAACGTGGAGCAGGGCAGGCTCCAGACGCCCGTGCCGCTCAGCCCGAGAGGGGGATGAAGCGGACCTTCCCTCCCAGGCCTCGGGGCATCTGGGGGGAGGGGACAGGTCACCGTCACGGCAGCCAAGAGTGAACCCCAAAGCCTGAACCACCATGCCTGCTGCCTCTACTCTGGGGACCGGGGCCTCCTCTTGAGAGACCCCCGGCCAACTGCCCCTCAGGCTGGCCCCACGGCAGGTGCCTGTCTCCCAGACAAGCACCGATCGGCTCATCAGTCCCAGAAAAGGGCCAGCAGAGGCAGGGCCCAGAACCCGGAGGGCACCCACCGCCTGTGCCAGCTCCCTGAGATGGGGGTGTGTCCCACCGCACCCTGCCGGCCACCCCACCGGCCCGGCCCGCACCCAGCCTGCAGGCTGGCCCTGGCTGGCTGCCCTCCGGCAAGACGTGACTGTCTGCCTGGCCTGGAGGACGTCTGGTCACCTTGCCTTTGCAGCCTGAGGAAGCTGTGTCATCCTGGCCACGTCCAGAGGTGACTCAGGCGGCTGCCAGGCTGACAGCAGACTGAACGATGCCCCACCCCCACCACCCAGCTTCAGGCAGGGCCCCTGCTCCCCCCCAGCCCAGTGGGGCCAACCAGGGCTCCGACCAGCCCCACCTCTCTGTCCAGCCAGGAATACGATAGCCGTGGAGCACCCCAGCCTGCACGGTCCCAGAGACATCCCCTCTTGCACTGCGCTCCTCCTGGGTCTCCAGCTTGGGTGGCGGCCCCAGGCCTCCCCTCCCCTCTGCGCCCACCTGCTGGCTTGGCCCATATACCCTGTGATGCTGCAGCCCTCCAGCACTGCTGGGCATGGGCCCCCGAGTCTGGTCTGGATTCCCATCCCAGTGCCTCAAACGCAGCCCCCACAAGCAGGCGGGGCGAGTCCCTCCTGAAGCCGCCACTCCCAGGGCCACCTGGTGCCATGCCAGGCCTCCCCCACGAGCTTCCTGAAGCCCCCGCCCATCTGTGCCGGGGACCCTCCTGCTTCCGAGCCCCTGCCCCTCCGCCGTTGCCCCCTTCCTTCCCTCGCTTCACGTGCAGGAGGTGGGCGCCCCCCTCCTGAACACGCAGCCAGGGCAGTGCCCGGATGGATGGCAGGGGCACTCTCACCTCCCCGCTCCCCACGACTCCTGGCAGGTGGAAGGTCTGCTGCATGAGCAGGTGCCAGCACCTGCATGAGGGAGAGGGCTGGGGCAGCTTCCACCCCGTCTCCTCTCTGCCCCTCTGCCCAGGGCACCCAGGTGGGCAGTGAGGAAAGGCAGGCAGTGCGCGTGGGGCTGTTTCCTCAGCGAGAACCTGTAGACTGTTCTGTAGACTGAGACCCCACAGGTTCATCTCTACCTGCTCTAAAATCCTACGATTGTGAGATGACACTCTCAATTTCCTGAAACTGTAAGAAAGAGGAAACATGACGAGTCTGTGACTTATAAAAAGCAAAAGTAAATACCGGAGCAATGCATCTTCCATCAGCCGAGAACAGGGAGGTGGGGAGCAGGGTGGAGAGTGAGTCACTGTTTACTGCCCCGAGGAGCAGCCACACAGAGGGCCGTCCCCACTGGCCGGGGCTCCATTTCCCGTGCGGACTGGACCTGCTGCCCAGAAAGTCCATCCAGAAACCTTTAGACTCGGGAACAGCTAGGACACAGGCAGGAATCCGAGGTTGCCTGAGACTGTAAACAACTCTCCAGCTATGGCAGAGCCTGAGGGTGAAAGCACGCACCACAGTAGACAAAGAATGGTCCGGAAAACGACCTCGCTTGGCGGCAGCCTCAGCCCTCAGCCGCAGGGCTGGAGAAAGGGCTGGAACGCAGCAAGCCCCGGAGCCGACTTCCCCAGTAGCCGCGATTCAACTCCCATTTTTAGCAACTACCTTGAAAGTGAGCGATGCTGAACTTGGAAGCTGTCCCTTAAAGGCCAGCCCTGCTCAAGCACGAGACGCAAACGCGCTCGGGCGAGAAGCCTCGCTTGTGGTTCTGAATTAATAAATGTTTTATTCTGGAATACCGAGAGGTCCAGCTTAAAGTTGTAAGAGCAGACATCCTCTACCGAGCTCAAACATTCCTACTGGACCCAGGGAGGGAAGTTCTCGGATAGGAGGCAAGCATCCACAATGCAACAAGTTGCAGGTGTGCCCCACCCACCTGCACAGCCCACTTTCAGTGTTCCAGGCCCTCCCACCTGCTTAAAGGAATGCTCTTTTAAAAAGGGTCACCGCCCCCCCCAACCCCCAGCCAGCAAAGACATCAGGCTTGCGGACTGGGCTTCAGAGATGGCAGCCAAGGCATTCGGCAACACTTCATTAAGACTCCTGTGTAGCAACCCGTGCTGGCAAAACCTGGCCGATGCCAACCGAGGGGCGAGGGGAGGGCAATGGGCAGCCAGGCCACACTGCCCGGAAGCCACCCATCTGTCACCATGGGACCTCCAGATAACAGACACCTGGCAAGGGGGGGCTGAGTGGCAGCCAACTCTGAATGAACTGTCAGGGGGAGGATCTCACTTCTCTAGGCTACCCTACCGTGGGGAAGGTAAACAAGAGCGTAATCATTAACACAAGAGGGAGAGCGGGGGACTTCCAGCAACGCGGCCTCCGGCTGCTCCCGGAATGTGAGCAGAAGGGGCGAGCGCCGCTTGGGTAAGGGCTCCGGGACACGTGGCGAGTGAGGACACTGCTTCGGGGGGCAGGGGACGGGCAGGGGCAGGGCAGAGCGACCGTGCTTTCCCAACACAGACCCGAGGCCAGGTGGCGGGGCAGGTGTGTGGAAGTGCGCAGTGTCCGGAACTCTGCAGAAGTAGCGAATGGCCTCTGTTTCCAGTTAGAAGAGGCGGAGACCCCCACTCACCGAGGAGAAAGATGAGACGCGAGCCACCGGCTTCGGGAAGTGACGCGCTCGCCGCCCCCCTCCCTACCCCAAGCTCCCACGCCGAGGCCTCCCTCGGTGAACCCCGGCAGGTCCGCTGCTCGGACAGGGACCCGGTCAGCGAGGCCCCTGCTCCTCGCCCTGCGCACGTCCGGCGCGGCGGGGACCCGGGGGCGCGCGGGCAGCGCAGGCCGGGCCTGAGCGCCGCCGGGGCGGGACCGCGCCGCAGAGCCGGGCAGCGCCCAGGTGCGCGAGGCCCGGGTCGCCCGGGTCGCCATGCGCTCCCCGGCACGTGGCCCCCGCTGCGCCCCCGCTTCCCCCAAGCGCATCTCCGGGGACCCGGAGGGCAGAACAGGTGGGGCGGGCCGGGCAGCGGCGCCAGGCCCGCCGGAAAGCCGCGCTGCCCACCCGTCCCTCCCCGGGCCCACCTGGCACCTGCCGCCCCCGGACGCGGGCCGGGGCTCAGGAATGGGGGTGCGCCCCCGAGGAAGGGCCCCCCGCCCGCACGGCGCGCTCGGGGCAGAACACCCGACCGCAGGTGCGCCGGCCAGGCCGGGGTCCCGAGGTCCGACACCAGCAGCCGCGGGTCCGAGGCGGCAGAAGACTCGGCGGCGGGCGCCCCCCGGGCGGCCCCTCGGCCCCCCGCCCGGCCCCACCCGGCCGCCCCTCACCTGGCGTCGCGCGGGGGGCGCGGGCGCGCGGCGGCTCCTCGCGGGCACGCGCTCTCCTCGCGCTCAGTCTCGCGCTTCCCGTCGGCCGCCGCCTCCGCCGAGCGCTCGGGCTCCGACCTCGCGGAGAACAACAAGTCCCCCCCACCGCCCGCCGCCAGCCCGCCCGCCCGGCTCCCCAGCATCTGACACCGCTTCCGGGATCGGCGTCGGGGCGCGTCACGCCGCCCCGCCCACCGCGCGCGCCGCCCCGCCCATCCGCCGCGCGCGCGCGCGCCAGCGCCCCGCCCACTCGAGGCACCACCCACCGCGGGCCGACGCCCCGCCCAGGCCCCGCCCACCTGAGGCTCCGCCCCCGAGCCCACCTGCGCTGAGCGAACCGGCAGTACCTGTGACCGCAGGTGCAGCGCGCGCCGCGTGGTGGCGACAGCAGTCCCCAGACGTCGAGAGCCGGGAGCACCCCCAGTCTCCCCGTCGCTTGTCCGCTGGCAGCTCGGCGGGAGGGCAAGCTCCTGTCTGCAATCCACATCCATATTCTTCAGTTGGCCTCCCAAACCTCAACGCCCCCCACCTCCCAGGCCCTCTCGTCTTCGAGATTCACTAGGGCTCTCAGAGACCTCGATCTCCCCAGGATTAGCTGCAGCAGAAACCCCTGTTGGGGAGCCCCTGTTGGGGACAGTCTGGTGGTTTTGTCAGGAGAGGAGGTGGGTCTGGGGACACACCAAACTCCCTGTCTTGGTAGGGGGGTTGGCCCCACCAATGAGGGAAGAGCCCTGACATGATAGACACCCCTGTCTTTTGATTTCCCGGTTTGACCAAGATACGGGTAGAGAGAACAAGATAAAATGGTGTTAAATGGTTTCAACCCAGAGCCTCAGGGTTAAGGGGCTCCAAGACCCCTGGCCTGGAAACAACGCCCACCTAAGGCCCAGGTGATGGTTGCTGTGGGGAGGCAGACCCCGAAAAGGCAGAATAGAATGCTGCCCGGCCTCAGGCCAGGGCCAGGCCTGGGGAGGAGAGCCCCCTCCGGCTGCACGGAAGCTGGGGAGCTGACCCGTGCGGTCACACGCCCCGACCCACTCCCCTCCGCAGCACTTGGATGGGAGGCTGGATCCCTGGACGGTTTCTGGATCCTCTCGGAAATAATGAGCTATGTCCATGAGGCCGCATTTCTGAGTTCTGAGAGAGCAGGGAAAGTCGCTCAGGCTGGTGTGGGGGTGGGGGGCCTGAACCATCTTGGGCCTTTTAGAGTGTATCCCGGCAACAAGCGGGGGAAAGTGCCAGAGGGGTTTCAGGCCCCCTGTCTGCAGCCCCCAGACAGGTGGGCTTCCTTCTGAGTGACCTGGCCCCGGGGGGCCACCAGGCAGGCTGGAGTCTGCAGCAGTAACAGCTGCCAACAAACACAGCCTCGTTCGCCTCTCCAGGATGTTTTCAGAGCTGGAATTTGAAAGGTGTTTCCCCTTCTCCCAGCCCACGCCCTCTGTCCCAGATTGTGGCTCTCTCAGCAGGACTCCACGCTGAGAGGTCAGGGTGATGGACTCTCCTCAGTGTCCGCATTTCCCTCCTGGCCTGCAGGCTCTTCGTATTAATGTGGTCACGAAGGGCACTGTCTAAATGGTCTCGGGGCCACGGCCGACGGGCGCAGAGAAGCAGCAGCAGGTGGATGTGGGAGCCGGAGGACGCAGCTGAGCCGGGACCGATACGTGGGTTCACTTCTGGGTCTCAGCTTCCCCAGCTGGAAAATGGGCTTGAGAAACAGACTTTACAAAACAGAAACTGGCTCACAGACTTAGAGCAGGAGCTTATGGTCACCAGGGTGGGGGCGGGGGAGTGTAAGGGGACAGAGATGCCGGGAGTTTAGTATTGACATGTACACACTGCTGTACTTAAAACAGATAACCAACAAGTACCTGTATCACAAGCTCCCTCTATAGCACAGGGAACTCTGCTCAATATTCTCTAATAACCTCAATGGGAAAAGAATTTGATAAAGAACAGATGCATATACATGTATAACTGAATCACGTTGCTATATACCTGAAACTAACACAGCAGTGTTAGTCAGTTCTCCAACATAGATTATATTTTTTATTTTTTAAAATTTTTTAAAATAAGTTTTTTAAATAAAAAATAATACGGGCTTGATAAAATCAAATTAAGATGGGCTTTTCATTTTTAATTAATTAATTAATTTGGCTACAGTGGGTCTTAGTTGCGGCAGGTGGGACCCAGTTCCCAGACCAGGCTTCGAACCCGCACTGGGCGCCCCCTGCAGTGGGAGCACAGCGTCTTAACCACTGGACCATCAGGCAAGTCCCAAGATGGGCTTTTTAAATAAGTGATGTTGAGACAACATGATAACCATTCAGGACAAGATAAACTTGGGCCCACGGTTTACCTACAGGATACGGCAGCATTATGCATCTCAAAGGGATCAAGTAATTATTAATAATATTTTTAAAAAAACCATGAAATGATTAGAAGGTTCTGGAAATGGATGGCAGTGGTTGCCCAGCAATGCAAATGTGCTTGATGCCCTGGAGCTGAAACACCAAAAAAGGTTAAAATGGGGAATTACACTTTACTTTTATGTCATCACAACAAAAAAAAATAAGCTTAAGAGAACATTCACATATTGAAGAATACATGAGTGACTTCCTTTAAAACTTCACAGTGGGAAAATGTTTCTTCTAATTATGATGAAAAATCAAGACTCGTAAAAATGATTAATAACTTCCCTGGTGGTACAGTGGCTGAGAGTCCGCCTGCCAATGCAGGGGACATGGGTTCGGTCCCTGGTCCAGGAAGATCCCACAGGCTGTGGAGCAGCAGAAGCCCGTGCGTCACAGCTACCGAAGCCCGCGTGCCCTAGAGCCCGCGCCCTGCAACAGGAGAAGTCACCGCAATGAGAAGCCTGCGAACACCAACGGAGACTCCACTCACCACAACTAGAGAAAGCCCTGGGGAGCAGCAGAGCCCCAGCACAGCCACAGAACAATAAAAACCTGAAAAGTGATTTCAGGCAAAAATCACCATCAGCAAAGTTACCATGCGAACAATAGACTAGGACTGTTCTCGTACACAAAGGACTCCTAGAGACGTAAAAGACAAATAAAAGGAGCAAAGGATAGGAAGAGATCAGTCACAGAAAAGGACATCAACATGACAGACGCAGCAAAGGCATCCACCGCAGAGAAAACACACGTTACCAGGGCATCGCGACACTGCGGCTCATCTCCCAGGGTCCGAAAGCCAGAGCGCTTCCTTGGATGGGAAGGCTGGGGGCATGAGCCCTGGGGCACACTGCTCGGGGCGTGTGGGGTGTCAGGGGGGGTGTATCTGGCAGCTTCTTGCATACTTATCTGGACCTCACTTGACCTCAGACCCAGTCACTCACTTCTGGAAATCTGTGCCACATGTGCACCTGGTCACATGTGAAGCTGGGAGTGTACGAGCTCACCATTGTGGCGGTCCCTGTAATAAAGGAAGATGGGAAACCGCATTGTCATTATCAAAGGGCCAGCTGAATACACTGTGGCACGCCTGCACGAGGGGGTACTACGAGGCCATGCGAAAAGAAGGCAAGAGGCCCCTGCATTGATATCAAGGACTTCAGGGTCTGTCATACACAGAGTATCACGGTGCAGAACGAGGGAAAGATGTGCGACTTTTAGTGTAAGGAAGGGAAGGACATAAAAATGTATGCAATCGGCGCTCTGTGTCTTCTGGATCCATATCCTCAGATGCAACCAGTTTCAGATTGAAAATATTCAGGGGTAAAACTTCTCAGAAGTTCCAGAAAGCAAAAACTCGAGCCTGCAATGCCCTGGCAGCTATTTACATAGCAATTATATCACATTAAGTGTCACAGGTAATCTAGAGAAGATTGACAGCACATTTGTGTAGGTTTCATGCAAATACTGTGCGATTTAAAAAAAATTTTAGGGGTTGTGCCTCACGGTATATGGGATCTTAGTTCCCTGACCAGGGGCCGAACCTCTGGCCCCCTGAATTAGAAGCGCAGAGTCTTAACCACTGGACCACCAGGGAAGTCCCCTGTGCTATGTTACAGAAGGGACGTGAGCATCCTCGGAGCTTGGTATCCCTGGAGGACCTACGGCTGTGTTCACGTCTGCACCTGCAGAAGGCAGGCTGGGGGGGAAACGAAAACCCAGGGCGAGGGTTGCCTGTGGCTGGCGGGGCCGACGCCACGGGGACAGAAACGAGATGCTGTGTCAGCCTCTCTATGTCAGTTCCACTGCCAGACCATGTAACGTATTAGCTATTCAAGGCTATAAAATCAAATTAAAAATGAAATAAAGTGGAGGAAACTAGGCTGACCTCACAGGACTGTCGTGAGAGCAGTTTCTGAACGGCTGCGAAGACCTTTGCACAGCTCCGGGTCCTGCTTGGCCTTGACAAATGGCCCTTTTATGACAGCTTTATGGGGAAGGCAGAGCTGGTTACCAGATAAACGGCTTCTCTTTGCCCTGGGAAGAGGCTTGTGACCGTCAAGGCCCCTGCCTGGGGCAGGCAGACCTGCCCATTGCCCAGCTGGGTAGAGCTGGTCCCCAGGGAGGAGTCTGGGCCCCCCCCCCCCGGCCCCGCCCAGGGTCCACCCGGCTCCTCCCTCCTCCCAGACAGCTGGAGGCCGTGGGCAGACTCAGGTGATCCTGGCCAAGGTCCGGGGAAAGAGGGACACTGAGGCCTGGAGATCAGTGACTCTGTCTGCAGCGGAGGGGACGAGGGGCCCGCTTCAGCCTGGAGGGCTCCCAACAGTTACAACCCCTCGGCATCCCCACAGTTAACCTCAGGACCCAGAACCCCTGAAAGGTGGAGGGCTGGAGGCTTGGGGGGTCGGCATGCATGGACTCCTCCTGCACGCCCACCCAGCCCCAGACAGGCCAGCAGGGCTCTGGAGGAACCAAGGGCTGGCACTGGCACTCAGGCCTGCAAGGGGCCGCCCTCGTTGGGGGATGTGTGCACCTGCTCCGGGCCCCCTGCCCTCCCTCGGGGAAGCTTCCGGGGCCAAGGCCCCTCCTGGGAGGGCACAACTGCCCTGCTCCCCGCAGCCTGGGCCCCACCAGGAAGCAGGGGCTGGAGGGGCAGCTGGGAGCCTCTGCCTGCTGGTTCCCACCTGGCTTCTGAGGCGAAGGAGGTGGTGGCCTGGTGAGGACAGGGGCCCATCTGGAACCCTCTGTGTCCCAGCAGTCTCCTCCCACTCCAGCTCCGGGGAAGGGGCCCCTCACATCTCCACCCTGGGAGGGGGACAAGGGGCCGCAGAGGGAGGAAGCGGCGTCAGGCTTCCAAGGGCGCTGCTCTGCGTGGGGTCCTCTCTGAGCCCATTCAAGCAGAGCTGCCTTAGGATCACACGGGGGAGCTCTCCATGAAAGGAAAAGACCTCAGTTATCGTGGCCCCAGGTTCACATATTCCCGAGAAATAAAGCTGGTCTCCAGTCACACTTTGAGAACAGTTCTATCAAGATTCCTAAAGAAGGTACCTCCCTCCCTACACCCCGCAACCTCCCTGGCCCACCGCCTCTCCTGTGTTTACCCGGGGCCCTGGGGCTTGGAACAGGCTCCTGGAGTTGTGGGGGGTCCTCGCGGGGCTGAGCCCCCACCCACGGGGTCTGCACTGACCCTGGGAGTTAGTGTTGGCGGGATCTGAGATTTAGGAGTCGGGTGGCAGCTGGGCGCTCTGCAAAGCCCCTGCTCCCAGGTGAGGGTCCTGCAGCCGCCCCACCCGGCATTTCCAGCCCAGCCGCGGCGGCCGGCCAGGAGGGGCACGCTGGCTGCCCTGTGGTCTGCAGCCCCGCCCCACACTGGTACCCACGGGCTACCCAGGTGCTACTCGGCTCCCTTTCCCAGGTGGGGCACCTGAGACACAGGCGATGGCAAGCTCGCCCGCTCGTGGCCACCAGCATCTTGCTGAAGATGCTCACTCCCTTGTCTCCGGGCCTGGGGACCAAAGCCTGCGGGTTATAAAGGAGGGCCCACGGTGACCAAGGCTCTGAGAGCCGGTTCTCACAGGTGCCTGTGGGGCGGGGAGACCACTCGCCACGTTCCGTCAGTCACCACAGGAGACATGCCTTTGATTCTGCAAAGAAACGCACCTTTCCTTTCCTACCCGTGGGGCTTGGAGATGCTGGAGGGTGGGGGTCTCAGCCAGGAGGATTCGGGCCTGGGGACACTTGGTCAAGACCAGACACAGTTTTGTATTTTCGGTTGTCACAGCTTGGAGAAGCGACAAAGGCTGTGGTCAGACCTTTCTCTCTCAGTGACTGCACTTGACTCTAGGATCCAAAACTAAAAATTCTTTTGCCAAGTCATGCCTTTCCGTCTGGAGTCGTAAGTGACCGCGATAATGGTCCCTGTTCACACAGCCACGTGGGCCTTGCTACAGAGAGCACAGCAGAGGCTTCCTCACCACTGAAGCCAGCGATGCTCTGTGTGTGTGAGACCTACACAGAAACCCTGTAGCTTTCCCTGCTGATGCTGCGGGTCTGCTGAAGAGGACATTTTGAGCGGTTCTCCCCTGTCCTACGGAGAAAAAAAATTGCTACTGGCATCGAGCTTGTGGCAGCCAGGAATGCTGCTAAACACCCCACAATGCACAGGCCAGCCCAGAAAGCAAAGAAGACTGCAGGGCGGACTGAGAAGGAAGTGGCGACCCACTCCAGTGCTCTTGCCTGGGGAAGCCCATGGACGGAGGAACCTGGGGAGCTACCACACACTCGGTGGCAAAGAGCAGGACTCGGCTTAGCGGCTGAACAACCAGAAACACACACCAGTGAAGCGGCTCAGTCATTTGGCTTCGTGACATCACATGGACGGGAGCCGACCAGGCTCCTCCATCCACAGAGTTTTCCAGGCAAGAGTACTGGAGTGGGTTGCCATTTCCTTCTCCAATATATACACACACTTCCTATCAATAAGCAGTATATCGATTTTTTTAAAAAGGATGGTGAGAAACTGCACTGCGGAAACGCGAGTCTCGTGTCCCCCACGTGCCACAACAACAGCGACAGAAAAGCTGCGTTTTGTGTTCTTTTTGGCCCCAGACGCAGGGTGAGGCCATCAGACGCCTTCACTGGACGCCCCTGCCAAGGACCGGAGACACAGCTCTGTCACCTCCCAGTGATGGAGGACAGAGAACCACGTCTGGGGGACTGTGTGCAGGTGAAGTCAGTCCAAGTAACAGGCCTGTGCACGGGAATTTATTTTGGCCTGATTTGTAATCTCCCCAAACTGGAACCCACTGCGTCCTCTGAGCAGCAGGCAGGGATGTTACTACGTGCTCTGATCAGTGGCAGCCGGGCCCTGAGTCCCATTTTCAAGACCAAAGCGCGCCGGGGCCCCAGAGGATGGTGGGGGGGCGTCCACGCCAGGTCACGAAAGGGGCTGTTCGGTTTTTCCAAATACCAACCAACTCTGTCACTCTCCAACATCAGCAGGGTGTCCGGCAACTCAACTCGACTCGAGCACTCGCTGCTCGGGTCAGTGCAGACCCCGCGGGGGAGGGCTCGGTCCCATGAGGTGCCCCCTCGATTTCAGGAGCCCACTCCAAGCCCCAGGTCCCCAGGCTCCCCACACATCTACCTGTCTGACAGCAGATTCGGGGGTTCCCATGACCCCAATCTCGGTTCAATGATTCACCCAAAGAGAACAACGCACAGGACCCAGGAACGACTTTTACTCAGGGCAGGGCATCACTGAGGGTGTAACCCAGGAACCACCGGGGCGCGGTCACAGGGAAGGCGTGGGGAGGCCCGGGGCCTGGTCACTGGCCCGGGGTGGGGCGGGCCGGGGCGCAGAGCTCCGTGCGCGCCACGCGCAGACATCCTCCCCGCACAGCTGCGCCTGCAGCGGCCCGGAGGCTCCTAGGAGCGCTCCTTCCAGAGCTTCTATCAAGGTTTCATTATGTACACAGGATCGATCCAGCCCCTGGCCATTGACCACTGACCTCACTGTACCTTCTCCGGCCCGCCCCCCCCCGCCCCCACCTCCTGCGGGTTGGGGGTGGGGTCAGCTGTAAGCTCCGCCCCCTCCTCACGAGGGCGGTTCCACCCGCAGGCGCGCAAGGCCCCGCCCATAGCGTCCTCCTTAGCGTGAACTCTGGTGGGGTCCACGGGGGCTTGTTAGGACCAACCGCGGGCCACCCTGTCCTTCAGGAAGCGTCAAGGCTTCAGGACCTCCCTGCCGGGAGGTCTGCACAAAGACCAAACACATCCTTCATTTTTTTTAAAAAAGGTCATTTGGCCCTGGTGGGTCTTAGTTGTAGTCCAAGGGATCTAGTTCCCTGACCAGGGATCAAACTCCCGCTGCTGGGAGCGTGCGGTCTTAGCCGCTGGACCAACGGGGAAGGGCACGCCCTTCTTGCTACACAGCGTCTCTCTGCCTCCTGACCTGGAAAGCCGGTGTCCCGCAGTGCGGAGGCTCCAGGAGGTCCCAACCCCTGACCAGAACCTGCCGGTGCTCCCGTCTGGCCCTCTGTCCCTGCCTCCCCCGCCCCACAGGTGTGCGTGCACACACACACGCACACACACACAGATAATGCACACACACACACACACAGACCAGAGTGACCGCAGATGGCTGCAGCCCGTCCATCTGTACCTGCCTCTGTCTCCCTCACTGCATGCATGCCCGTGGGGACACAGACACAGACACACACGCACACAGACGCACACGCACACACACATACACACAGAGACACGCACACACACAGATACACACACAGACACGCGTGCACACACACACACACAGACCAGAGTGACCACAGAGGCTGCAGCCCGTCCATCTGTACCTGCCTCTGTCTCCCTCACTGCATGCATGCCCGTGGGGACACAGACACAGACACACATGCACACAGATACACACACAGACACGCGCGCACACACACACACACACACACACACAGACCAGAGTGACCACAGAGGCTGCAGCCCGTCCATCTGTACCTGCCTCTGTCTCCCTCACTGCATGCATGCCCGTGGGGACACAGACACAGACACACATGCACACAGATACACACACAGACACGCGCGCACACACACACACACACACACACAGACCAGAGTGACCACAGAGGCTGCAGCCCGTCCATCTGTACCTGCCTCTGTCTCCCTCACTGCATGCATGCCCGTGGGGACACAGACACAGACACACACGCACACAGACGCACACGCACACACACACATACACACAGAGACACGCACACACACACAGAGACACACGCACACACAGATAACGCGCACACACAGATACACACACAGACGCGTGCACACACATGCACACAGATAAACACACAGACGCACCCCAGAACTGCACAACTGAGCCCAGTGAGCCCTGGGCCAGGAGAGATGATAACAGGAGCTGTGAATAAAGAGTCCCGTGACCCGTGGGACCTGCAGGTCAGCCACCTGGGGGTGCCCCCCCCCCCGCCACCGGCCTCTGCTCAGCCTGAGAATATCACCGAGACCAAGCCAGCCTGGGGACATCTGACTCGTTTCTGAGCCAAAACCTGGAACATGTGATGGAGTGTGTCTGTGAAGGCACTTCCCACAGAAAAGTGTCAACTGGGAGAAGTGGGCTTGGGACGGGGTCGGAACCTCTGGGACGTTTGTCTGTGTATCTGCTTTTAAGAAAAGTAGGAAGAAGAAAGAAAAATAGGTGCGGGTATTTTCCTAATTTCAAACCTGGTGCATGCTCTCTGCAGGCAACCTGAGCAAACCCCACAAGGAACCTGAGCCCGGCTGGCGGGGCTGGGAGTCTCCGCGGCGGCATCGGGAGCGTGGACCCGGGGCTGCCCTGGGCAGAGGGGCGCCGTCCTCGCCGTGGTGGTCACAGGAGCCCCCGTGCGGCCCGCCAGCGGAGGACAGGAGAGGAGGAGGGGCTGGGCTGAGGGTCTCCGTGCGCTGAGCAGGGCAGTGCAGGCCTGGAGGAGCCCTCCCACCCAGGCCGCCCCCCCGTCCCGTGATGTTGGCCCGGACACCGGTGACCCAGCCCTGCCAGCCCCATGCCCTTGACCCCTGACCTCTTCTCCCCACCATTGCTGACTGGCCCTCGAGGTGCCCCTGGGGCTTCCCAGCCACAGTGGAGGTGCTCAGCCTCCACCGTTCCGGGAGCCGGGAACCCGGCGAAGCACAGGTCAGGAGGGTCGGGCTGGGCCTGGGGTCCCTGCTGCCTAGTCCACTTGCCCTGGTTCCCCAGCGGTGTTCCCTGGGGCTCCAGGGTTCCGCAGGCAGAAGGGTCCAGCCCCCCGCCCCCCGCCCCCGTTCCGGGGCACCCGGCTCCTCCCGCCCTGCTCTCTGTGGCTGACACTTGCTTCCCGCCGCCTCGCAGGCTCTCGAAGGCGTGGAAGCAGCGTGTCATAAGTGGGTTGGCGTTTCCACTGGAGGTGGGCCCGGGCTCAGTCCTGTCCCCAGAGGCACTGAGCCTGGTCCTGGGTGCTGGGGTGGGTGGGTGCCAGCCCTCACTGCGCGGGAGGGGGTGCCGGCCGACACGGGACCCCTGTCTGTTTCCCCATCCCTGGTGGGAAGTGTGCCCTCAGAGAGGCGCTCCCGTGGGGGGCTGTCCCCCAGGCCTGATTCCTCAGCCGAACGTCCCCACACCTGCGCGGTGCCAGCGGAGAAACTGAGGCCTGAGGCCCCTTCCGGGCCAGGCAGCCTTCCTTCTCCCACCCCTTCCCCTGACGGGTCAGCTTCCTCGGGAGCTGCCTGTTCTATTTTCAGACCATTGTTGGAAGGCGCTTCCCACCTCCGGCCAGAGGCGGCCTCCCTGGGGCTTCCGCTCCACCTTCCCAGCCCCCCGGCCCCCAGAGAGGTTTCAGGCGGGGGGTAAGGGGGTGGGGGGTGCCCAGGGCACCCACTCCCCAGCTGGCCTCATCACAGCCGCACCCCACGGCAGGCCCCTGCGCCCCCTGACAGCCCCGGTGTTGGCGGAGGGAATTCCCGAGAGTCCCCATGGCCGCTGACTCAGGGCTGACCCGGCCACCAGCGCGGATGAGGCAGCTTCCAGATTTAGGAGCTGACGGTCGCGCGGGGGCACCCATCTCTCAGCACCCCCACCATGAGTGCCGGGCTGGGCCAGGCCTGGCTGGGCTGGGGACCCCTGCCCCGGGTGAGGAGACCTCAGCCAGAGACATCCTGCCCCCCGGGGCTGGAGCCCAGTTCAGGGGGCGCCCAGGGCCCCAGACTGGGGCAGCTGCTTCCTGCGTGGAGGCCGTTAGACCACACGCAGCTGCAGCCCTGCCCCCTCCCCAGGGGAGGTGCCTCTCACCTCTGACCCCCTCCTCCCGGCCCGCTCGGCTCTGAGACCCCCAGATGCCTCCTGCAGAACTGCGGGGGCTTGGTGGAGGCGCGTGCCCGCCACGCGGTCGCTAGGTCGGGAGTCTGGGGGCCGAGGGCTCTCACTGGGGCTCCGGGGCCGCCACCCAGATGACCTGGGGCTGCGGGGGTCAGAGGCTGGGGCTTGTCCATCCGACGTGTCCGTCCAGGCTGAACCCCGCTCTGGCCCATCACTGCTCCTCTGCTCGTGATCTCGCTCTGCCCACCCGGTCCCCTCACCCCGCCCGCGTTCACCTGGCAGGGGACACGCCAGCGAGGTGCTGCTGGGGGGAGGCAGGAGGAGGCAGGCCTTAAAGAAGGAGGTGAACGATAGGATTTTGGGGTGGCAGGGGCTCCAAGGGGAGCTGCGGGGGGCCTGGGCCACAGTCCTGGGGTGAGGACGGCAGCGCCTGGGGTTTCTGACGCAGGAAGAGCCCAGGCAGGCGGAGGCCCCGAGACAGGAGCCTGGCGCACGCAGAGATAAGAAGGCTGGGGAGCTGGACGGGGTCCGGGGGCGCGGCAGACTAGGCGGGAGTCCTCGGAATGCAGCTGCCGCGGGCGGGCGGGCCACCCCAAAACACATGCCCCCTTGGACCCGCAGAGTGGACCTTGTCAGGAAACAGGGTCTCTGCGGCTCTAATTCAGGGAACGCTCTCTAGCTGAGGTCATGCTGGGTTGGGGAGGGCCCTGAATCCACTGAGAGAAGAGGAGGAGCCCGGACAGCCCCGGGGGGCAGGCGCATGGCCCTTCATTCCCGAGTGGGAACCTTGTCAGGGCCATTCACGTGTCAGTGAAAACGAAGCACAGAGGACAGCTTGTCCGCTGTCCCCCGCCCCAGCCCGGCCCTGCTCGTAGTCACGGGGACCACTGGGTGTGCGTCTTCCCAGGCCGTTTCCACCGTTACACAGACGTGGTCACTCCCGGCCTCCTGACGCACGGATGGCCTCCTTCCCTTCCCCACCGATTGGGCTGTTCCGTCACAGGAGGTCTGCTTGGTCCTTCCGCAGCAGCTTCTGACGAGTGCGTCGTCTGGACGCCCTGTGGCTGTGCTGACCGGTCCAGGCAGCTGGACCTGGGGCCTCCGAGAGGATCAGCTTGGTGCTGCAATTCCTGCACATTTGAGGTCAGACCCTCGGAGCGCTGGCTGGGTCAGAGGTCGGGCACAGCTCACAGAATCAGGCTGTCGCCAGACACCCCCAGGATGGTTGTGTGTTCACGTGGTGTGGGGGCGGCTGGCAGTCCCGGGGGAAGGCCCGCATTGGCAGAGCCTCTGCCAGAACCTGGCCTTGGCATGACGGCTCCCTGGGCCGTCTTCCTAGAGCCCTACTGTCCGCAGCAGCCCAGCTCCCACTCGGTGTTTGAGAAGGGGGGCCTCTCCTGTGCCACCGGGGGCAGGCTTGATGGGGAGCACTGGGCAGGCCGCTGGGAGTCTGATGCAGAGGGGTTTTCTTTGTTTCAATTTTTTAAATTTATTCTTAATTGAAGGATAATTACACTGCTGTATTGGTATCTGCCACACACCGGCACGGATCAGCCGTAGGTATACACGTGTCCCCTGCTCTGGAGCCCCCCTCCCATCCCCAACCCCGTCACACGGGGCATGTCTTGACCTGTCCACCCAAACGCACCCCTGGCTGTCCACCCACCCCAGCGCCCCTCCAGCCCAGCCTCCCCGCCTGTCTTCCCTCTCAGGAGGTGGGCACCTCTGTCCTCACTGGGCGTCCCTCGCTTGTTCCACCCTTCATCTTTCACCAAACGGGCAGACGAGCTCCAAGGAGCAAAACAGAGAGTCCAGCCCTCCCCGCAGCCTCTGCTGAGCCTTTGGCCCTCCTGCCTGGTCTCAGCAGACCGGCCCCCGCTCCCTGGCGCCTTCTAGGGCTTGCCTGGCCCCGTCCAGGGGACTCAAGGGCAGCCTCTCTGGCGCTGAGGGTCCCTAGAGAGCGGTCCTTCCTGCAGACGCCCCTGGGAACCTTTGGACCCTTGGCCTACAACCTCGACACCCCAACTGCAACTGATGTTGTCACCGCAGAGGGAAGAGTGACCACGGCCCACCTTGCCCCAGGTGGGCATCAGAGGCCGGGGGAGCAGGGGCAGGGCTGGCGGGGTCAGGGAAGGCCCCTCTCGGGCTGGGGCTGGGTTGTGAGAACCACACGCCATCTCTGCTCAGGGGGTTCCCTGGCGGTGCAGTGGAGAAGAATCCGCGTGCCAGTGCAGGGGACATGGGCTCGGCCCCTGGTCTGGGAAGACCCCCCATCCCATGGAGCAACTAAGCCTCTGGACTGCAATTTCTGAAGCCCCTGTGCTCAGAAGCCCGTGCTCTTTGTCAAAAGAAGCCACTGAAGTGAGCCACTCGCACCCCAAAACCCCAAAAGAGTAGGGAAGCCCCCACACACCGCAGCTGGAGGGAAGCCCACACTGCAACGAAGACCCAGCACAGGCACAAACTTAATTTTAAAAAACAAACAAGAAACCACCTCTGCACAAACACTCTCACTCAGAGACCTGACCGAGACCAGCAGGGCTTCTAGCTGACGCCACGTCCCAGGACGCCCGCCTCCGTGTGTGTTCCTGTCAGGCAACGTCAGGGCTGCCAAGAGGACTGACTGTGCAGCCAGCACCCGCCCTCCGGGACCCCTTCCCCTGCAGGAGCCTCTCCAGGATCACCCTTTCTCCAACCACCATCCTCGGAAGGCCCGTCCGGGGCTCGGAGGGCAGACCCCGGACTCTGAGAGCCGCTGGCAACTGATCCGGTGCGTCTACACTGACCACCATCCGCAGGTTTTCACCTGAGCCCACCCACTCTGCGCCTTTCAAAACTCAGCGCTGCCCCCACTGCAGCAGTTACTGAATAAAATCCGTTTCTCAGCTCCGGCCCACGTCCGGTTTCCTTTGTCAGCAATGCCGCCTTTCCGACGCGCTCGGTCGGTGAGTGGCTCCCGCGTCCTTCCCACGGTCACCTCGTCCTTCGCGCGGGGACCCTCTGCTCTGCCTTCAAGGGGGTCCGCCCACTGCAAGTGGCCGGGTGGAGCCTGGCTGTCCACCCGGTCCTCGTCCCTGGTTAGGAGGTGGGGACGGCGTGGAGACCCGCAGGAAGAGGAGGCTGAGCGTCTGACGTGGACCCTCCCTCGGCGCGTGGCTGGCTCCCACGTCCTCAGCACCGAGCGGGCCCCGCTGCGCAGGCGGGCACCCCGAGGCCCTGCCCGGTGCCGGCTTCGCCCACTCCCGGCCGCCCGGCTCCCTCCTAGACGCCCCAGGGGACCCCGCCACCTGCCCTTCGGCCCACAGGTGGGAGAGGTCGCTGAAGGCCCAGCACGTACGGGAAAAGGCCGAGGCCCCCGTTCCGAGCGGCGTGTCCTTGGGCTTGACACTCACTAAGGGCAGCCGCACCTGCCGGAGCGAGTGACAGAACCCGCCTCACCGAGGAGGCTGCACCGGCCTCCCGCCGCAAGGGGGCGCTGCAGGCATCGCGGGCGCGCTCGTCTAATCCCTCCTGCCCCGCCCCCTCGCTGTTTTGCTTCCAGGTGTTCCGGAAGTCAGGCTCGGAGGACGACTTCTGGTTCCGGGGCGGCCGCGGCAGTGCCAGGGCGCCGCTGCGATGGGCACCTGTACATCTCACTAGAAGTGACTGGGCCGCCTCTGCCGGAGAGATAGAGCTTCCCGGATCCGAGGCGGAAAGGCGGGGTCGCGCGGCCGCTTCAGGCGTTGCTCCCTGCGGCGGGGCGGAGCGTTCGCCCCGGGCCCCAGTCCCAGATTGGAATGAATGGGCGAGCGGCGGACTGCTGACTAGCGTCGGTCTTCCCCCTAGTGCGGCGTCGGCAGCGCGGAGCGGCGAGGGCCCGGGGGCAGGATGAACCGGGCTAAGCCCACCGCTGTCCGCAGGCCCAGCGCTGCGGCCAAGCCTTCGGGTGCGCGCCCTCGCGGCACGCGGCGCTGCGCCTTCGGGTCGCGGCTTTGTTTCTCCGAGCCGAACGCGGTTCCCAGGAATGGGGTCTCAGACAGCAGCCCTTGGTCCCGGCGGCCCTGGGAGTCCCGGGGCGGGGGGTTGGGACCGCAGCCACCGCCTCCTCGACCCAGGCCGTCTCGTTGGTCTGCGCGTCCGAGGCCATGGACAGCATCCCTGGGGGGCGGAGGGGGCGGCACAAACGCAGGGGCTGACAGCAGGCTGGAGCCAGACTGGCCGCCAACCCGCGCTTCGCCCCTCCTAGCTGAGTGGCCTCGGGCGCTTTACTTAACTTCTCTGTGCCTGGTGGTACTCAACCTGTAAAGTGAGGTTAATGATGCTTGTTTCAGAAACTTGTTGAGGATGATGGGAACGGATGCCAATCAGCTGGAAACGGCCTGGTCTGCAGTCAGCGCCAGTGTGACTGGTCGCTGTTGCTCACTCTCTGGTCCCAGCACTGCTGTGGACTTGCTGGGTGTCGTTTTTTCGCCTCCCCTGACCGTAGTTGAATCCCCATGGAAATCGTGGGAGGTTGGAGTTCTTCTCCGACACCCTTTCCACCTAGCTGCTGTGTGAAGGTGCGTGTTCCTCTGCAGGTCACCCTCCACCAGGAGACTTCATTGCTCTGGGCTCAAAGGGTCAGACCACTGAGTCGAAAACAGCCTCTACCCTGCTGAAGCCTGCCCCTTCCGGCCTGCCCTCGGAGCGGAAGCGCGATGCTGCGGCTGCGTTGGCGGGTGCCTCAGCCCTGCCCGGGCTCACCAAGCGCCCCAAACTCTCCTCCACGCCCCCACTGAGTGCCCTGGGACGCCTGGCTGAGGCTGCAGTTGCAGAGAAGCGTGCCATCTCTCCCTCGATTAAAGAGCCGTCCGTGGTCCCGATTGAAGGTAAAGATGGCCTCTGGACGTCCCCCAGCCCCTGCGTCGTCCGTGCACCGGGGTTCAGAAAGGCTCCTTCCAGGCTTATTAGCAGTGTAGGCTCTTTGGAGAATGGAGAACAGGAGTCAGCTGTGAGTTTGTTTTTTAGAGCATGTCTCCTAGGGCCGCCTTCATACCTCTGCTTCAGACTGCCAGTGACATGAGGTGCTTATGTCACTCAGAGCAGGGTGGCCCGCGTCGATCCGGGGCCCGAAGGGGCTGCTGCTGTGTGCGCGCCTCCGTGGCCCTCTCTGGGGAGCAGACAGCCATGCAGGGGCCTCTGGCATTGGAAAGCCTTGTACGGATTTCTGTCGGCCCAGCTCCAGGGCTGGAGCCGGCATGAGCCTGATGCCCTCCTGGAGGGCTGCCTGCTCCTGTCCTCGGGGAACGGACTCACTCTCTTGTTTGCTTGCTGGTCTGGTGTATTTTCCGAGGCCGCCTCTGTGACAGTCTTCTCTGAGCGCGGGAGTCCAGGGCAGTGCAGACAGACAGGTGCTGTCCTTGGGGGCTGTGTGTCTCGTGAGGACTCTGTCCACCCAGGATTGGGTGGTTTGTGCTGCCTCAAACCTCTTCCCAATTCCTAACAACACAGAGTTTACCTGCTTGCTTTTTATCTCTTAGCTGATGAGGTATCATGATAGCATTGGAGACAGGTATAAAGCTTATCCACAAGCCCGCTGTTTACACAGAAGCTGTTAGTTCTGCACGTGACATTCCCCTGTTTTTCTGTAGATCGCGTCTGTTTAACATCACTCCAGTCCCAGGTGTTAAAGTGTGCAGGTGCTCACGTGGCAGCACGGGGTGGGAGGAGGCCCATCGGGGTCTGTGGCGGGAGATCGAGCCCGAGAGGCTGGCTGGGATTTGACTGGCAGCGCGGGGCTAGGAGGGAAGCCGTGGCGTGGAGGCCTTCGTGCCGGTGGAGGGACCTGTGCTTGGGGAACAGCCGGGGCTGCGCTAGGGGGTGGCCCCCTTGGAGCCCCGGCTCAGCGCCAAACCCCCCCCCCCCCCCCAGTGGCTGGGCCGGGTCAGCGCTGGGAGCACTTGAGGGGCCGAGTCCCGACTCAGGCCACAGCTCTCTCCTCACTGGCCATGCGTTGGTTTTATCATCACACAAGTCCCAGCTAAGGTGCATTTGAAGGTTACGTGGAGTATGGTTATGAAAGGCCTATTACAAATGAAACACATTTAGCAAAACAGAAGAGGCTGAGTTCAGCTACTTCATGGCGTCTGGCACTTGGAGTGTCTCCACAGCCAGGACCTTCCGAGCTCCACCCCTCTGTCCTGCCTGTTTGTCTTTCTCCCTGGCACGTGGAAAGCACTCGGGGAATGTCGGTCAACCTCTGTCCTCCATGCATTTGAGTCAGAAATCCGTCGCATTGCCATCACTTGGGTATCTAAAAACACAGTCCTAAAAAACTCCTTGGTTCAGAGAAGAAATCACAGTGGAAGTGAGAGAACAGATGGGTCCGAGTAATGGCAAGTGAGGTACAGAGCAGACGTGGGTGGAGCCGAACCTGGCCCTGGGGGACCCCCAGAGGTGGGGGGTGGGAAGGGGGGCCTCCAGTCCCGTCAGAGAAGGAAGGTGGGGGCCAGGACGCCTGAGTAGGTAGCAGGAGGGAAACAGCAGAGGGCAGCTGCGCGGGGGGAGAGTCGGAGCCCCCAGCGGGCTCTCGCAGAGACACGGGGAGCAGCCTCGGAGGGGCAGACCTGAGGAGACCACGCAGGAGCGGCCGCGGTGGAGGAGGAGGCCACAGGTGGCACCCTGCCGGTTCGCTCGGAAGCTTAGATAAAAGGGCCAATTTGTAGAAAAAGAGACGTTCCTAGGCCAGGTCGCCCTAGAGTAGCCACGTGGGTGCAGCGGGAGGGCTCTGGCCGCGCCCGATGGGCTCCCACGTGGCGCCTCCTGGGCCTGCTCACTCCTGGGGGCGGGTGGCCCCTGCCCTGTGCTGCCCGGCTGTCCCCCCTCCCTGCGGCTTCGGCCCAGGCCCTCGGACAGCTCTTTGGAGGACACCCCAGGAAGCCCCTGGCCTGGGGGCCCCGCGGGGCGGTCTCGCTTGGGGCTGACCAGCCGTCCCCCTGTCCAGTCCCACCGACGGTGCTGTTGGACGAGATTGAGGCGGCCGAGCTGGAGGGCAATGATGACCGGCTGGAGGGCGTGCTGTGCGGGGCCGTGAGGCAGCTGAAGGTGACGCGGGCCAAGCCGGACAGCGTCCTGTACCTCAGTCTCATGTACCTGGCCAAGATGAAGCCCAACATCTTCGCCACGGAGGGCGTCATCGAGGTGAGGGCCACCGTCCCCTCCTCTGTGTCAGGAAGCGGGGAGGGGCGGGTGGAGCCAGCTGGGCCTCCCTGCCACCGCACCGTCTCCCGCAGGCCCTGTGCAGCCTCCTGCGGCGGGACGCCTCCATCAACTTCAAGGCCAAGGGCAACAGCCTGGTGTCTGTGCTGGCCTGCAACCTCCTCATGGCCGCATATGAGGAGGACGAGAACTGGCCCGAGATCTTCGTTAAGGTGAGCGGCCTCTCCCAGGCGATCACTCTGGTGAAGGCAGAGGGCTGCGATCGGGGTGGGTGGACCACTGTACCACCAGGGGGTTAAAGGCATCTGAGCCCCGAGGGCTGCATGTGACAACCCAGAGCATCTCCTCTCCCGAGCTGCTGGCTGTGAAGGGGCAGCGGGAGGTCGGGGAGGCTCCCAGCTTGCTGCTGCCCATGTGCAGGGGGATGCAGTGGAGGGCAGGCTGAGGTTCTGGCTCTGTCCTTGCAGGTGTACATTGAAGACTCCCTAGGGGAGCGAATCTGGGTGGACAGCCCGCACTGCAGGACCTTTGTGGACAACATCCAGACGGCTTTCAACACCAAGATGCCCCCCAAGGGTGTGCTCCTGCAGGGGGAGGCGGGGCGTGGCGGAGGGGACCTCAGTGCTGGTGAGGCCCCCCCCCACCCCGCAGCTGGGCTGGGGTTCCCCGTGGGAGGGGCCCAGGCATGTGGTGCCAGGGGAGCCGGTGTCCACGAGGTGCTCCTTCTGCAGGGAGCAGCCCACACCCGTCCCTCACGGAAGAGGAGGACAGCCAGACGGAGCTCCTGATCGCCGAGGAGAAGCTCAGCCCTGAGCAGGAGGGCCAGCTCATGCCCAGGTAGGTGTGCCATGCGCCCCCCGCCCGCACGGCCCCGGGAGAGCCCCCCGCCCGTCTGCCTTCCTGCCCGCTGCTGTCCCCCCTCTGGCCTAGGTACGAGGAGCTGGCGGAGAGCGTGGAGGAGTACGTCTTGGACATGCTGCGCGACCAGCTCAACCGCCGGCAGCCCATCGACAGCGTCTCGCGGAACCTCCTGCGGCTGCTCACCTCCACCTGCGGCTACAAGGAGGTGCGGCTGATGACGGTGCAGAAGCTGGAGATGTGGCTGCAGAACCCCAAGGTGAGGGCTCGCGAGCACGTGCAGGAGGGGCCTCCCGGCGCCCGGGGCCGTGGGGCTGACGCGTCTCCCTGCCCCGCCACCCGCAGCTGACGCGGCCCGCCCAGGACCTGCTCATGTCCGTGTGCATGAACTGCAGCACGCACGGCGCCGAGGACATGGATGTCATCTCCCACCTGATCAAGATCCGCCTCAAGCCCAAGGTCCTGCTGAACCACTACATGCTCTGCATCAGGTGCGCGGGGGGCGGGGGCGCGGGGCATGGGGGCGCGGCCGCCGGGCGGGGCGGCAGCCGCTCCAGCTCCCTCTGCCTGGCCGTGCCCAGGGAGCTGCTGAACGCGCACAAGGACAACCTGGGCACCACGATCAAGTTCGTGATCTTCAACGAGCTCTCCAACGCGCGGAACCCCAACAACATGCAGATCCTGTACACCGTGCTCCAGCACAGCTCCGAGCTGGCACCCAAGGTGGGGCCCTGGGACCCCCGCCCCAGCCCCCACGGGAGGAGAGCGTGTGTGAGGAGGCCCTGCCAGGGGCCAGGGGCCGGGCCTGGCCGTGCAGCAGCAGCCGTCGGGGCCTGTCCTGGGGCCTGTGGGTCCCTGGGTCCCTGGGCGGCCTCCTGTTGTCCCGAGGATGAGAGCTGCGAGGGCCGCGTGACCTGGGGCAGGCGGCCGGCAGCTCCCCGCTCTCTCTCCCCAGTTCCTGGCCATGGTGTTCCAGGACCTACTGACCAACAAGGACGACTACCTGCGGGCCTCCCGGGCTTTGTTGCGTGAGATCATCAAGCAGACCAAGCACGAGATTAACTTCCAGGCCTTCTGCCTCGGGCTCATGCAGGAGCGCAAGGAGCCGCAGTACCTGGACATGGAGTTCAAGGTGTGCAGAACCCCGCCGCAGGCTGCCGGCGCCCCCAGGGCGGGGAAGTCTGCTCAGGGTAGATTTGAGGAGGTGGAGGAGGTGGGAAGGGCCTCTGGAGAATAGGACCTGGGGCCGAGGGTGGCGGATCTCAAGTGCCACGTAAGCGAGTCAGCAGACAGCCCGTGGGGGTCCTGTTCTCCGGAGGGTAGCTCTGAGGGCTGAACCTCCAGCTGTGGCCCGACCTGGCCTTGCTGTGGCCGGTTCTGGGTCCCCAGCCTCCTGCCGTCTGGCTGGCCCTGTGGGGGTGGGGGGAGACAGGGACGTGGGCCCGCTGAGCTGAGCTGAGCTGAGCTGTCCGGCAGGAGCGCTTCGTGGTGCACGTCACGGACGTGCTGGCCGTGTCCATGATGCTTGGCATCACCGCCCAGGTGAAGGAGGCTGGCGTCGCCTGGGACAAAGGAGAGAAGAAGAGTGAGGAGCTGGGGGTGGGCTGCCTGCTGCGGGGGCTCTCCTGGTGGGGAGGCGGCCTGGGGTAGGAGAAGGGGGCTCTGCTCTGAGTGTGGGCCTGGGGGGGTGGGGCGGGAGGCAACTTGCCCTGGAGTCCCAGAAGCTTCTGAAACTGCTGGTTCCCACTCTGTCCAGGCGGAGCGCAACAGCGCCCAGCCCGGGGTCGTCTCTGCCGGTCTGCTTGTGCGGGTCCTGGGGTCTTTGGGCTGGGGCTAGGGTTGGGGGCAGGGCAGCGGTGTCTGGGTCAGCCTGCTCTGGGTCATTACTGACCCTGGAAAGGGTTGGTTGTAAGGCCCTTTAAGCGACTGACTGGAAGGACACTTGGGATTTCAGGGTTTCATTTCCCTGAGGTGTCCTCAGCCCTGGAGGACCGTCAGGTCAGGTGCTAGCTGAGCCTGGCTCCAGCGCCTCAGCCCCGCCCCGCTGCGGAGTTCTCAGGATGCTGGTGCCGCCCACCAGGCCTTCTCTGTGCGCCTGGCCGTGAACCCACCGCTGGCCGCCGTGCAGGCGCCGTGAGCATCTCCTCCTCCCTAGATCTCGAGGCGCTGCGCTCCTTCCAGACCCAGATCGCCGCGATCCAGCGGGACGCCGTGTGGTGGCTGCACACCGTCGTGCCCTCCATTAGCAAGCTCGCCCCCAAGGACTATGTGCACTGGTACGACCAGCTCTGCCCTGCTCCCGGCCAGCTGCGCTCCCAGCTCACGGTGACGAGTGACAGGGCCCCTCCCCGGGTGAGAGGTCACGAGCTGGCGCCAGCCTCTCAGAGACCAGAGGGGCCAGTGGGCAGCAGCCAACACCTTGTGGTGTCCGAGCTTCCGGCAGGGCCTCAGGAAGGCGGGGTCCTGTCTGGAGTGGGGAGCGCCCTGTGGGAGGGGCCCATCGCCTGCCAGCCTCCCCAGGCCTCACTGCAGAGCCGGGAGGAGGGTCATCCCTCTGCACACAGGCTTCCCCGCCCGTGGGGACTGATGAGGTGGCGGGGCCCAGGACCCCTCCCTGATGGCCCTGCCGCCCTGCAGCCTCCATAAGGTTCTCTTCACGGAGCAGCCTGAGACCTACTACAAATGGGACAACTGGCCGCCCGAGAGTGACCGCAAGTGAGCAGGCCACCTGGTGGGGGCGGGGCCGGGCACCCAGGCCAGGCAGGCCTCGGGCGGTCTTGGGGGTCACCGTCCCTGTGCCCACACCTGTGCCGCCCTTCCGCCAGGTGCTCTGCAGTCCCCTGCGCCCCCCCGGGTGCTTGGCTGCGCAGGGGCCCGAGACGTCCCCGTCCCCACCCCCTCCCGTCGCGTCCAGGCACGCACACACGTGTCCTCTGTCTGCCCCTCCAGTCCCCGAGCCGGGTCCCCCTCCCTGAGCTTCTGACAGCTCGCTCCCCTCTGTTGCCACTTTGGGCCCCACCACGGGGTCAGTGTGCTCCCCTCACATCCGCCCGAGCCCCGCCGCTGTCTGGGGGCATGGCTTGGGGGCGAGGCTGGCCTGTGAGACCCTGAGGCCGGGCTCCCACTCACGGTCCTCCTTGGGGCTGCGGGGCCCGGTCCACATGGGCATGAGGCACAAGAGACCACGGGGAGGGTGGGCGGTGCTCCCTCTGCCCAGACGAGACGAGCTGGTGCTTCCCCTGCCCCGGGGGCAGGTGGGCCCTGCAGGCCTGGGGGGCTCTCACGAGCCTGCCACTGCCCACTCTGCCCGCAGCTTCTTCCTCCGCCTCTGCTCAGAGGTGCCCATCCTGGAGGACACGCTGATGCGCATCCTGGTCATCGGGCTCTCACGGGAGCTCCCGCTGGGCCCTGCCGATGCCATGGAGCTGGCCGACCACTTGGTGAAGCGGGCTGCGGCCGTGCAGGCCGACGGTGAGGGCCTCCCGCCACCGGCTCCCCTCCCCGTGACCTCCAGGGCCTCACCTGGACTCGCGTGTTCTCTGCACAGTTTAACCTGGCAGGAGCGTCTGTCCCTCGCCTCTCTGAAGGGTCGTGGGGGCGCCTGACGCAGAGCGGCCCTCCGTCTAGAGCACGGGTCTCGCTGCTGGTGGGCCTGGGCCGGCTTGCAGCGTGGGGGGCTCCCCATCCCCCTGCCCTCCCTGGGGCATCCACTGCACCCACAGGTGTCGGCGCAGCCTTGCCCGTCCCCGAGCCCGGCCGTGCTGCACCCTCTAGAGCGCCAGCGGTGCAGATGCGTCCCGGCGCCCCAGGGCTCCTTGGCAGCACATCCCATGCCTGTATCGTCCCCGCCCCACCCCCGTGTCCTCGCGCTCGGACGGCCACGGCCCGAGTCCGGGCAGGACGTCCGCCGAGGGACCCGCGTGTGGCTCCTGCGTTTCAGACGTGGAAGTGCTGAAGGTGGAGCGAGTGCAGCTGATCGACGCCGTCCTGAACCTGTGCACCTACCACCACCCTGAGAACATCCAGCTCCCGCCAGGGTGAGGCCCCGGGCCCCCGGGCCCCCCTGCCTGCTGCCTGTTCTCTCCCTGGCCCGTGTTGCCTCGATGCTTAGTTCCTGTGTGTGAACTAGGAAACCATGTCTGGCTCCTAGACGGCAGTGCGTTCACACTGTTTCCCAGCACCTGATCGCGGTGCAGTTTTCACTTGCCGTGTGCATCGTTCGCTTGCAGTTGTGATAGCGTGGTTTCAGCACACCCGCAGGGTTCCGCAGCCGTGGTCTGTGTAAACTGAGAGCGTTGTCCCTCCAAGGAGCCTGTTCCCACCAGGTGGTGCTCCCATCCCCTTCCCCTCAGACACACAACAGCTGTCAGACACCACAAATCCTGTAGCTTAGACGTTTCTAGACGTTTTACGGCTGAGATGCGGTGTCCGGGTGGCCCTTCATAGGATGTCGGGCTGTTGGGGCCCTGGTCTGGACCTGTCCGCCTCTCGGACCTCGGGTGCTGAGGCTGAGCTATGGACACCTTGGTTCCAGGTACCAGCCTCCGAACCTCGCCATCTCCACTCTCTACTGGAAGGCGTGGCCCCTCCTGCTGGTTGTCGCTGCGTTCAACCCGGAGAACATTGGTGAGCGTCTGTCTGCCCCGCCCCGGCCCCACCCCCTGAGCCTGTGTGGGCCTCGCCTCTCCTGGTCGTCCTGTCAGGTCTGGCTGGGGGCCAGGTGGTGAGTGGGGTGGGGGCGTGGCTGGGGCTTGGGCCAGGGTCCCGCCACCACCTGTCACCTTGCCCCCTAGGCCTGGCCGCCTGGGAAGAGTACCCCACGCTGAAGATGCTCATGGAGATGGCGATGACCAAGTGAGTCGCTCGCCGCCACGCGGGGCCAGGACGTGGGGGCTTGGTCACGTTCAGAACGTGTGCCGGGGATCCTGGCAGTCGGGCCCCCGGAGGGCGCCTGTGTCTCTAAAGTGGGAGTCGGCCTGGGTGCCTGTGCCGGACCACCTGGCCCTGTGTCCGGGGTCTCCCATGGCCCTCCCACACACATGCCACTCTGGGGTCTGGGGCCCTGACACCTGTTGGCCAGTTTTGGAGGCACCAGCATGCGGTCATGTGGAAGGAGGGTGGCCGGCTGTCTGAGGGCCACCCGCTCCTTCACTGGGGTCTGACTGTGGCCGTGTTGCCAATGGTGCCCAGACACCTTCCACAGTCTGCCGGCTCCAGCCGGGCCTGGGTGGGGGCGTCGCCGTGGGCGCTGACCCCTACTCTTGAGCGCCACCTGGGGGCGGCACGGCGACACGCTCCTGTTCCCTGGTCCCAGCAACTACTCGTACCCGCCCTGCACCCTGACGGACGAGGAGAGCCGTGCCGAGATGATCAGCCGGGAGCTGCAGGTCTCGCAGCGGGAGAAGCAGGAGATCCTGGCGTTTGAGGGGCACCTGGCCGCGGCCTCCACCCGACAGACCATCACCGAGAGCAGCAGCCTGCTGCTGTCCCAGCTCACCAGCCTCGAGCCCCAGTGTGTGAGGGGTGGGGTGGCTGGGCCTGGGGGGCAGCCGGGCGGGGGCGGGGACGAATGGGAGGCCAGGCTGGGAGGGGAGGAGTCGCGGGCCCTGCAGGAGGAGGGCAGCTGGCTGCAGGTGGGAGGCAGGCGCCCCCCCACTCTCAGCTGGGCGGGGCACTGCACTTGCGGCTCTGACACGTGTGTGTCGCCTGGCGCTCTCAGAGGGCCGCCTCGGAGGCCTCCCCCTCACATCCTGGACCAGGTGAAAGGCCTCAACCAGTCCCTGCGCCTTGGGCACCTGCTGTGTCGTAGCCGGAACCCCGACTTCCTCCTCAACATCATCCAGAGGCAGGTGAGTGCCCCCGAGGCTGCAGGGGGGCCCTGGCATTAGGTGAGACCGTGGGCTGGAGGGCACACCCAGAGACCGGGCCCCTCAGCGATGGCTCCAGGGTGCAGAGAGCTGCCTCCGGAGTCCCCGCAGGTGGCGGGCCGTTGCGGGGGGGAGGGCGGCGGCGGGACTGACTAGGAAGAGCCATGTGACTGCCGCCCGCCCAGGCTTCCTCGCAGTCCATGCCCTGGCTGGCTGACCTGGTGCAGTCCAGCGAGGGCTCCTTGGACGTGCTGCCCGTCCAGTGCCTCTGCGAGTTCCTGCTGCATGATGCCGCCGACGAGCCCGCCTCAGGCGGGGAGGAGGAGGAGGGCGAGAGCAAGGAGCAGAAGGCTAGGAAGCGGCAGGTCCGTGCCCGCCCGGGGCCCACACGCCCGCCCTGACCCCCCGCCCCCCACTTGGGTGACCACACGCCCACCCCGACCCCTTCTCCTGACCCCTAACATCATCCCCACAGAGGCAGCAGAAACAGAAGCAGCTGCTGGGCCGCCTGCAGGACCTGCTGCTGGGCCCCAAGGCCGACGAGCAGACCACGTGTGAGGTGTTGGACTACTTCCTGCGACGGCTGGGCTCCTCGCAGGTGGCCGCCCGGGTGCTGGCCATGAAGGTGAGGGGGCCGGGCCCTCTGCTCCCCTGGCACGATTGTCTTTTTTGTTAAAACAACCGTTTTTCTCACCGGGGCTTCAACGTAAGAGACCATCAAGGGAAAGGGCACGGTAGTAGCGTATAGACACTGGGTCCTTTCCTGCTGGGCCCTTCCCGCCCTGGGGATGGCCCGAAGTGCCCCAGGGGCAGCCCCATGTCCGTTCTGCTGCCTCCCCGAGGCGCTGGTGCCGGACTCCCAGGCAGCCGGCCCTCCGTCGTGGAAGCTCTGAGCGCGCGGCGTCTCTACTGGGCTGGAGGGAGTCGGCAGCCCCAGAGCCCGCGTGTCCACTTGCAGGGCCTGTCCCTGGTGCTCTCGGAGGGCAGCCTGAGGGACGGGGAGGAGAAGGAGCCGCCCCTGGAGGAGGACTCGGGCGACGCGGACGCGCTGCAGGGCTACCAGTGGCTGCTGCGGGACCTGCCCCGGCTGCCGCTCTTCGAGAGCGTGAGGAGCACCACTGCGCTGGCGCTACAGCAGGTGCGGGCGGGGGCGAGGCACCGATGGGCGGGGGCGGGCACGATGGGGCGGGGCGGGGCGGGGGCGGGCGCGAGGGGCGGGGCCATCCCCGCTGCCGGCACCTGCTCACACGGCCCCCTACGCAGGCCATCCACATGGAGACCGACCCGCAGACCATCAGCGCCTACCTGGTCTATCTGTCCCAGCACACGCCCGTGGAGGAGCAGGGCCAGCACAGCGACCTGGCCCTGGTGAGGGGACGGGGATGGGGGAGCTTGTGACCCAGCCTGGTCAAGAGCCGGCAGGTGGCAGGGCCACGCCTTAGCTCTGGGCCCCAAGTACCAAGCTGCCTCGGCAGGGACCTTCTGTCCAGAGCAGGAGTTGAGGGCAGGAGGCCCCCGTGTCTGTGGTCACCCAGGGCTGCTTATCTCTGTGGCTCTGGGTCAGAGAGGTGGGGTTTGGCCAGCCTGGGAGGCAGAGCGGCCAGGTCCACGCATCCTGCTCCTGCGGGGCCCTGTGAGCTGGGCACGGGCCTGTGTTCTCCCGTGGCCTGCTCTTTCGTGACTGTCTTTCTCCTGACCTTGCTCTTCTGTGAGTTTGTCGGCTGGCAGCCCGGGGGTCCTGAAGGCCCCAGGTCCCTATAGAGGGAGTGAGTGGAGGGAATGGCCCAGGACCGAGGTTGGTGGATAGTGGGGATTCTGTCCAACCTTAGGTTCTTGCCGAGGGGCCGGCGGCCTCACCCTTCTGAGGCTGGTCTAGGGGCCAGCCTGCCCTGCGTCACTGCTGCCGGTTGCAAGTAGACGCGTGTCTGACTATGGGCAGGCGGCTTTTCCCTGTGGGTCCTGAGACGCCTGTGTTCCTTTCACTCCCTCCTCCCCGCGGGGCCGGCCCTCTCCAGTTCGCAGCCCGTGTGTCTGAGGGGGCTGCACGTGGGGCCTCCTCTGGCTCCGGCGTGCTGGCCGGCGTCGGGGTGTCTGTGCCGAATGGGGTGCGGCGTCACGTGGCCTTGGACGGGGATGGGCCGTTGGTCCGGCGATGGGAGGAGAGCCCGAGCCGCTGACCCCGCCCCCTACCGCCCGGTCCCCCAGGACGTGGCCCGGCTCATCGTGGAGCGCTCCACCATCATGTCCCACCTCTTCTCTAAGCGCTCCTGCAGCGCCGAGTCCGACGCGGTGCTGGCCGCCCTGCTGTCCATCTTCTCCCGCTACGTGCAGCGCATGCGCAAGAGCAAGGAAGGCGAGGAGGTCTACAGCTGGGTAAGGGGGCGGTGCCCCACCAGGCCCCGCCCAGCCCCGTGCCCCGCCTCTGCCGCTCAGCCCCTGCTTCTCCTGCAGTCAGAGTCACAGGACCAGGTCTTCCTGCGCTGGAGCAGCGGGGAGACGGCCACCATGCACATCCTCGTGGTCCACGCCATGGTCATCCTCCTGACTCTGGGCCCGCCCCGTGGTGAGCAGGCTGCGGGGGGGTGGCCGGGTCTCCCATGGAGGCAGATGCCCCTCCTGGGGAGCACGTGCACCTCTCCCTGGCGGGACCCCTGAGGTCCAGGCGCTGTCCCGTTGTCCTGAGATGCACGTGGGTGTTGCTGGACACCTGGGCCTACTCCTCCTCCTGCCGGGTTTCTGGAGGTGAAGATGTCCACACAGCTGCCCGAGGGGCCGAGGGGCCCAGAGCACCGAGTCTCCAGTCCCCTCCACAGGCCTGGGCGTGGCCCTTGACGTGTCGGCCAGGGGCTGTGTCCAGAGCTGGCCGATCCTCTGGCCGCCTGAAACCTCCCAACCTGGCAGCCTCTCCGTCCCTCCTGTGAGGCTGATGGTGTGGGTGACTCTGCGTCTTATGTTCAGGGAGGTGGCCTTATGCTGGTCTGGCCTGTTGGCTGCCCAGGGCTTTGTGGAGACAAGGGTGGGAAGGAGCTGGTTCGGCCAAGCCCCTGGAGCCCATGGTGGCCCATGCCGGCCCCGGCCTCACCTGGGCTCCTGGGGGGCCTGGCCGGCTCCCTGCACTTGGGTTTCCTTGACTGAGAGGGGAGAACACGGCGGTTGTGAGGATTAGATAAGCCCACCCCTTGAAGCCTCTGGTGCTGATTGTGCTCGGTCTTGGTAGACTCCCCCCCTCCCTGTTTCTCAGCAGCCTTGGCTCCCCCTGTAAGCTGGGGACATGCTGGCCTGAGCCTTCAGCGTGAGGTCCTGGAGCGGCCCCAGTGCTGACCCCGCTGTCTCTCTTGAAGCTGGTGACAGCGAGTTCCAGGCGCTGCTGGACATCTGGTTCCCGGAGAAGAAGCCACTGCCCACGGCATTCCTGGTGGACACGTCGGAGGAGGCGCTGCTGCTGCCTGACTGGCTAAAGCTGCGTATGATCCGCTCAGAGGTCCCACGGCTGGTGGATGCCGGTACTGCCCGGGGGAGGGGGCGCTGGTACTGCCCGGGGTGGGAGGGGGGGGAAGGTTGGCCTGGGGAGGGGGACGCTGGTACTGCCTGGGGGCGGACGGCCGGGAGGGGATGCCGGTACTGCCCGGGGTGGGGAGGGATGGCCGGGGGAAATGCTGGTATGGCCCAAGGGGAACTGGGCCTCGCTGCAGGCCATTGCCGAGGACAGAAGGCAGCTCGGGGGCCTCTGGCAGTTCTGGGGCATCCGTTATTCGGCTTGTGTCTAGATCCTTCAGGGAGCTGACCCCGTTTGCAAGCTCTTAATGGCCTTACGATGCCTTGGAGAGAACGGGGTGCTGGAGGAGGGAGGGAGGCAGTGGTCTGGACTGTGGGGTGGGCTTGGGCAGCCTGCAGTGAGGAGGAAGGGTGCCCAGCAGCTGGGGCGGGTGGGCAGGTTGGGGGCGAGTTGGTTTGGGAAGCACAGAGGACACACTTGGGCGAGTGTGACGTGGGGCGGGGGCCGGAGGACCCAGCGGCTGGCCTCGGGGCTGTCCTCCGGCGCTGTGCCCGCCCGCTGGCCGCTGAGGGAGCCGCCCACAGCCCTGCAGGACCTGGAGCCGCAGCAGCTGCTGCTGTTCGTGCAGTCCTTCGGCATCCCCGTGTCCAGCATGAGCAAGCTGCTGCAGTACCTGGACCAGGCCGTGGCCCACGACCCCCAGACCCTGGAGCAGAACATCATGGACAAGAGTGAGCGCCCCGGGCCGGGCTCTGAGCTGACGGCCGCCTCAGACCCCGTTTGCCGGTCCCGGGGAGGCGCGGGGCTCTGTGGGTGCTGTGGGAAGGAGCCCTCTTCCTGACCCCACGGTGTCCCCGCAGACTACATGGCGCACCTGGTGGAGGTCCAACACGAGCGCGGGGCGTCCGGAGGCCAGACTTTCCACTCCCTGCTCACAGCCTCCCTGCCCGCCCGGCGAGGTACCTGCACCCCCCCCCGAGTCCCCTGCACGGCCACCCAGGCTGCGTCTGCCCCGTGCCCCTCCTGTTAGCGGGCTCTGTACCTCATAGGCCTCGGGAGCCCCGGCGAGGCTGGGGTCCCTGGCGAGAGCTCTCAGGAGGGCCCGTGAGCTGCTTCTCCGTGGGCGGCTGGCTTTGGTTGGCAGGGTCCCCGTAAAGCAGGTGGGAGGGCTTCTCACTAACGCTGCTCCTTCCTCCCTGCAGACAGCGCAGAGGCGCCGAAACCCAAAAGCAGCCCGGAGCAGCCGCTGGGCCAGGGCAGGACCCGCGCCGTGACGCAGGTGCGAGTGCTGGGCCCGGAGGACGACCTGGCTGGCTTGCTCCTGCAGGTACGGGTGCCCCCCCGCCCCCCGCCTGCCCTCCCACCCGGGCTGTGGCCTGGGCTCCCTGGGCCCCGTGATGGATGCTGCAGAGCACACGTGCTGTTTCCTGGCTGACACTCGTGCACACGCACGTGTGTGCACAGGTCCACATGCATTCTCCCGGGCCTGTCGCCCTGGGCCCCGTCCCCAGGCCACAGCCCCCTCCGCACGCCTGCCTGGAGAGTGTGGTGGGTCAGGGTGCCCGCTGCTGGCCTGACGGCCGCCCTCCTCTGTGCAGATCTTCCCACTGAGCCCGGGCCCGCGGTGGCAGAGCTCCAGCGCGCGCCCTGCCGCTCTGGCGCTGCAGCAGGCCCTGGGCCGGGAGCTGGCGCATGTCCGCCAGGGGAGCCCCGAGGTGCCGGGCGTCGCAGTGCGCCTCCTGCAGGCCCTCGCCACCCTGCTGAGCGCCCCGCACGGCGGGGCCCTGGCCCTGGCCATGCACCGTGGCCATGTCCTCACCTGCCCCCTGATGCGCCAGCTCTGCCAGTACCAGGTGGGTCGGGGTGGGCCGCGACGCCTCGCCCACGTGCTCGCCCCCGTCGTGTGTCCCTGGGTCACTGGGAGGAGCTGCACACGGGCCCTCGCCGGCCGAGGGCAGGGCGCTCACGCGGCACCTCTGCGGCGGGTGGGTTCCAGGGCCCTGGCCCTGTCTGAGCCGCGCCCTGCCCCCCCCAGCGCTGTGTGCCCCAGGACACCGGCTTCTCGTCGCTTTTCCTCAAAGTGCTCGCACAGGCCCTGCAGTGGCTGGACGGTCCCTCCGTGGAGGCCGGGCCCCTGCAGGCCCAGCTCAGACTGTTTGCTGCCCAGTGCTCGGCACGGCGCCGGATCAGCAACGGTGAGGCAGGGCTCCCGGGCTCTGCCGCTGTGTCAGGGGGCCTGTTCCCGGGGGGCCCAGAGGCATCAGGGGGCACGGCCCAGTAGTTTCAGGGCCGGGACCCAGGGACGGTCCCTCGGGGAGGAGAATGTGTGTGGGAACCGAGGGGGTCACACCCGGGGCCCTGGCGGGAGTCCAGCTGGTCACATGCTCCCCTGCAGTGCGGAGTGGATTTCTGCACCTGGCGGAGGCCCTGACGTTCCGCGGGGACCCGGAAGCGGTCAGCTCCACTGTGCGTGCCATCGTGGCCACCCTCAAGTCTGGGGAGCAGTGTGACGTGGAGCCCGAGCTCATCAGCAAAGGTACCTGGGCCGCGGGCTCCATTGAAGACCCCTTGCTGCTCCATAGTCCCTCTGCCGGGCGCCCCCAGGAAAAGAGAACCCCGGGGGCGGGGCTGTGTGCTGGAGTTGGGCGTGCCCTGGGCCAGTGTGACAGGCACCCCCTCTGCCCCGCAGTCCTCCGGGGTTTGATCGAGGCGAGGTCACCTCACTTGGAGGAGCTGCTGGCCGCGCTCTTCTCCACCGCGTCCGCCGTCCCAGCCTCAGGGCCCGTGGCGGTGGTCAGCTCGCTGCTGCTGCCTGAGAAGGAGGAGCCCCTGGTCCCAGGGAAGCAGGAAGCCGACAGCTGCAGGTGAGCCGGCGGAGCTGCGGCCGGGCCTGGGGTCAGCCCCAGGCGGCTGTGTCTGACCGTTCCCCCTTCCTTGCAGCCAGGAGGCCGTGCGCCTGGGGCCCTGCTCGGGGCTGCTCGTCGACTGGCTGGAGATGCTGGACCCTGAGGTGGTCGGCAGCTGCCCCGACCTTCAGCAGAGGCTTCTCTTCTCCCGGGGCAAGGTGGGCCTCGCCGGGCCTGGCGCGTGCTCTTCCCGTCGGTTCTGGCAGGCCCCAGGCTGGAGTCTCATTGGCCGGACAGGTCCCCAGTGTGCCGAGCCAGTCGCCACGACCTGCCAGATCTGGTCACAGAGGCGGGACGACAGGGGCGGAGTTGGTCCCTGTGGGCCCAGGTCCTCACAGGGTGCTGGAGGGAGAGTGGAGGCTTGCTCCCCTGAGGAGGGGCGAGGCCGGAGCCCACGTCAGGGCCCCTCTGGCCCTGGGAAGATGAAGAAACTGACCGGGAGGCTGGGGAGGGGCTGTGTGGCCCCGCCCTGTTCCTGCCCCATGCTGGCGGGTCTGCGCATCCCAGGGTGTGGTTCACCCTCCTGCGCCAACAGCGCTGCTCGCGTATCCCTGTTTCTGAGAAGTGGGTTCAGTTCAGCCCACGTTTAACCTGCGGAGTGATCCACCAGCCTGGGAGGCCCTGCCCCAAAGCGGCGGCTTCTCTCTGCCCTGTGCCGCCTCCCACAGGCCGCCCACCATCCACTGACCCCACTCGTCAGAGCTGGGCAGCCCAGCAGGGGCCAACCCAGGTTTCCTCCGTCCCAGGGCAAAGGCCACCCTGGCCCCCAGGTGCCATCTTTCCGCCCCTACCTACTGGCCCTGCTCACACACCAGTCCAGCTGGTCCACCCTGCACCAGTGTATCCGCCTCTTGCTGGGCAGGGGCCGGGAACAGAGGTGAGTCCCCCCGCCACCCCTCCCCCCAGGGGTGAGCCCCCCTGCCCCGCTGGCCCTCCCCCGGGGTGAGCCCCCCACCCCCACAGGCCGGCTCCTTCCCTGGCACCACGGGCATCGCGAGGCCCCAGGGTGCCGTGTGGAGCCGCCTGGTGCAGAGCTCGTCTGGAAGCCTGGCCCGGGGGATCTGGCCCAACACCACCCCAGCCCCTCAGGAGCGGCTCTCTGACCCGGGTGGCCGGTCCCCTGGGCTCCAGTCACAGTAAAGGGCTGTTGTCTGTGCTGCGTGGCTGCGAGTGAGGGGGTGGGTAGGGGCAAGGCTGGGACGAGGTCGGGCAGGTGGCCCACGTCCTCCGCGGCCAGCTGGGGTCCCAGCAGGTGGGGCATCTTGCCCGTCTCCTCCGCCTCCCTCCCCTGGAGTCACGCCTCCTGCTGGGTCTGGCCTCCCCGCCTCCTCCAGGTTTGACCCCTCGGCCTCCCTTGACTTCCTCTGGGCCTGCATCCACGTCCCTCGGATCTGGCAGGGTAGGGACCAGCGCACCCCACAGGCAGGTTTGGGGTGTCCCCTGCCCGGAGGGCGGGGTGGCCGGGCTCGGCCGTCCCACGCCTGCCTGACTGACGGCGTCCGACTGCAGAAACGGCGGGAGGAGCTGGTGTTGCGGGTGCAGCCGGCCGAGCTCGTGGGGCTGGTGGAGCTGATCCTGGCCGAGGCAGAAGCGCGCAGCCAGGACGGGGACGCGGGCGCCTGCGGGCTGCTCCAGGCACGGCTGCCCCTGCTGCTCAGCTGCTGCCGTGGTGGCGACGAGGGCGTCAGGAAGGTGACGGCACACTTGATGGGCTGCGTCCAGCAGTGGGGCGACAGGTGAGGGCCCGCCCGGCTCAGGGCCCCGTGGAGGGGGGCGGTGGGGCGACAGGTGAGGGCCCGCCCGGCTCAGGGCCCCGTGGAGGGGGGCGGGGGGCGACAGGTGAGGGCCCGCCCGGCTCAGGGCCCCGTGGGGGGGGGGGGGGGGCGCCCCAGCCACGCAGTAACCGCATCTGCTCTCCCGCAGTGTCCTGGGCAGGTGCGGCCGTGACCTGCTAGTGCAGCTCTACCTGCAGCGGCCGGACTTGCGCGTGCCCCTGCCCGACGTCTTGCTGCATAGCCAAGGGGCCGCCGGCAGCAGCGTCTGCAAGGTGAGGCCCAACGGGCCTCTGGGGCGCCTGGGTCCTTTGCTTGGGAGTAGGAACCCAGACCGGGAGGTAGGGAAGTGCTCTTTCTCAAACCTAAAGGCCGAGAAGGACTCATTGAGTGGATAGAGTGTCTGAGGGTGGAGCCTGCCCTGCCACCCGTTCCTATCTAACCTCTTGGAGGGTCCTTCCTCCTCCAAGAAGTCCTCCAGGTGTGGAGCAGAGCAGAGTGGGCATCCCCCCATGTCCCCCTTCTTCCCTGATGGGGACTGTTGACAACTGCAGGCTGCACGTGTGTGATGTCTCTTGTGCCCCAGCCCCGTGCTCTGTCCCTGCATGTCAGCAGGCTCTCGGTGTGGTGGCTTCAGAGCCGCCGTGCTGGGCGCGTGTGGACAGCATGTCCCTTCCTGGCTGCCTGCCTCCCCTGCCTGCCTAGTGTGGGTCCTCCGTGTGCAGTGTCTGCCTTCGCCTTCTTTCGGTGGTGCGGGGGCCGTGTGGTCTAGCGGGTCTCCCTGCCCCCGCCCCGTCTTCCCTGAGTTGGCTCTGCCTCCAGCGCTGCTTCTCAGGACGAGGGGGGGCGGCGTTTCTCCAGCCGTGTTTCCTTCCCTTTGTGTGTGCTGTGTTTCACGCACCTGAAGTTAAGCTTTACCTGTGAGGTTGGTCTTTCTCACCTGCGTTAGTTCAGGGCTTCTGTCTGTGGGGAGTGGCTGACGTCACACCACGTGCTGAGGTTGGCCAGGAGCTCCGGCTACGGCCAGCTTGATCCTCCGAAGCCCCAGAAGGTGGTGGGGGCAGGTTTCTCTGGGACACCATGTGGGCCCTCAGGGACCATGCCAGGGTCTCAGGGCTGAGCCTGGGTGGGCAGGTGGGCGCGAAGGTTGCAGGGGCCCTGGCCCTGACTCCCTGCCCCTCTCAGCTGGATGGCCTCATCCACCGCTTCATCACCCTCCTGGCGGACACCAGTGACTCTCGGGCGGCCGAGAGCCGAGTGGCTGATGCCAGCATGGCCTGTCGGAAGCTGGCGGTGGCCCACCCCCTCCTGCTACTGAGGTACCGCCTGACCATCTGGCCTGGTGTCTCCCCACCCCCAGCCAGGGGCAGGCCCCACACCTGGCGTTCCTACAAGAGTGGGCTCTGCGGGACGAAAGTGGCCGAGGGTTACGCGCTGGTCATCCTCAGGGCGGTCAGGGCCGGAGGCTGCTTGCTGACAAGCCAAGCTTGGGGGGCGGGGCTGGGCTGGTCAGTCGAGCGGGCATCCGTGGCCTGCTGGTGGTCTGGGTCCCAGAGGATGAGGTCTCTGAGAGGAGGGACTGGAGGACGCTGTCGACCAGGCGGCTCTTGCTTGGCCGCAGGCACCTGCCCATGATCGCTGCCCTCCTGCACGGCCGCACTCACCTCAACTTCCAGGAGTTCCGCCAGCAGAACCACCTGACCTTCTTCATGCACGTGCTGGGGGTCTTGGAGCTGCTGCAGCCGCAGGTGTTCCAGAGCGAGCACCAGGGGGCGCTGTGGGACTGCCTGCTCTCCTTCGTACGCCTGCTGCGGGTGGGTGCCCGCCCCGCCCCGCCCCTACGCCCGCCTCGCCCCGCCCCTACGCCCGCCTCCCGGCCCTGCCCCGCTCCCACTGCCTGCTTGGCCCGCCACGCCGCGCCCCACCCCACGCCCGGCCCCGCCCCGCCTCCCGGCTTCCCACTCCCGCCGCCATGCCCCGTCCCCCCATTCTGAATTCTCTCCCCAGTCGGTTTGTCCTGCTTCCACAATTCCGGCAGGCTCGGTCCTCCTGACCAGGACTGGGAGTCTGTCCCCAGAGGCCGCTGGGTGAGGGCAGACGCGGCTCCAGGGAGCCCTGCAGGAGAGCAGAGCCCTGGGCCGCAGGGGGGGGGGGGCAGGGCCAGGCCCCCCCAGCTGCCCCCCAGCCTGGGGAGCCCCTGCAGGGTGTGGGCCACTCCTGAGCCTTAGGGACCCAGCAGAGGGCGGCATCTGGGGGTGTCCAGCCTGTGTTGTGAGGCTCCGGGAGGGGTGCGAGCGGGACCGGTGACACGGCCTCTGTCTCGGGCAGACCCGGCTCTGAGCGCTGCCTCACGATGCCCTTTGCAGAACTATCGGAAGTTCTCCCGCCACCTGGTGCCCTTCGCCAGCAAGTTCGTGCGGTTCACGCACAAGTACATCAGCTGCAGCCCCGTGGCCGCCGTCGCCTTCTTGCAGAAGCACCTGAATGTGCTCCAGTGAGTGCGCCCCCGTCCGGGCTGTCTCGGTCTGGGCGCAGCGTGGCGGGGCTCAGGGCTGCGAGCTCCAAGGGTCGTGGTGCCCGGGTCACAGACGCTGGGTCTGCTCCAGGGCTGTCCTGAGCGGACTCCCTCCTCCCTGGGCCCCCCAGCCCCATGCTCCTCAGGCACAGCCTTGCCCCCCGCCCCCGTGTGGTCCTCACGCAGAGCCTTGTCCCGCCCGCCTTTTGTCCCCCTAGTGACCTGTCCCTTGACAGCAGCGACCTGGTGATGCTTAAGTCACTCCTGGCAGGTCTCAGCCTTCCCAGCAGGGACGGTGGGGCTGACCGGGTCCTGGACGAGGAGGGTGAGGGTGAGTGGGGCTGGACTTCTGCTGGGCAGGGGGTGGGTTGGACTGCCCTGGGTGGCCCTGGGGTGTCACTGGCCCCGGCTCTGTGATGCGCACGCAGCCCCAGGTGGCGCCGTGGCCCGCATGACCTCCAGCACCTGCCCTCTGGGACCAGCCGGGTCCTCTGTCCCCCTGCCTGGCTGCATCTCCGTTCCTGCCCCCGTTCCGCAGCCCCCACTGCCCCGGCGGCAACCCGGCACCTGCAGCAGCGTGTCCGGAGAGTGGTGGGTTCGTGAACAGGCTGAGGACCAGGGACCGCTCCAATGCTGGCCCTTCACGGCAATCCTGCCCCGGTTTTGCCCAGTTGTCGGTGCTGAGTATGACTCTCAGCCGTCCACCGACACGTCTGGCACGGTGCTGTGCACAGCGGTGCCTTTGTTGAGTGCCTGCTGTGTGCGCGGCGGCAGCGGGGAGTGCAGAGCTCTGGGAGAAGCGCGCGCCTCACAGGCGCCCCCCTGCAGGCCTCTGGGCTCCTCACTCTGAGCGCCCGCTGCGTGTAGGCGCTCTGCCCCGCCTGGGCAGGGCCGCGTCTTCGGGGGTCTGCTGTGAGTCCAGATGCTGCTCAGCAGGGACACCCCTCCCCTCCACGCCGGGGTCCTGTGGCCGCGGCGTTGAGTGTGTCTGGACTGCACAGGCCCTCGGCGGCCGGGGGCGGGCCATCCTGCCCCCCGCCCATGACTGGCCCTGGCTTCCTGTCCTGCAGACGAGAGCTCAGCCGGCCCCCTGCCTTTGGTCAGTGTCTGCATCTTCACCCCTCTGACCGCAGCCGAGATGGCTCCCTACATGAAGAGGCTGTCCAGGGGCCAGACGGTCGAGGGTGAGTTAGGGGGTGTGGCTCCTCCAGGCTGGGCGCCCCTGTGGTGGGGGTGGTCTCCCGTTCTGTCCCCGCAGTCCTGGGTCCCAAAGCAGCCCTGCAGCTTCTCCTGGGGGGCATCCAGGAGACTGCAGGGCCCCTGGGAGGGCTGGGTCTTTGCTCACAGTGGGGGAGGGGCCATAGAGAGGGGATTGGAGGAGGAAGCTGGAGACCAGAGTGGGGGCTGCTCTGCTGGCCGGTGTTCTTGGGGAACCCTCTGGAGTCCCTGTGGGCACCGAGGAAGGGAGGAGCTGGCCGGTGGCCCCTGGTCCCCCCCGGGGGAGCTGAGCCCGGATGGCCCCTGGGGGAGGGCAGGGCGGTGAGTCTGCAGCGTGACTCTGAGGTGGCCAGGAACAGACACCCAGGGATGTGCACACGCAGATCCAGGCCCTGCAGACCTGGAGGAGGGTCTTGGGGGAGCGGGCACCTCCTGGTCGATCCCAGACCAGAGACGCCGTCACTGTGGAGTTGGGAAGGCAGCAGAACCCCAGTGTTTGGCATCCGGAGGTGCTGGGGTCTCCCTCGCCTGAGCGAGCGCTGAGGCAGTGTGGAGGGTCCCAGGAGGCTCGGGTGCCTTGTTCTGAGCAGCTGTGCTGCATCTGGGATCCCTGCCCAGCCGGTGTGCAGAGGGCAGTGGGCCGGCCCCGGACTCCACCTCCCGCCTCCAGGTTGCTGGGGTAGGGGGTACACAGCTCCATCACACGCGCCTTCTGCCCGACCTAGATCTGCTGGAGGTCCTGAGCGACGTGGACGAGATGTCCCGGCGGAGACCGGAGATCCTGGGCTTCTTCTCGGTGAGAAGCGGCCACGGGCCCCAGGGGGCTGGGACGGGAGGCACGGCCACCCCCACCCCCCTTCCTGCGGGGGCAGGGCGCCTCGCCGGCCAGCCTGGAACAGAGGCAGCCCAGCAAGGCGGAGCGGGGCTGGGGGAGTGGGGTCCTCGGCTGCACTTGCTGAGGAGGGAGCCCCGACGGGAGGTGGCCTTCTGACGTGTGTCCTCCCACAGACCAGCCTGCAGCGGCTCATGAGCTCGGCTGAGGAGTCCTGCCGAAGCCTGGCCTTCAGCCTGGCCCTGCGCTCCATCCAGAACAACCCTGGGTGAGCCAGCATCCCTGCCTGGGACCGGGGCTGTGGGGGGCCTCAGGGCCTCAGCTGTCCTGGCTTGGGTTAGGGATGGAGGGCCGAGGCTGCCCTTGACATGTGGCTTTTTCAGCATCGCAGCCGACTTCCTGCCCACATTCATGTACTGCCTGGGCAGCCGCGACTTCGAGGTGGTGCAGACGGCCCTGAGGAACCTGCCCGAGTACACCCTCCTCTGCCAAGGTCCGTCTGCTGCCCCTGGGGGCCTCAGTCCTCTGGCCCGGAGCGAGAGCGGCCGGGGTGCGGGGGCGGAGCTGACAGGCCTTCATCTGTCCACAGAGCACGCGGCTGTGTTACTGCACCGAGCCTTCCTGGTGGGCATGTACGGCCAGATGGACACCAGCGCCCAGATCTCTGAGGCCCTGAGGATCCTGCACTTGGAGGCCGTGATGTGAGCCGAGTTTCAGAACCACCAAGGCGGGCCGCGGGCACTTGGAGCCCACACCCAGGCCCTGCTGGCAGTGGGGGGCTGCCCGCCCCAGAGGCTGTCCCGCCTGCGGCTGCTGGGGGTGCAGCCAGGGGAAGGGGTGCTGACATCCTGCGGGTTCAAATGAAACGTGCTGAATTCCCTGATCCCGCTGCCTGTGTGGTTTCTGGAGACCTGGAGGAGGGGGTCGGGGGGAGTGAGTGGGAGCCGGGAGCCTGGCCCCTAGACCCAGCCTTCCTGCCCCTGGGGGGCATGGGGGATGTCCAACTGGAGACAGGAGGGCCCCCCGCCTGGGCACGGTCCTGGCCCTCCAGCTGATTCTCCTTTCTGGCAGCGCTGGGGGGAGAGAGACGACGGTGCCCGGGCACCCCCTGCCCACGGGCCCGGCCTTATCGGCTCCCAGGGGAGTGGGGCGTGCTGGGGGTGCAAACCAGTCCCCGCTCCATCCCCAGAAGGGACCACAGGGCCTGGGGCCTGAGGCTGCAGGCTTCTCAGAAGCCTCTGTGTTCCAGCTGCAGGGGTCGGCCAGCCCCATCTGTCCACTGGGGGTGGGGGTGGCTTGCAGCCCCGTGGAGCCACAGTGCTGGAGGATGGTCTGCCTGAGAATCTGGCCTGGGGCGCTGAGGGCGGGGGAGGGCCGTGTCCAGTGAGGGCCCGGGCCCCCAGGCGGCACTGGTTTCTCCAGGCCAGTGTCCCTCTCGCAGGGTGACACTGTCCCACCCCATCAACACTCATAGCAGCGGGGTGTTCCCCGCACATAGGGCGCCTCCATCTTCCCTCCTGCTGCCCCCTGGGTTCATCACTGCCACCCCCCAGCAGGGTCACCGGGCTCCTGCTCACCCGGGTCCACTAGGGGGCGGTGAGGCCCAGCCTGGGTGAGGCGAACAGGCCCACGTGGGCAGGGGCGGGCAGTGCCTCCAGCCAGCCAGGGACAGGGCCTTGCTCCCTGCCCCAGGGCCCCGGGGCAGCCAGGGCCTTGTCCGCTGTAGAACGGCCTCACCAGGCCCCCTACCACCCCTGCGCCCACACCCAGCCTCCCTGCTCCCCGTGCCCCTCATGGGTCAGCCACACAGCTGCCTGTGCGACGGCCCCTTGGTGTCCAGGTCCCACCCACTCCCTGGTGGAGTCCCGGGAGACCCTCCCGTCCTGTCTGTGTGGCTCCTGCCCCAGGCACATGGGATGGATGCCCCTCCTGGGGGCTGGAGCCCTGCTGCTGCCCCTGCAGAGACAGGTGTGGACCTGAAGAGTCCCCTCCCCGCCCGGGCGCCCTGTAGGGGGCCCATGGCACCTCCACAGTGCCGTAGCCCCCCATCTGAGCCTGGGTGGCGGCCGTGGGGACACCCGCAGGCCTCACCCCGGGCCAGGGTGGCTGGGAACACAGGTGCCCTGGGGTTTGGGAGGATGGGGGCTGGGGCGTTTCACCCCAGCATGGGCTGAGGACAGGCCAAGCCGGCAGGCAGGCTCCGGGGAGCCTGGGGCTCCTTGCTGCCCAGTCCCAAGGTCGGGGCCGAGGCTGGGGGGAGGTGCGGCCGGGCCCTGGGGGAGGGGTGCTGCCTGCCCCCACCCACAGGGGCAGAGGCGGGGCTGCGGGCGGGTGGCTGGGGCTCGGCAGTGCAGTGTCCGTGCTGTAGCGTTGCCTGGTGGGTGGGGGCCGTGGGGCCCTCGGGGCTGGCTTGGGGAGCACGTGGCCATGTGCAGGGGAGGGCAGAGCGGGGGTGCGGGTGGCCTCCTGGCTTGGCCCCTGTCCCCGTGAGCGCCCTCGGCCAGCTCCATCTTAGACAGGGCCCAGTGGAGGGGGGCAGGGGCGGAGTGTGCACGTGTGGGGCGAGCGAGGGTGTGGGGACGCCGACTGAGCCCCTCGGGGGAGCAAGGCCGCCTGATGGGCACCTGTGTGTGCACAGCCATGCGGGGGGCAGCCTGAGTCCTAGCTCCCTACAAGGCGGAAACTCGGGGCCTCTCCCCACAGAGCAGGGTGGGCTCAGCTGCCCAGGGGATGTCCAAGGTCCAGAAGCCTGGCTGGACCCACAGGGCCCAGCGGGGGTGGGGTGGAGCCCCCCGGCTCCAGTCCCAGTCCAGACGTGTGAGCCCCGCACCCTCCCTGGGCCTCAGCGCCCCTTGACAGCAGAGGGAGGCGGTGAGCTGAGGAGTCCCGCCAGCCCGCAGCCCCCTCGCTGTCCAGGGAGGTCTGTCGGAGGGCGCAGGGGACCCGGCTGTCCTCACCAGACGCTGAGGGGTGGGGCCAGATGCACCGTTGCCATGGTGACGAGTTCACCTGTTTCCTTATAGCCTCTTTAACAAACGCTTCCTGGTTTCATTTTCGGTCCTGGCAAGGGGTGGACCCTGACCTGCAGATGGCCAGGCGGCCAGGCAGAGGGCCAGAAGGGCGTGGGCGGCGGGGGCCCAGGGCCCAGGTGTCCTCACGGAGGTTCCCAGCAGCAGGGCCCCACCTTCACCCGGGGAGGGCCGGCTCATGGCCCCACTTTGCAGATGAGGCCCCAAGGCCCAGTTAGTTGTTCAGGTCACACGAGGCAGAGCTGCCGCGGAGTCCTGGGCCAGGATGCTCCCTCAGAGCAGCTGAAAACTGATGCAGTTCGGTCTGGCTGGGCTGAGGTGGGGTTATTTCAGGCGTCTTGGCCACGAGGGGTATGGCGGGGGGCTCCCCAGGGATTGCCAGCCCCTCCCTCCCTGGGGAAGTGTCCTGTTTGGAAGGCTCTGGGGAGGACAGGCTGGGCGGGAGTGGGGGGCGGGTGGAGAAAGAAGGGAAAGGTGCCCGCCCACAAGGGCCTTCCTGCGGGGACTTCTCAGAGCCTTCATCCTCTGCCGAGCAGCGTGGCACCCAAGGGGGTGGCCGCGCTGCACCGGGGTTCCCAAACTGACCCCCTCGCCAGGGCTGTCGGGAAGCAGCGCTGGGAGCCCGGGCCTGTGCGGACGACACGCTCGGGCCCCACCGGACCCCTCCTGCGGTTCAGGGCAAGGCGGGCGGCTGTCCCCAGCAGCACCGGGACTGACCATGGAAGTGAGGGCAGCTGCGGTTGTGGCCGCCGGACGCTTGTGGGGAACAGCTGAGCGGAGCACCCCGAGGGGAGCCAGAGCCATTTGCAGGGGTACCAGGGGGTCACATGGACTTCACAGCAGAGCATCCAAGGGGTGTCCCGTCCTCCCCTGGTTCCCAAGGCCACGGTCAGCTCCGCGATGGCCCACATGGGCGGCTGTGGATGCCAGCACCCCAGGCAGGAGGGAGCTGGAAGCTGTGACGCCCCATTTTAAGGGGCCACCTATTAATTAATTAGGCTCCATGAATAATGCACACTGCCTTGGGTATATTAATAGCATATTTATACAGCGTGCTATGGATAGTATACATTCTCGTCCGAACACCTCAGGAATAATTCACAATCCGCTCCTTCCCCGGGATCTGGGGGAACCCAGCCGGTGCTTCGACTGGGACTCGTGGTTTGCTTCCAATAGCCGAATTTTACATTTCATTATAAATGGCTTTGCTGGGCATGTCGGTAACTTTTACATTTCCATCCACTTTATTATTAATGGCTTTCCCGAACTGTAGCAGCCCAACATTGCACACAATGCATTATAAATATTTGATCCAGCATCTATAGTCTGCCATTTATCATTTATAACAGGTTACAAAAACATTATAAAACATTAACCGCACATTTATAGATCATTTTCGGCTACCACGACGATGTGTTATAAATACATTATTAATTCTCCTCATGCCATTTATAAGAACCCAGTGTAATAGGGCCCAGCCCTCCCATCCTGTTAACAGTACGCAGGGGCTGGTGGAGGCACCAGCCAGTGGGACCAGGGCCAAAGGAAGCCCAGCCCTGCCTGCAGTGACTGTGTGTCCTTGGTGAGATCGCACCATCTCTCTGTTCAAAAAGCAGGTTGCAAGGACAGACCCCCTTCACTGAGCACTGGCCCTGTTCTCAGCCACCCAGACCCGGGCGTTGTTGTCGCATTTCATTATGTGGACGCAGAGGCTGCAGTCAGGGGTGCTAAGCTGGCCGTGGAGGCCTGGGGTGCCCCGAGTCACCAGCCCCCAGCTTGGGGTTGAGAGTTCAGACACGGCTGCCCCTGGCCTTGAAGGGAGCAGGACTGGAGGACCCCGGGGTGGAGCAGAGATTCAGGGTGAGGGCACCCAGGCAGAAGCGCAGGAGGCTCAGAGAAGGGGGGTGACGGATGGGGCAAAGCTGTGCCTAGCGGGGCTGCCAGCCTGGCCTGCCCGATGGGGCCCGAGCGTGTCGTCCTCACAGGCCCGGGCTCCCAGCGCTGCTTCCCGACAGCCCTGGCGAGGGGGTCAGTTTGGGAACCGCTGTGCAGCGCGGCCACCCCCTTGGGCGCCACGCTGCTCGGCAGGGGATGAAGGCTCTGAGAAGTCCCGCAGAAGGGCCTCGTGGGCGGGCACTTTTCCCTTCTTTCTCCACCCGCCCCCCACTCCCGCTCTGGTTTCCTCCCTCTGCTTCAAGGCTCCAGACACTGCCAGCTCTGCCGTGTCTGGACAGGCACCCCCCATTTTGTTCCAGCTCAGGCCATCAGCCTTGACCAGATCTGTTATGTGCCGTTCAATCTACCGGTTAAAGGGTCTGCAGACCCCACCCCACCACTCCACGGTCCCCCCACCGCGAACCTGCCTAGGGGCCCAGCAGGCTTTTTGGATACAAATCAGCGCTGCCTGTGGCCGGAATGTCCCTGGTCCCCAGCACTGGGCCTGCCAGCCTTCCTCCCAGGGAGGGCCCCCCAGTGTCACCAAGAGGTCTGGAAAGCAGGAGGGGGCAGATCGAGAACATCTGGCCTGGAAGTCCTGCCCTGGACCAGGGTGTCCCCCGCCCGCGCAGGAGGCCAGCCGGGCTGACCCAGGCTCCCCCGGCCCTCCCCTACGCCAGGGCTGGGGCTCCGAGGTCTCAGCTCTGTCTGCCAACCCGGTGGTCCCCTCTCCCCTCAGAGCCTCGTTTTCCTGAGCTGCAGAACAGATTGGGTCAACCCACTTTTCGTGAAAAAATGGGTGTGGAAATGCTAGAAAAGGTTGGAGTGGGGCCGGCCTGGCCCTGCTGCCTCCCTGAGCCCCGCCAGCCGCCCCCGCAGCTGGGTCTCTCCATCCCTCCGGTGCTCCTCTGGCTTCATTCCTGCTGCCGAGCTCCATGCAGGCCAGTCCCTGTGCCTGGGACACTCCCCCTTTTCCTCTGTGACAAGCCAATTCCCACTTACCCTCAGGTCTCAGTTCTCCTGTCTCCTCCCCAGGGAAGCCATCTCCTGCCTCTGGCTCAACACAGGGGCCCCTCGTTCACCATCTAAAGGGACTGCGGATCCCCTTGGGGCGCTGTCATGGGGACAGTTTTGCCTTTGTCTGTTACGTGTATCAATCAGGTAGGAATGCTAGCTGCTGTAACAAACAGGTCCCAGAGTTCCAGCAACTGGATCCAGCCCGCCAGTGTTGCTCACTACCCAGAGGCCAGCCTGGTCAGTGATGACCTTCTGCCCGACCTGCATCGTCCAAGCTCCTCCATCTGCGGCCCCATCACCTGGTAAGTTCTCTCCACCCAGCCAGCAGACCACGGAGAAGATGGAGGCCGAGTGCACCCACCGCCTCCGTGGGCCACAGCAGCCCCCTGACCTGCGGGGGAGGCTGGAGACACAGCCCCAGGCAGCGGAAACGGCAGGAAGAGGAGGACGTCTGAGGGGCAGTGGAGGGAGGGGACGTGGAGAGTTGACTTTGGGGGAGGGGTGGATGGCCCCGTTTTGAAGACAGTGCTTTTCTGTTGAGTGGGGGGGGGAGGGGTCAGAGGAGGGGTTTGAGAAGTTGGGGGGCAAGTTCTGGCCCCCACTGCTGTCAAAGATTTTGTGCTGAGAAGAGACTGAAGGTGCCACGCCAGAAGCAGAGGCATGGCTAAGATGATTCCTGGATTCCTGGAGAAACACAGGCTTGCAGCAGCTGGTGGCTGTGGAGGTGGTGGCAATGGTCAGCTTCCGGCTGGACTGGATGTGGGCAGGGAGAAGACAGGAGGCGAGGGTCATGCCCAGGCTTGCAGCCCCAGCCGCAGGACAGGACCACATCGGCAGGCTGCGGGCGGGGCTGGCTGGGGGCTGGGAGGCCCAGGAGCTGACGAGTGCAGGGGGCCCTGGGGCAGAGGCTCTAGGCCAGAGGGGCAGGGCGGGCGTGGGAGGGTGGGGCCAGGGAGCAGCCAGAGCTGTGATAAGAGGCAGGACTTCACTCTGGGTGCTGCTGGGGCCAAGCTGGAAAGGGCTCGTTCTGCTGGCTTTCTGGAAGGATCCCTAGGCTGCGGGGGAGGGGTGGACTATGGTGGCCAGAGGGCAGGAGGACGGGAGGGAGCTGAGGGAGACGGGCCCACAGTCAGGGGCCAGGTGTTGGTGGCCTGGACGGAAGGGGCCGCAGCTGGGAGGCGTGGGCAGACTGGGGGTATCCCGGCTGGGGGGCTGGAGAGGAGCGGAGCTGGTGGAAGGACACGCTCTCTGTGAGATGCTGAAGGGGACACCCCACACATGCTGCCTTCCACGTCACTGTCCCCAGAGGGAGCCATGTGGGCAAGGGTGCAGCTTAAACTCCTAAGAGTCAGAGCTCTGGTCACCTCCCTCTTCCTTCTGAGCCCCCAGCCTCATCCAGCCCTGACCGCCCCTTCGTGGTCTTGGCCTTCCCCTGCCTCACTGGCTTTTCCAGTTCTAAATTCTGCCCTGGAGTCAGGAAAACCCACTTGGCTCTAGGACTAACCACCAGCCCAGCCCAGCTGGCAGGACATAACCCTTTGTCCTCTATCTGGAAAACCCCAGCAGGTCAGGGCAGCGGCCACGGTCTCAGGTCACAGGGGCTCCCTGTCTAGTATCTGCTTGCCCCTGGTGATGGGGAGCTCACCACCACTGGGCCCAGCCGCAGAAAGGAGTTGGCTCTGCACGGGAAGACCGTCTCCATTCCTTCGAGTGGGCACAGAGGCCACCCAGTCCCCTTGCTGGGCCTCTATCGGGAAAACACCTTCCTTCCTGCCCTCCGGAGGCCTTGTCTGGACAAGCCCTGGGCCCGGCGGGGTGGGCGGGGTCACCGCACATGTCTGGTGTCAATGTTTCTGACCAGCTGTCCTCCACACAGACAGGGTTCCCTGAGAACGCGGACGGCCGGGAGCAGCCCCGTAACTGAGGTCCCCACGGGGACCTTTTCCTTAATAACCTGGGTCTCAGATGCTCGTAGTGGAAAACTGGGACACAGATCAGAACACCGAGACCCCCCAGGGGTCTCAGGCAGGGAGACTCCTGGAGGACGTCGCCCCACCGGCAGGGCCGCCAACGACACCACGCCCCTTCCACGGTCTCTGCTGCCTCTTCCTTGAATCCGGAAGGTTCACGGGCCCGCCTGCAAGACAAGCCGGATCGGAAAGTCCTTCCAAAGGCCAGAAATGCAAGGGCCATTCCTGCCGCGCGCCCGGAGGGCGTGGGGGGGGGGGCACCGGCCGGCCCGCCTGGCGGCACCCGGATCAGGCCTCAGTCTCCGCGCCCCAGGAGGGTGCGGGAGCGGGTAGGAAAAAAAAAAAGCGTCGAAGTGCCTCCGCGGGACCCCGGGAGGGAGGGGCGAGCGGCTGGCGGGGCCTGGGCGGGGCCTGTGGGGCGGGGCTTGCTCTGGCCGAAGCCTTTCAGGGCCAGGCGGGGGCGGGGCCCGGCCCTGCCCGGGGGCGGGGCCTCTCCGAGACGCACCCTGACTGGAGGAGTGGGGCCTGGTGGGCGGGACCTCGTGGTAGGGGGCGGGGCTTCGTCGGGGGCAGGGCCAGGCGGGCGGGCTCCGGCCGCGCTCTCGCCGGCTCCTCGCTCTCTCGGGGCTCCTCGGCCGCGTCTCCTCGTCCTCCCAGCGTTCGGGGTCGGGGTTCTCGTCCGCCCCCCGGGCTCGGGCCGGGCGACGGCCCCCAGGAAGCGCTGTCCGAGCTCTGGCCCCGGCCGGGCGGACGCCGCCGCCCGCATGGCGGCCATCAAGGCCCTGGAGCAGTGGTGCCGGCAGCAGTGCGAGGGCTACCGGGACGTAAGCATCACCAACATGACCACGTCGTTCCGCGACGGCCTGGCCTTCTGCGCCATCCTGCACCGCCACCGGCCGGACCTCATGTGAGTGCGCCCGCCGCCCGCGCGCCGCCGGGGAGACCGGGGCCGGGGGCGGGGCAGTGAGCTGCGGTCAGGACTCCCGGCCCGGCGGGACGCTCCGCAGGCTGCCCCCGGCGGCCTCAGTTTGCCCGACCGCCAAATGGAGCTCGGCCGGAGCCAGGACCTCCGGCCGCCCCCGCCGGCTTAGTCAGTCTGTGACTCAGGCCAGCGACCTGGGCTGTGGCCACAGCCAGCCTTCTTGGCCGGTCTCCCTGGGAAAGGGCCGGCACAGCTGCCCTTCTGGGCCCTCTGAGACCCCCCACTGTCCTGAGACCTAGCCACCAGATCAGGGGTCCTTACTGATGGGAATGACTGTGGGGTACTGCCCCTACGCGAGCCTGTTTAGGCACCTTTAGGAATGCCGCCCAGGGTCACTGTGGGGGAGGGGCCAACAGAGCCAAAAGCTTGAGACTGCCCGGTCCAGGTCCCACTGGCCAGGCCTCAGTACCAGAGGGTGATAGGGCCAGAGGCAGGAGCCTTGGGAGGTGGAGAGGCCTGGGGACTAGGTCGTCTCCCCCCAGGAAGGTCTCGGAGCCGAGGCTGGGAGGTGGACCCTGCCCTGCTGCCAGCCTTGTCCCCATTCTGGGCCCTCCATCTGTTACTCAGTCAGCAAACACTCTTTGGCTGGGACTGGGACCCAGCTGGCTGGGACAAAGCTCTGTGCCGTGAGGCCCTGGCCCCCCGCATCGTGAGAATTCACAATGAGTAAAGCTGCCCGGGCGGGTGCCTGGGCTGGCCAAACAGAGGCTTGGGAAGGGTGTCCTCAGAAAATGCCTTCTGGGGAAGCAGGGTGTTTCAAAGTGCTCCCTGAGAAGTCGCGGGTGGAGCCAGAGGTGGGTGGAGCGGGTTTTCCAGGGAGCCCGCGGGTGGGAGAGGCCTGAGGCTACACCTCCCACGTTAGTGCCGCCCTCAGGGGTCTGCTGTTCAGACCAGGAGACTGAGGCCCGGGGAGGGGGCATCCTTGCTTGGGACACAGAGCATGTCAGGCAGAACCAGGGCTGGCACATGCCCCATCCCCCCCCACACACAGATGTCCCCTGTATCCCTGGGGACTGTCCCCAGGGCCTCTAGAGGGAAGCTGGTCTTAAGAAAGAGGCCCGCAAGGATTTCCTCCTGTAGCCGGGGGTTGTGAAATGCACGTGTGGAGCTGGTGGGCCATGCTGTCTCCTCACAGCCCCGGCCTGGGGATGTGCCTTGGTCGTCCTTGGAGCCAGATATCAGGGCAGTGAGTGTTCCACACTGAACAGCTGAAGCTGGGCTTTGAGGGATGGGCTGGTGTCTTGGAGACTGGGGCACGGACTAGTCGTGGAGGCTGGGGCAGGCAGAGTCCTGGGGAAGGCTGGCTGGTGACTGAGCCCAGGAAACCCACATGGGGTCAGTGGGAGGAGTCTGCCATTGGCGGAAAAACCGGCGGGTGCGGCCCTCTGCCAGCCCCGCAGCCTCAGGACACTGCGTGGGTGTAGCTGGAAATCTGGGGCCTTTCCGAGCCCCGGGAGTGCCCATCTGTTCTCAGCTGAGCTGGGGTTGGAGGCCTTTGTGTGTGTGTGTGTGTGTGTGTGTGTGTGTGTGCGCGCGCGCGCAAGCCTGTCCCAACATGCACTGCTCACAGGTGAGCACAGGAGTGCACATATGGGTGTGTCTGTGTCCTGGCGCAAGCTGGTGTCTTACAGCCATTCCGATAACCGTTACTGAGTGCCTGCTGTATACTCAGCACTGCGTACTGTGCAAGGTAGCCTTGGCCCCTGCCTCAGGCAGGGACTGATGTAGAGACGGACAGCAAACAGACACACGGACAGAGGCTCCGGGCAGCTCCGGGGGGTGGTGAGGGTGGGGCAGGGGCTGCTGGGGGGAGGAGGAGGGGTAGAGTAGCCCCTTCCTGCTGGCTTGGTGTCACCTGCCCCCACTGGACTTTCAGCTCCAGGGGGTGGGGATGTCTGCTTTGTGCACTGCTGTGTCCCCAGTGCCTGGAACCATATCTGGCATGTGCCAGGCGCCCAGTAGCTAACAGCACGCAGCTGGAGGTCGACAGATGTGGCTGGTGCTTGGGGCCAACGGCTGTCGTTGCCAGGTGAGGGCTCTGCAGGAGCCTGGGAGCAGCAGACGGGGGCAGAGGCGGCCTGTGACCACAGAGGCACGGATGGAGGCACGTGGCTGCAGCCGGGGAAGGCCACCGGAGGCTAGAGGGACATGGAGCTTCCGCAGGGAGCTCAGCCCTGCCGACACCTTGATGTTGGACTTCCGGTCTCCAGCGTGAAAGGGAGTAAACATCTGTTACTCTCAGCCGCCCTGTTTTCGGATGTTCATCACGGCAGCTGTGGGCGATGGGTCAGGCTCCTGTACATGGTGGGGCCTGGAAGGGACTCCAGAGCTACTAACTGGTGGGATCCCATGAGCGTGGGCCCACGTGCGTGACGGGCCTCTGTCTGTGCCCTAAACACCCCTACGCCACCTCTGGTTCCGGCCATGCCTCTGGGCAAGGGGGTGGCCTCCCCAAGAAGCTCTGAGCCGTCCCGCCAGCCCCATGGTGCAGGATGGGGAGGAAGCACGTGGGAACTTGGCAGCGTGGCTGTCCTCCCTGGTCAGACCTGGGTGACACTTGCCCCCTCCCTCCCCATCCTGTGAGACCCCCCAGCTGCAGGAAAGTGGACATCCTGTCTCCGCGTCTCCTAGCTTTGCCACCAGGAAGGCCTTCCCTTTATCTCATCTCAGGCCTTCCTGCTGCCTGTCTCCTCCTGGCGCCCAGCGGAGGAGCACAGCTCTGGAGGAGGGGGCGCTGAGCCTGCCAGCGGGCCTCACGGCGGCGCTGCCGAGCGGGACCTGGCGCTCCCGTGTGCCCTGCGCTGGTTGCCTGCAGGCGCCCCGGCAGGCCTGCAGAGTCCCAGCGGTCTGTCCCTGCCCCCAGCCCGCCTGCCGAGCCCATTCTGCAGCTGCAGCTTTCACAGCTGGGCCTGGAGGGGCCTGCCCGCAGGGTCTGCTTCCCGACTGATGCCACACCTGCCCGGCAGCCAGGTGAGCTCAGGAACGGCTCAAAGTAAACACTCCCGTTCTGCCTCGAGGCAGTAAACCTGTGGGGCTGGACCTGGAGGGACCAAGGCTCCAGGAGGCCAGCAGGAAGGCGGGCGGGCAGGCATGGTGCCAGGGCGGAGCCCTTCCCAGAGGCAGGGCTTCCTTCTCCAGGGCCTTTGGGGCGGGCAGGCCACTGGAGCCCACCCCCTTGTGCTCAGCAGGAAGCCACCTGGGGACCCGGCCCTGGCTCTGGCCTGAGGGCTGCAGCCCGGCCCCGGCCCCATTGCCACCTTCCGGCCGGCTCTTTAGGGTGCCTGTGGGAAGAGGCTCGGGTCTGAACCCCCACCCCCCGACTCCCCAGTCCGCTGCTGCAGGAGCCCCAGGCTGACCCCTCTTGGCTGCGTCTGCTCAGGTGGGGGTCGGTCTGCTCCGGCTTGGGGGAGACCTGCAGCTGGACGGCAAGCAGTAGGGCGTCCTAGGACCCAGCTCCACGCGTGGGGACCACACCCCGCCTCACCCCGGTCCCCCAGCTCCGTCCGCCCTCCCCTGGCCTCTTCTGGGGCATCTGCCTTGGTGTCTCTGGCCCCAAACCAGCTCCCCCCGCCCCAACACTCTCTTCTGCCCCATGGCCTCTCCCGTCTCTTCCCTGATGCTTTGGTGCCCACGTGTCCCTCCGTCTGTGTCTCGGCCTGTCTGTCCGTCTGTCCCCCCCTCTGCTTCCTGCTCCCCTTCCCCGTGGGATTAACCCCAGATGTGCTGGGGTCACCTGGAAAAAAGCTCTGCTTCTGGCATTCCCCACCCCCCACCCCAGCCCCAGAGCCCACCCCCACGCAGCTGCTTTTAGTTCCAGGAAATAAACAGTGTGAGGTCAGCCCTCCAAGAATTTGGAAGAGGGTACACCCTCCCAAGAGCCCCCGGGGCGTTGGAGGTCAGCAGCCCTGCTCAGCTGTGGCCACGGGGGGCAGGCCGGCAGGGGCTGTGCGTGCCCAGGCACTCGGCCAGGCTGGGCGCCAGCCAGGGCAGGGCACGCAGACCCAGCGAGTTCATTCATTCGGCCAGTGTTGCAACAGTGAACAGATGCCGCCGGGGCTGCTCGCTCAGCCGGCACTGGACAGAGGAGCTCGTCAGTGGCGTTTGTGGAGCGCCAGCTGTGTGCCTTGGAGTCGTAACAGAACATCCATGATTTTATCGTTGCTGTGGTTATTTTATTTTTATTTTTGGTCACACCAAGTGGCTTGTGGTATCTTATTCCCCAACCAGGGATTAAACCAGTGTCCCCACCCCCACCCCCAGGGGAAGCACAGAGTCCTAACCAGTGCACCGATGGGAAAGTCCGGGAACATGTCTGATTTACCTGGGCAGGGGGGTGGTGCTCCGGGTCCCCGCCCACAAGTATGCAGGTTCTGACCCCTCCAGGCCTTAAACCGAAACACAAGCTGGCGATGGGCCTCCCTGAGTCAGACCAAGGGATCAGCCCGCAGGGTCTGTTGGACAAGGTCCTGCCAATGGTGGCTGAGACACAGAAGGAAGCCGCCCCACCGGCCCGTCCAGGAGCCCCAGGCGGCTGTCTGCGGGGCCAGTTCCCTCTGGGCCTCCGCCCTGGACATGCGGATGCGGTCTGCTCCCCGAGCCTTCACTCTGCACCTCTCTTGGACCACGTTTCCCGTTTAGAAGGGCGCCAGGCGTTTTGGGTTAGGGCCCCCGCTGACTTACCTTGATTCTCTCTGTGAAATCTCTGCTTCCCAGCAGGGTCACGTCCTGAAGTCGTGGGGGTTAGGGCTCCAAAGGGCCCCTTGAGGAGGATAATTCCGCCCGTCTCAGGGGATTCGCTGGCGCCCTGGGGTGGGCGCTCCTTGGCGCTCTCTGAAAGGGTTTGCGAGACCTCTCTGACTCTGGCTGTTTCCACCACCCCGCTGGACCAGGGCGATGCTGGCCGAACCCCCTGCTGAGGGAGCTGTGAGCTCAGGTTCCGGGAGATGGGAAGGGGCGCTCTGCATGCAGGGAACAGCGTGAGCCAAGGCCCGGAGGCAGGAGACAGGGAGTTTGGAGAGAACCGGGTCTGGGTGGGGCATGGTCGCTGTGGGCCTGACCAGGGTGGTCTGGCCCAGCCAAGGCACCTTCAGGAGGCAGGTTGGCTTTGGTGCTGAGGGTGGTGGCCTGCACCATGAGTGGAAGGGCGGTTCTGCACGCTCTGGCTGGCACACCTTGAGCCTGCTCGCGGAGCTGGCCCCAGTCGTGGGTGCCTCGACCTGCCCTGGGCTCTGAGACGCTCACTCTGGGTCTGCAGGCGGACAGGGTCCTGCGAGCAGCTGGCTGCCCTCCCCGCAGGACGGAGCCTCTGCAGCCCCCTGGGTGGACCGAGGCCACCGCAGGGGGCAGAGGGCTTCCTTCTGCTTGTTTGGAGACAAAACAGACCTTGTTATCCTGCCCTGCAGCGCCGACCATCTTGCTGAGGACACGGCCGTTTTGGTCAGTGACCCAGGGCAGGTCTGGAGAAGAGATTGGGCTTTCAAAGGGATGGTTGGGGGCGGCGGGGAGGGGGTGCTCCCGAGCCCCCAGATGCTGAGGTCAGAAGGGCCAGCTTGGCCGGGAGTCCCCGGGTGATGGACGGAGCCCGGCCAGTCCTCGGGCCACGGACGGTGGGGGAGGGGAGGCCAGGCCGCCACGCCCACCTTCCCGCCCCGCCGTCATTTGTCCCCGCAGACAGGTCTGCCGGCCGCCCTGTCCGCACAAAGCACCTCTGTTCTCCCGGGTGGTCTCACATCTGGGACACGTTACCTTGGAGGTGGGGGTCCAGGCGGAGACCGGGAGGGTCCCAAGGAGCCGGGCAGGGCAATGAACAGCCGGAAGCCTGGGGGCCCCTCCCGACCTGTGGCCCAGGGCCGCCTCAGTTTCCTCACCTGGGTGCTCGGCCTCCCCGGGATGTCAGGGGTCAGGGGGTCTGTGCACAGTCAGGGCTGGGAGCCAGGGCCTCCCGGGCCAGGTGGCTGCGGGGTCTCCACTCCGTTTGTGACCCTCCCAGCTTCGAGCCGGCGCTGTGGCCGTCAGCAGCTGTGGTCGCCCTCTTAGGTGGGGCCCCAAGACAAGAGGGCCCTGCCCGGCTCGGGCAGCACTGGGGTGCAGCGCTCAGCTCTCTGCTGTGCCCCGAGGCTTCCGGAGCAGTTCACCCCAAAGTGGCAAGGCTGCCGCCCAGCACGTGGACAGACAGATGAACCCGTATGTGACCAGGCCTCCTGGAGGCATTGGGCCGCCCAGCTGAGCGTCCAGGCTGCCTGCTGGGGCCCGGCTGCGTCTTCTGCCCAGACCTTCCTCCCGGGGTTGCCATGTGGTGCTATGCGGAGTCCCAGGGCCCGCCTGGAGCCGGTGCTAGGCTTCTCCCCCTTCCGGAGCGACCTCTGTGCTTCTCCAGGCCGGGCCTGGGGCCCCTGCACACTTTCGGGAAAGTGCAGGGTGGGGGTGGGCGTGGGGGCTCTGACATTCTCAGCCTGGAGGGTCTGCCCCCCTTAGGAGGACGGCCAGGCACTGGTGGGCACGCTTAAACCTCAAATGCCAGGACTCTGGGGCCTTGACCCTGCTCTGGTCCTGTCGTCCTGCTGTGTGGCCTCGGGCGTGTTACGGAGGCTCTCTGTGCCACCTCCCTGTCTGTGAGGGGGGCGTGGACAGAGCCTGCAGGTGCGGGGCAGTGTTTGTACGGAGCCGAGGACAGCAGTGCTCAGGCGGCGCTGGGTTCATACAGGGAGTGAGGGAGCCCGGAGCTGGCGCGGTGCCTGGCCTGCCCTGACCACTGGGCCGTGCGCACCTCTGTCTGTGGGTCCACTCGCTTGGGATGCTGGCCTCTTGGGACCCACAGGCCTGTCAGCTGCCTGCTGGGGGGCTGCCTTCCCTGAGCGGGGGCCTGGCCAGGCTGACCACTCTGCCACCCGGGGCCTGCTTCCAGCCACACCTAACAGGCGGCGTGGTGCTCGGGGCTCGTCCTCCACAGGGCGAGAGGTGAAGGCTGCAGCTGGGGGCTTGTATGGGCCGCGGGGGCCCAGGTCGGCGGAAGCGCTGGACGGCCTCCCTGGGCCAGAGCGGGGCCGGAGCCTGCAGCCTGCTGCCCAGCCCTGCCCTCCTCACGGTTGCCGTGTGACCTGGTTCCTTCCTGGCCCCCACCCTGGCCTCAGTTTCCCCTCCCCCCAGGCCCTTCTGGCCCCTCCCTTTCTTGGACCCTGAGCTGCTTTGAACACCAGTGTTCTTATTTTCCAGAAACTTCGATGCTCTCAGGAAGGAAAACGTTTATGAGAACAACAAACTGGTGAGTGCCCGCTGGTGCCTCCCGGGCCTGTGTCCCAGGGACCCTCGTGGAGTGACATCCCCAGGGCCTGCTTCAGGGTCGCCGCTGCCTGCAGGCGGTCGGGGAAGGGCCGGCCCACGCGGGGTGACCCCCGCTCCCAGAGCAGCCCCTGATCTTGCAGCCAGGCCTTCCCAGTCCGTCTTCTTGGACCCTCCTTCCCACCCACAGCAGAGCCAGGGGGAGCGGTCCGGGCAGGGCTCCGCGGGTCCTGGGACGGGCCTGCTCTCAGGCTAATGGCCTCAAGTGCTGCCTGGCCCTCCCACCATGGACCGCTCCAGGCTGGCCTCAGCTTCTCTGCTGCTCAGCGAGCTCTTGACTGCCCGCCGACGGCCTAGCGTGCCTGCCTGTGTCCCCACGTTCCCTTGCAGGCCCGGCCGGGTGCGGCCGCGGCTCGGCGTGGGCGATGGGAGTTTAAACATAACTTAATTGAGATGAAATGAAATGTTGTTTTCAGTTTCTCAGTGGCACTGGCCACGTTTCAGACCCTCACCAGCCAGCCACGCGTGGATGCTTGGAGTGGGACGAGGGAGGAGGCTGGAAAAGAAAGAGGAGGCCGGGGTGGAGGGGGAGGCTGGCACTGAGGCAGGAGTCCGGAACAGAGCTGGAGGGGAGGCTGGAGCAGGGAGGAGCCTGGAGCCGCGGGCAGCCGGGGTGTGGGGAGAACGTGGCTTTTTCTCTGAAGGCTGTTGTTCTGGGAGCTGCCGCTGGTGCCACAGGGTCTGTGCAGGGCGGGGGGCAGCCAGAGGAGCCAGATCCCGCCTGTGTGTTGAAGGAGTTAGAGGCGGTGGGAGGCCTCTGTATCTGGCGTGGAGGGGCCGTCACTGCTGGGGGGCTGCAAGTCTGCGGGCCCAGGAGCCTCTTGGATGCACAGAGATTGGGGAAGTCATGGTAGTTTAGGGGGGGACTGGAACGCAAAGGCGGGAGCCCACTGGGCGGGCAGGAGGGGGGAGGCAGGAGGGGAGGCCGGAAGAGCCCTCACAGCGCAGAGCCGGGCACGGGCCGGGAGGCGCAGAGGCCGCGGCCAGTGGGGAGCCCCTCCCGCCGCCCCTGGCCTTGGCTCCTAGGACACGGGGCCCCGTTGGCCTGGGGAGGGCTTCTCCCATGGAGAAAGCTGCCCCCTGACCTGTAAGGCCCGTGCCAGCCTGGGGCGCACAGGTTCGCCGGTGGGGCCACGGTGATGGGCTGGAGTCCCTGAGGACCAGGGCCCGGACCAGCCCCCGACTCCTTCAATCCTGTCGTTGGGGTGCAAACCCCGTTGTACAGAAGGGTAAACTGAGGCCAGGCAGCCCACACAGGCCGAGCAGACCGCGAACAGGAACCAGACCTTTCTGGGCTCCAGGCGGTTCTGCTGCCTCGAGCCCCTCCCTCTCCAGGGGGAGCTGGTGGTCTGGCCGAGGAGGGTTGGGGCCTCCCGGCACCCCCCCGCTGACCGCCGCCCTCCCTCAGGCCTTCCGTGTGGCGGAGGAGCAGCTGGGCATCCCGGCCCTGCTGGACGCCGAGGACATGGTGGCCCTGAAGGTGCCCGACCGGCTGAGCATCCTGACCTACGTGTCCCAATACTATAACTACTTCCAGAGGCATGCCCCTGGTGAGGCCCCGCCCCGGGCCTGCAGGTGACCCCCATGGACACAGGCTCAGCCATGCACCTCCCTGTCCGTGGGCAGACACACCCAGCTCCCCCATTCCCCTCCGGGCCTAGATCTGCCTGTCTGCACCCCTGGGGTCTGCGCCCACAGCTCTTGCCTCAGGCAGCGGGGCCGACCCCACGTAGGCTGTCAGGCCTGACGCGGAGACCCCCCGTTTGGTGCTGATGGTCAGCTGGCCCTGGCAGCGTGCGGCTGCGAGCAGGCTGGACAGGGCGGGGCTGGCCGGGGGGCCGTCACTCCAGACACTTCGTGCAGCAGTACCCCCGCCTCCCGCCTCGCCTAGCCTCACTCGGGCTCAGAAATCCCCAGATCGCTCTGGGCTCGGGGCCAGCCTGCCCTAGAGCCCCACTTGGTGGGGAAGCAGAAAGTCCCTATTCCCTGACCGCAGAGCAGGGCTCTTGGGAGCGGGGGAGGCCAGGCCCTGCTGGGAGTGGAAGCCACTGGGGCCACCCCCTACCCCGGCCCCTGCCCCTGCCCCCCACTCCAGCTCCCGAGCTGGCACTGGCACCTCCAGGGAACCCGCATGGGGGGGGAATGGGCCTGGACTCTCAGAGCCAGCGTGTGGGGCCTGGGCCCTGACCCTGCGTCTCATGCCAGCTGGGCACACGGCCGGTGTCAAAAGGCCCTCGTCCAACACCAGTGAGGAGCCGTCTGGAAAGAAGGCCCCATCCCAGCCCGCCCAGCCTGCATCCGTCCCTGCCCGGGGACAGCCGCTATCTCCAGTCAGCCTAAACCGCACCGTCCAGCAGAAGGATGGGGGCTCGGAGGGCCCCCCGCGGAAGGCTGTAAGCGCCCCACCCCTCCCTCTGGTTCAGGGGTTCTCTGTCAGCTTCCCCCGAGCAGGGCTCTGGGGCCTGAGTGCGCCTGGGGTGGGGCAGTCCCCCTGGGGCCCAGACGTGGCCCCAGCTGCCCGCAAGACTGGCCCTCTGAGCTCCTTCAATGCTGTGTGATGGTGGGGGTGTGATGCCCACTGTACAGACGGGTTAACAGAGGCCAGGGAGGCCCCGCAGGCCCAGCAGGCTGCAAGCAGCTGCTTTGCCCCAGCCCCTCCCCCGCCCAGCGGGCCCAGAGGACACACAGCGTGTCCTTTGCTCCCAGGCTGGCCCTGCAAGGTGAGGTGGAGACAGGACGGGGTAGGCGGTCACTCCAGGCTTCCCCGCCCGGGGCGCTGGGCGTGGGGTTGGCTTTCTGCACCTTGGGGTGGGAACGGGAGGTGTTGGAAACTGTCCTGGTCCTCAGGGGCCCCCAGCATCAGCCCCAGCCCCCCTCCCGTTGGGCCAGGCTGGGTGTGAGGGGGCGCCAGAGGCAGCTCAGTAGTGCCCACCCCCCAGGGCCAGGCCGCGGGGGGCTCCCGCAGCAGCTCCTGCGGCGTCTGCGGGCAGCACGTGCACCTCGTGCAGCGCCACCTGGCGGACGGGAGGCTGTACCACCGCGGCTGCTTCAGGTGGGCGCGCGCGTGCTGTGTGCGTGTGTGCTCTTGAGCGTGTGCATGCTGTGTGCGCGTGCACTCGTGTGTGCGTTCACTCGTGTCTGTGTGCGTGTGCATGCACTCCTGTGTGCACTCGTGAGCGTGTGCATGCTGTGTGTGCGTTCACTCGTGTCTGTGTGCGTTCACTCGTGTCTGTGTGCGTGTGCATGCACTCGTGTGTGTGCACTTGTGAGCGTGTGCATGCTGTGTGCGCGTGCACTCGTGTGTGCGTTCACTCGTGTCTATGTGCGTGTGCATGCACTCGTGTGTGCACTCGTGAGCGTGTGCACTTGTGAGCGTGTGCATGCTGTGTGCGCGTGCACTCGTGTGTGCGTTCACTCGTGTCTATGTGCGTGTGCATGCACTCTGTGTGCACTCGTGAGCGTGTGCACTCGTGAGCGTGTGCACTTGTGAGCATGTGCATGCTGTGTGCGCGTGTACTCGTGTGTGCATTCACTCATGTCTATGTGCGTGTGCATGCACTCGTGTGTGTGCACTCGTGAGCGTGTGCACTTGTGAGCGTGTGCACTCTGTGTGCACTTGTGAGCGCATGTACGCTGTGTGTGCATGCACTCGTGTGTGCGCTCACTCGTGTCTGTGCGTATGCATGCACTCCTGTGTGTGCACTTGTGAGCGTGTGCACTTGTGAGTGCATGTTCATGCATTTGTGTGTGCGTGTGCAGTTGTGTGTGCGTGCGTGTGTGTGAGTGCCTGTGTGCACATGTACATCCGTGTGTGTGCTGACAGGTATGGGCACTTCCCAGGGTGTCCACAACCCTGAGGGCCTTGGGGGAGACTACCTCAAAATGATTAGGGGGAAAAAAAATGATTAGGGGATGGGGTGTTGAGTGACTCGCCAGGCACACGAGGGGACACGGGATGCACGTGTGTGTGCTCTGGGGAGGAAGGAATGAACACGTATGTGGTTGGAGCCTCCCCTGGTCTCCCCGCCCACCCCCCAGGTGTAAGCAGTGCTCCGGCACGCTGCACTCAGGGGCCTACAGGGCCACAGGAGAGCCCGGCGTGTTCATCTGCTCCAGCCATCGCCCCGAAACCGCCTCTGCCAGCCCCACATCGCCCAGCCTGGCCTCCAGGTGGCCTGGAGCCACGTCCACGGACTCAGAGACCCCTGGAGGCCTGAGGAAGACGCAGGAGGCGAGCGGACAGAGAGACACGGGGCCAAAGGCCAGGCTGCCTGGCGGGGACCCTGCGGCAGGCAGTGCTTCTGCCAGAGGTTCCGCTCCAGCTGCAACCAACCCGCCGGCCCCTGCCTCATCCCGAGTCCCCGCAGGGAGCCCAGCTGCACCCAGGCTCATGGCGGGCCCTGTGGGGGGTAAACCCAGCACTCACGTGACCAGCAGCTCCCTGACGATATGGCCATCACCAGCAGGCAGCCCCCGGCCCACCGGGACCTCATGTGCCCCAGACCCTTGCCCGGCCACACCGCAAGGCTGGGCCACGCCCCGAGTCACAGCCCCCCAGACCAAGCTCAGTTCCAGGCCAGCATCTCCGGTACCTGCAAGCACCCTGGCCTGGACCCCGTCGTCCTCAAAGACCCAGCAGGCCCGGGAGCGGTTCTTCCAGACCCCCGGAGGCACCCCTGGCCCTGGCCCGGCTACTGCAGACGCGCCTTCCGGGGACAGCCGCAGGGAGCAGGCGCTGAGCTTCCTCCGCAAGGCCCTCCCAGAGCTCGGGGCACCCGGCAGGTGGGTGCAGGAGGGGCCTGGGGCCCGGCGGGGTTGGGGCAGCCAGGGAGGTGCTCGGGGCTCTGGCCCTGCCTGGCGTGTGGCACCGGGGCTGCCCGTCCCCAGCTTGTTTCCCGACCGGGGGGTGTGGAGCCTGAGCCAACCACGGAGAGCCTGGTGGCCACAGGCAGGGTCCGTGGCTGGCCCTGTAGAGCTGGCTGCGTGTGTGCGGGGCGCCTGGCCACGCTCAGTCCACCGTGAGGACGCTGTGCACAGATGAGGAAGCAGGGCCATGGTGGTCTGAGTGTCGGCGGGGCTGAGCACGGCCCAGCACCTTCGGTGCGTGGGGACCCAGGGCAGGGGGTGGTGGGTAGAGGCAGGTCTCTGCGCTCACATCCTGGGGCTGCTGGACAAGCAGGGCCTGGGTGGCTGCAACCGCAGGCGTTGTTCCTTCACAGAGCTGGAGGCCCTGGGTCCGAGCTCCAGAGGTGGGCAGGGCCGCGCCCCAACGCAGGCTCGCGGGGCGCTCGTGGCCCCCGGCTCGTCTCTGCTGTCTTCACGGGCTGCTGTCTGTCTGTCTGTCCTCTCCTCTCCTTTTCCCTCTTGTCTTTGGCGTCAGGGCCCCCCCCGTCCAGGATGAGCAAGTCCTAGCTTGATCTCACCTGCAAAGAGCCTGTTTCCAAATAAGGTCATGCCTGGAGCCCCGGGGGGGACGGGAAAATGGGGGACACTGTGGCGCCCGGTACACCGCTGGAGGGTCCACACCATTCCGGTGACAAGGCTGCACCCACTGCCCAGAGCTGCCCCTCCCGTGGGGGGCGCTCCTGGCTCGGAGCTGCTGATGCCGGCGGGTGCCGGGGCCTCCCAGGGTGGGCACGGGCAGGCAGACCCCCTGCGGCCACAGCGCTGAGGGGCATCCAGAGCTGTCGGGGGCTGTGGCTGTGTGAGTGCTCCCCGGGGGAGCTCCCCTGCGGGGAGCCCTGTCTGGGGGAGCTGGGGGAGAGAACTGCCTTGCCTGAGGCGCCCAAGCCCCACTTCCTGCCCGATTGCGCCCCCGGGGACGCGGTGGCCGTGGGCAGGCCTCGTGCGTGTCACTCAGGATGGAGCGCAGACTCCACGGTGCAGGCCTGGCTGCTCCAGGCAGGCCGGGGGGTCAGGGAGGGAGGTCTTGGTGCTGCCCTCCCCCACACCCTGCACGTGGTGCCTCGGGGGGTGTTCAGTGCCAGCCGACCCCAGAGCTCAGAGGAGGGTGACGCGTGCCAGGGCCAGATGCGATGCCCACACCCGTGGCGGCCCTCAGGAGGGTGGGCCTCGGGAAGCGTCTCAGGGAGATGAGGGGCTGCTTACTGCCTGGGGGTCGAGGGGGCTCCCACCCCTGCTGACACCCGTGCCCCCCCACAGGTCCCCCACCGCCACTGTCCCCGCTCCCAGCTCCCATCCCAGATTCGAGGGGCCCGGAGCCAGTCCACCAGCCAGGGTGTCACAGCCCACGTCCCCACAGACCCTCAGCCCCGCCGCGAGGACGGGGCCGCCCACCGCCCCAGGTGTGGGCAGCTCCTCACAGTCGTCCCAGGAGGCCAAGAAGGGCCCAGCTGTCTCCTCAGGGGCCGTCGGAGCTGGTGCTGGCTCCCGGCTGAAGCCGGAGGCCCCGCTGGCCAAGGGTAAGAGATGTGGGCGGGGCAAGGGCCGGGCTGTGGGGGTGGTGGGGTCCCCAGGGTCCCCGCGCCCAGCCAGCCGCTCTGTTCCCGGCCCGCGGTCTTGTTTCACAGCCCGGCTCCTGGGGGCCCGTCTGGGGGGCGGTCACCTGCTGTCCCAGCCCACCCACCCCGCCGCTCTGTGGTGACAGTGCCCGGCAGGGTCCCCCTCCTGTGGGGGGTGCGCCCACGGCCTGTGTCCCTCATCACTGCCCCGAACTGGCCACGGGGGCCCTGTTCTCTGAAGGCCCCGAGGCCCCTGGACTGCCCGGGCCTCGTGTTCCAGGGCCAGTGTTGCGGACACTTTGCTGCAGGACTGTGGACCTGGCTTTTTCTGGGTTCCGGGGCTGCCCCCGAGGGCACCTGTGGGGTCACTGGGCGGGTCAGAGAACGCAGGACCCAAAGCATTCTTCCCACTCATTCGTGGTTGAGCCCCCGGCCTGAAGGCCACTCTGCCCGGAGCTGAAGAGGCTGTAGACGGTCACCCCACACCCACGCGGGGTCCCCAGGGCTCACATGCCCTGTTTGGCAGCAGAAGCGGGCAGGGACCCCCCAGGCACACAGCATCGGAGGAGTCCTGTGCCCAACTCAGCGCCCCTTCCCAGGAGCCAGGCTGGCTGCGGGGGCACCCGAAGGTGGGCCGTGGGAGGAGGGGGAGGGGCAGCCTTTCCCAGCAGCGCACTCGCTCCCACCCAGGCCCGGGCACCAGCCCCCAGGACGGCCCAGAGGACCGGCCGGCGGGGTGGAGGGCCCGCCTGAAGCCCGTGGAGAAGAGCCCCGAGGACAGGTGCGTGCGGCGGACTCCCCCGGGGGCGCCCAGCATCCCCTGCCTGCAGCCAGGGTGGGCACACGGCACCTGCTTCTCACAGGCCAGCCACACGGCAGCCACTTGGCACCCACGGCAGGGCCGTGTGCCGTCAGCCCGTGCGGGTCAGCTGTGGAAGCAGAAGCCTGCGTGGACAGGCCACGTGCCCTCGGGCTGCTGGACTCAAGGGGATCAGACTGCTCCAGGGAGGGTCCCCCAGCCCTTGGATCCTCACTGAACCAGCCTGGAGGCCCTGGGGAATGAGAGCACCTGATGTGCGTCCCCCCAGGGCTGACCCCAGAGCCCAGCCGGGACCCCCACTCACCGCAGGCTTGGCAGAGAGGGGCGGGGAGGGTGAGAGGGCCACTCCAGGTCCGCGGTGCGGGATGGCCGCCTGTGTGAGCCACGGGGACCCGCCCTCATACATGCTCCAGGGGGCCCGTGTGTGTGTCGGCCGTGTGCACCTGTGGTCCAGGAGGTGAGACCGTTGGGGCCGGGAGCTGGCACGTGTGCTCCGGGCTGGTCTGCATGGGGCGTGCAGGGAGGCCTGTCTCCCTCCACTGACCTCCTGCCTCTCTGCCCAGGGTCCCAGAGCCAAAGGAGCCTCGGGTCCTGGGAGAGCCACGGGCAGGCGACGCAGCCGGGAAGGCCTCCGGGAGCTCCGAGAGGGGCGTCCGTATCACGGTGACCTCCGTGCGGGTGGACAGGACGCCGGGCGCAGCCGGCCCCGGGGCCAGCCTCCCAGGTACTGCTGGCCGGAGGCCCCCGACCCTCCTTAGCCAGGCAGCCCCGGTGTAGCAGGCCCTTTCCCCGGGGGCAGAGGAGCCGGTGGTCCCGGCAGGCGTGCGTGCATGTGTGAGGTGTGACTGTGCATGTCTGCTCCCAGCCGCGCTCTGCCTCCCCAAAGCAGGTCCCCGGTGCTCTCAAGGGTCAGCCTTCTGTCCCCTTCCCCTCCTGGGGATGTGGCCAGCCAGGCAGACATGGATCGTGGCCTGACACCTGTGTGGGTGCCCCTCCAATGGGGCCCAGCTCAGGAAAGCAGGAGGGGGACGGCCCGGACCTACTGGCCTGACACATGGCTTGTCCCCCCCGTGGGCAGCCACGTCTGCGTCTGCATCCCCTCTCAAGAAGCTGGCCGTCCCAGCTAGCCTGGATATTTCTGGCGACTGGCTGCAGCTTGAACCATCGAGGAAGGAAGGCCCTGCCCGGAGCCAGAAGGAGGAGGAGAAAGGCCCTCCCCAAGGCAAACCAGGTGAGTCCAGGGCACACCGCATTCCTGCTTGGGGTGGCAGCTGGAGGGGGCTCCTTTAGAGAACGTGCCCCATGGGGCTTTGGAGGGTGCATAGGAGCTCGTGGAGCCCAGAATGGAGGAAGACAGGCCTCCAGTGCCAGCAGGCTCGAGCACACCCGGAGGTGGCTGGGTTCTGTGTATCTGAGGTGGGGCTGGGTGTCTGGAGGGTCTGGGCTGGGCCCCAGGCCCTTCCCACGTGTAGGGACAGCCGGACGGGATACAGGCCCTGCCTTCCTCCTGGAGCCTGAGCCACCCTGGCGGCGATGGGGCGTTTGCTCCCAGCATCTCACGGGAAGGACGGCTGGGGTGCTGGCAGGGTGTCCTTGCTGTCCTGGAGGAGGGCAGGGCCTGGGTGGGCACGGTGTCTCCCAGGATGTGTCTGCCAGCTCGCACCCTTTGGGCACCAGCAGGGGCTGCTGGGCCTGGCAGGCATACCAGGATGCCAGGGCATTCTGGGGGGCAGAGCTGGGTGGGCCCTCTCCAGACCACGTCTGGGTCACACTGGGCCTGGTTCCTGAAAAGGCTTGTCCTGCCCCTTCCCCAGGGAGGCCCCCGGGCCCAGCCAGCGTAGCCGCTCCACCTGCCAAGTCAGCAACCTCCCCGGTCGGGGTGAGTGGGCTGGGGTGCGGGTGGGTGAGGAGCGCAGCCCCGGGCCCACGGCCACCCCCCACCTCTCACCACCGCCTCGTCCCCAGCTGCACACTGACTACGTGCCGCCCGAGATCCAGCGTCAGGTGCAGGACATCGAGAGGCAGCTGGACGCCCTGGAGCTCCGGGGCGTGGAGCTGGAGAAGCGTCTGCGAGCGGCTGAGGGGGGTGAGCGCCCCCACAGCCCGGGTTGGGCCCCCCTTTTCCTCCCCCGGTCAGGCCTCCCCTCCCCGCCCAGCACCCTGGCCTGGTCTCGGGCAGCATGGCCCTGGGCCCCTCGGCCCGCCCACACCCACCCCGCTCCTCTCCGTAGATGACTCGGAGGATGCCCTCATGGTGGACTGGTTCCGGCTCGTCCACGAGAAGCAGCTGCTGCTGAGGCTGGAGTCAGAGCTGATGTACAAGTGAGTGTCTGGCCGTGGCCCCCTGGACGGGCCTTCTCCGTGCACGTGCATGGGTACACACACAGGCATGCACACGGCGTGCTCGCGTGCGTGCTCGCGGGCGGCGGGCTCACAGCCACACCCCCTCGGCAGGGCCAGGGCCCAGCGCCTGGAGGAGCGGCAGCTGGACCTCGAGGGGGAGCTGCGCCGGCTGATGGCCAAACCAGGTGCGCCCAGCCAGGGGCTGGGGCGGGGCCGGCGGGGCTGGGGTGGGGCTGAGGGGCTCGGGTGCAGGCTTCCCCAGGCCCTTGGGCTGGCTGCCTGGCTGAGCTCTCAACCTCTCTGTGCCTGGGTTTCATTCCTGGAAAGTGGGGGTAGTTCTAGCACCCCTCCTGCGGCGGCGGTGAGGGTTGTGCAGGGCGTGCAGGGAGCAGCTGACGAGAGTCTGTTGGCAGCGTGGTCCCCGCGGCTGAGTGCTGGGCTGGGGGCCCGGGTCCTGGCAGGCCCGCCCGCCCGCTGTGTGCACCCCGAATCTGCCATGTCTGGGATGGGCGGGCGGTGTTGTGTGTGTGGCTGTGACAGCTGGGAGGGGCCCGCAGCGCCCGCCTCCTGTTCAGGCGCTGTTCACTCACTCCCTCAGCCAGCGCTGCCCCTCACGGGCCTGGGGACCCCCGTTCTCCACCGGGGGAGGAGCCTGGCCCTTGGGGAGTGGGGACAGCAGCGCTCCGCTGACACCAGCTGTCCCTGCAGAGGGTCTGAAGTCCCCTCAGGACCGGCAGCGGGAGCAGGATTTGCTGGACCAGTACGTGGACACGGTCAACAACCGCAGCGACATCATCGACTTCCTGGATGAGGACCGGCTCAGGTGAGGTGTCCAGGGGGTCCAGGTGAGGGGGGTCCGGGTGGGGGGGGCTCAGGACCTCCCCTACTGATCAGCCGGAGGAGGCCCACCCTGTGCATTTTGCAGGTGGGGCCCGAGGCTGCCAGGCAGCCCGGCTCCCAGGGTCTTCCCCAGTGAGGCCCCTGGTGCATCCTGGCCCTTCCGGCCCCGGGTCACTGTCCCAGGTCCTTCGGGGCCAAGAGGCAGGGACCTGCGCCGGGCGGGAGAGGGTTGTTCCGTGGTGTGGCCCGCGGGCATGTGGTCAGAGGCTGGTGAGGTCGGGCGGTGGGGGGGGGCCCGCACCCCCGCCGCGTGCCCTCACGGCCGCTCCGTTTCAGGGAGCAGGAGGAGGACGAGGTGCTGCAGAGCATGATCCAGAAGCTGGGTGACTGGGGGCGCCGGCGCGGGGGGCGGGGCGCGCGCGGGGTCAGGAAGGCTCACCGCGAGGGAGTGCGTCCCCCAGGCTTGAGGGGCCCCGAGGTCGCGGCGAGGGGAGGCCTCGTCCCCCAGATGTGCCCAGCCAGGCGGGTGCTCTCGGGGCAGGCTCTTGGCGTGTCCCCCTGGGGAGGGCGGCGGGTGGGCTCTGCTGGGGCCCCAGGAGGCCCCGCGAGTGGGAGGCCGTGGGGAGCCGGCCTCCAGGTGGGCGAGCGAGGCCCCTGGGTTCACCCCCAGACCTGCAGAGGAACGGCGAGGAGCAGAGGAGGAAGCCCAGGTTCCGCTTGTCCAGCATCTGGTCCCCCAAGAGCCGGAGCAGGACCCCCGAGTAGCCGCTTGGCGGCGCTGCAAGACCCTTGCCCGCGGGTGGGGTGGGACCCACGCTGCCCGCTCTGCGGGGTCTGGGGCGCCTCAATAAAGAAACTGACCCGTGGCCTGGGCTCCGTGTCCTGTCCGGCCCTAAGCTCCTGGGTAGCACAGAGGTCTCAGCCACCGTCCACCTCTGCCGCCACGTGGACCGGCCTGTGGCCTCGGGCGCTTGCTGCCTCTCTGGGCCCGGCCTGGGCCCTCTGGGATGGGCCTACTGGCTGCTTCCTGGCCTGGCTCCGCAGACAGGCTGACGCGAGCCTTCCAGGAGCCAGGACAGGGCGGGGTCTCTGCAAACCGCACCCCTTCCTGGGGATTGCGGTCTAGATCTGTGAGTTTGACCTTTGAGGTGGAGGCCAGCTGGGCCCCTGTGGGCCGCGTTCCTGGCGTCCAGCAAGGGAGCCGGGTACCGCCCTGCCCAACCCTGGGTGAGGGGGCCACGGTCACGTGGAGCAGGCCTGAGGGAGCAGAGCTTCCTCGCAGCCCAGACCTGCGTCCTTGGTGGCGCCAGCCCAGCGCCCTGGACTGCAGTCCCCTTCCCTCCCAGGGCTCAGCCTCCCAGCCTGGCACGCCGGGCCACAGCCGTGTCTTCTGTGGGGTCTGCAGCCACCGCGGAGCCCACCATGGTGGTCTCGCCTCAGGGCCCCCTGCGACAGCAAAGCACCGACACTCCCCCAGCCGGTGACAGGTGGCATCAGGACCCCTGGGTCCCCATGGGGGTGGGAGCCCCCGGCTGAGTCTGCCGGGCCCACCGGCTCTCAGCTCTGTCCTCACGGGCTGTGGGGTCTCTGCTGGGGTCAGGATGTGACCTGAGCGGGCGGGGGGCTGCCTGGTGTGGAGGTGGACTCCCTGTCCCGGCCGCGCTGCTCAGCCGCGTGGCCTTGGGCCAGGGCCCTGCGCTCCTTGAGCCTTTGGTGGCGACGGCTGCGTGCTCCCTGTGAGGTTGACGGGGTCATGGGCTGAACCTGGCCCAGCAGTGATGGCGGAGGGGCTCAGAGACCTCCTGCCACCCCCCCATTGCAGCCAGATGCCGCTGGAGGGCGGGGTGACGGGGCGGTCAGTGGGGCGGTCAGTGGGGCCTGGGCCCTGCAGGGTCTTGGCCAGGTAGGGCAGCCAGACGTCCTTCCGCAGGCGCTGGGCGCCATGGTGGCTCTGAGCAGAGGCCCGGGGCCCTCGCGTGTTAGGAGGAGGACCGGGAAGGGCGGCCTGGCGGTCAGTCTGACTCTCCCTGAGCGCCAGCGCCCAGGCCATCCTCCCACGCGGGCCCCCGCGGCAGCGCGGCCTCTTACCACCAGGGGGAGGCAGAGGGCCGCTCAGCAGAGCCGGTAGGTCCACTTGACTGACAAGGAGACGGGCTCAGAGAGGTGAGGCCGGCCCCGGGGTCACACAGCAAGCGAGGTGAGGCCGGCCCCGGGGTCACACAGCAAGCGAGGTGAGGCCAGCCCCGGGGTCACACAGCAAGCGAGGTGAGGCCTGGGGCTGGAACCTGCGGCCCTCCTCCAGCACTCCTGCGGCAGTGCCCTCCACGTGGCCCGGGCGGGTGGGTGCACAGGGCGTCTCGAGACGGGGTGGGAAGGCTTCCTCCGGGCGTGTGTTAGGGGACGGCCCCGCTGGGGACATGCACCTTCTGAGGACATGCACCCCCGGGGAGAGGGGGCTGCCCTCCATCATGGCTCCTCCTTGGGTCCTGGGGGCCACCCTGGGGGTGCTGGGGGGCTCAGGGTAGCAGAGCCCCTGCTGGCGGTCACACCCCCAGGGTCTGAGCTGCTGGCAGGCTGTCCATGCCCGGTCATGGCGGTGTCCTTGGGGGCAGAGGAGGTACCAGGTCATACAGCGTCCATCCACAGGGCAGGCAGGAGGGGCCACAGGGATCACTCTCGAGGGGTATAGGTGGGACCCGGCTTCACTGCTGCCCCCAACTTGGAGGGGAATCAGCTGGTGCTCCCGCCTCAGGGGACCCCGACGACTGCAAGGGGCCCGCAGCCCAGGCGGGAGTGGGCACGGCAGTGTCCAGAGGTCACAGCGCTGAGTGGGAGGCTTAGCTGGACCCAAGGCCACATCTGCTGGGCAGCTCCTCGGGCTCTGAGATTCACCTGTGCATACAGGAGGCGCTTAATACGGCCTTTCTCTTCCCAGACGTGGCCCGGAGGAACCGTGCTTCCCTCAGCGGACACGGTGGTGGGCTGTGTGTTTGGAGGCTGTTCCCCGGGGCCCTCCTGGGGCCCACACGCGGGCCCGGGGCCTCACCGACGGACTTTCAGGGCAGAGGCGACCCTCAGACAGGCCTGGCTGCGTGGAGGGTCCGGGGTGTTGAGGGGAGCTCAGGGTGGGGAGTGGGTGGTGGCTGCAGGAGGAAGGGTGAGGTGGCCCAGCAGGGGCTCCTGTCTACCAGACCCCGAGCCCACTGGGACCCTCCAGCCCGGCCTTCTCCCTCTGCTGCCGCCGGAGGCTCCGCCGCCCTGGCCTCCTTACCCCCGCCTCGCCCCCCGGGCAGAGGTGGGGCAGCCCTGATTGCCCCTCGCCTGGAGCCCAGCCCTCCACAAGCCTGGCTCTTCAAGGAGGCTCCCTGAGCCCCCGGCTGCCCACCACCCTGGCCCATTTGGGCTCCGGAGGTCACCCTGGTTTAGGTGCTTTGTCTCCTCACCCTTCCTGGGCCTGAGCTTTCTCGCCCGGGGAGGGGCTCGCGATGCTGCTGGGCAGCCGCGGCCCCCGGAGAGCCAGCCTGAGCCCCGGGCTGGCACCGAACTGCTGCGGGTGGGGGGTGGGGGGTGCCGCCCGGGGCTGGAGAGCTGCGTGGGCTCGGGGGCAGAGTGCCCACAGGTGGGCGGCCCCTCCTGCCCTGCTCGGACCTGAGGGAGCCAGGGCAGGGGTCAAGGCCTTGGGGTTCCTGGGGCATCTCAGGGCTGGCGGCCCCGCCTCCTGAGCCCAGAGGGCGCTCAGCCTGGGGAGCCCCGGGCCCCCTGGAGTGTCAGAGAGAAGGTCTCCCTCTGGGGACCCCCTCCCAGCACAGCCCGTGGGCAGGAGTAGGGGACGAGCACGCACACGAGGACCCCGTGGCTGTAAACAGCGGAGACCTCAGCGGGGCCCCACGGCCTCCTTCACCCCCGCAACCCCCACTGGCTCGTCCAGACTCGCTTCTCTCAGCCATGTCCGCGGGGCTGGGGCCCGCGGGGCGTGCCCTGGGCAGGAGTCTCGGGCTGTGACGGCCCCTCCCATGGACAGCCCGGGCTCCCTGCGCCCAGGCCCCAGCCACCTGCACTCCCACCCTAGAGGGGGGAAGCGCCCCCCTGGATCAGAGGCAGGAGGAGGAGGGGTCAACAGGGCCATCCTTGGCTGGGCGGGGCGGGGCGGGGTGGGCACCTGGGGCGGGACCGGTCCTGGGGTTAGCGTGCAGGCATGGCCTCGGGAAGCATCACTGCCTCTGCCAGGAAGGTGAGTGGGTCCCGGAGGAGGGCCAGGTCACGTGGCGGGCATGGCGGGGCCTGGACTCGGGTGTCCTTAGCCTCCATCTGGGAGGTGTGGGGAGCAGAGCCTGGAGTCACTCCAGGCCCCCCTCCTGTCTGGGACCTCACTGGGGAGGGGCCCTGTCTGGCTGGGCCCAGGCAGGAGCCACAGTCGCCCCACAAAGTCTGTGGTCACCGCTGTGGTCACGTTTTCACCTCTCAGCATCTCAGGCTTCCCGGGAAGAAGGGGCTGCCCAGGCCTCTAGGGGACACGGGCAGGGTGTGCCTGGCTTCCGCCAGCCCCTCCGAGTCCCTCCTGGGCCACCGACCCCAGGGCTGGCTGCAGCCCTTCCTAATGGAGTCAGTGTGAAGGCGCCGGAGGTCGAGCTGGGTCTCTCGGGGGAGGGGCCTCCCCGGGGCCCGTGTGCCACACTCTTCTCTCCCCACGGGGCCTGTCCTGCCCTGGGAGGGGTCTCCTCGCCCCTGGTAGATGCAGGGGTGGGCCTAGGAGCATGCACACCAGTGGATGGGGGCTCGTGAAGACCCCAAGGAGGGTGTCAGAGCTAGGCTGTCAGATCAGGGCACCCTGAGCCCAGGGACCCAGAGCACGCTGTGTGGGCAGTGGACGTGAGCTCAGGGTGGACACCCCTCGGCCCACAGGCTCCCAGCCCTGCAGGAGGGGTGCGGCGGGAAGATGGGGGCCCTCCTCATGCCTCGCGTGCAGCCTCCCCGCCCCTGAGGCTGCTGGGGCTCCCAGTCACCCCCAACAGCAGCGCTCTGACTCCAGGGCCTCCCCATGCCCCCTCCCACCCCTCCCAGCAGAGACCTGTGCCTGGGGGCCGGGGGCCTGGGAGCCCCTCTGCAGGCCCACCCAGGCGCCTCTCCCAGCCATCCTATCCCGGGGTCCCAGGCTCTGTGCTGACAGGCTCTGCCAGGTGGGCCAGAGACCCTGATGAGGGCGGATGGTGTGACCGCTGGCCCATTATGCTGTTAGCCAAGATTGTCCCCCTGACACACGCCTCACCTCCCAAACCCTAACCCTAACCCTAGTCCAATCGGAGTGCAGTCTGAGGACATCTTATCTTATCACAAATTGAAATTATATCGTATTAAATTAAAAAGCTGAAACCGCACGGCTGTGTGAAACTTCATCAGTGGTTTTAACAATGTGATGCTTCCATGTGGGCCATTTCTCCTCTCGTTTATTGAGGCGGGAGGACCTGCTGGGGAGAGGGGATGGGGGCGTCCAGGGCTGGCCCCCCGGGGTGGATCCGCCTCTCTCTGTGAGTCGGGGGCTGGGGCCAGGGTCCAAGGCTCCACGGGGGGTTGGGGGCATCTTAGCGGGAAAATGCTGTCTCTAGGACAGAGGGGGAGAGGGAGGGACTGCTGGTACCGTGAGGGACAAGCTGAGCGGCCAGAGGGGCGCATGGGAGGGGAAGGAAGCCCCTCGGAGCTGGGGGTCGGAGGGCGGGCAGGTAGGTGAACAGCAGGGGTGACCCTGAGTGCACCTGGGCTTCCTTGGGGCAGAAGAAGCTGGGCTGCAGCCTTGAGTTCTGGCAGAGCCCCCCACTCGCCAGTCTGGGGAAGAGGGGCGCTCAGACGGCCTGGGTGATGGCTGGGGCGTCGTCACACACCTGCAGCCGGGCCAGTCCCGGGAAAGCTCGCCCCAGGGTGAGAGGCGGCCGGGCTTTCCCACACTGTGCTCGCAGGAAGGACAGGACCGCCCGTTCAGAGCATTTTATGTTGATCACATGTTGAAATGGAGACATTTCACACATATTGGGTTCCATAAGATATGTTACGAGACTGATCTCGTCTCTTGCTCATTGTTTTAGTGCAGCAGCTAGAGAGTCCACCGTCGCGCGCCCGGCCCTCGCGGCCGTGGCCTGAACCCTCTGTCTGGCAGTCAGGGCTGCTGCCCCGTCAGTGGCTATGACCCCGCGTGCCCACTGGGGGCGTCCACCTGCGCCGGCTCGGTGGCCCTCTCTTCCTGCCCACCTCTAGGGGTGCGGACACCACCCTCGCCCACCACCCCTGCCCCTGCCCTCCTTCCAGACCCCGCCGCCCCTCTTATCAAAGGGCCAGCGGCTCTGACCGGGCTGCTGCCAGCGGCCTGAGTGGCTGCTGTCTAGTTCCCACAGGGGGCCTGTTCCCACCCGCTGCCCACCAGAGTCCCCGCAGCGTCCCCTCCGCTGCTCACTCCCAGGGCCCTGCGTGTGCCGGAGAGCGGGCCCTGCGTGTGCCGGAGAGCAGACCCTGCTGGCTTCCCCATTTCGTCTGGTTGTCCCCCTCCAGGGTAGATGGCTTCTGGTATCCTTGGCTCAGGGCAGATGGCCCCCTCCCCAACCCTAGGAAATGAGTCATACTTCGTACAAGCCAATCATGGCCATTCTCATCCCCGGTAAAGGAGGCTCTGGGAGGCTCAGACCGTAAAGAACCCGCCTGCAATGCAGGAGACCAGGGTTCGATCCCTGGGTCAGGAAGATCCCCTGGAGGAGGGCATGGCAACCCACTCTAGTGTTCTTGCCTGGAGAATCCCATGGACACCGGAGCCTGGCGGGCTGCAGTCCACGGGGTCACAAAAGAGTCGGACACGACTGACAGTCTCAGTACGCGCTCAGATCCTCTGTATCTCTGGGTTTCTTGCGGTGTGTGAGTTTCCTAGGGCTGTGAGAACAAAGTACGACTGACTTGCTAGCTTGAAAAACAGACATTTGGGGATTCCCTGGGAGCCCAGTGGTTAGGACTCTGCGCTTTCACTGCCGAGGGCCTGGACACAATCCCTGCTCAGGGAACTAAGGTCCCATGAGCCACGTGGTGCAGCCAGAAAGTACCCCGTTCCGGAGCCAAGGTGTCTGTGGAGTTGGCTCCCTCTGAGGCTGTGAGGAAGGCCTCTTCTGGGCCTCTCACTAGCTCCTGGTGCTGCCAGCAATCCGCGGAGTGCAGGTCTGGGTCCAGACGCCTCCTTTCACATGGACACGTCACACCAGATCAGGGCCCTCTCTGATGACCCCATTTCCAGATAAAGTTGCATTGTGAGGTTCCTGGCAGACATGAAGTTTTAGGGGGCATCGTTCAACCTACTCTGTATGGGAAAATCATCCCCTTTTTGTTTTACTCAGATTTCCTGATATTTGTAGATGACTGGAAATTTATTTCCTGGAATGGAGGTGTGGCCACTAGCAGAACCTCAGACTGTGGAACTGTCTGCAGGAGGGCCGGTGGGCAGCGGGCAGTGAGGCCCGGCGCTCTGGTTGGGAAGTTGGTGATCGTAATGATGAACTCACGGAAAGTTAGATGCAGCTGTTAACCTGTGCTGCCTTAGCTTCCAGACCACAGATTCATCAAAGCTGGGGAAATAGTAGGAAAACAGTCAGAATATCAGTGTTAACTGACTGCTTCTTGTGCCTTTGATAAGTCTTATGAGAGAGGTGTTTGGGGTGAAGGTAGCCAAGCCGAAAGCTCGAGGAAGGACACTGCAGATTTGCTAACAGCACTTTCATCCAGACCGGTGAAGCATTCCACGAAGGAGCTCTGCTGTGGGAGGGAAGCCAGCTCTCACGGGCCGAGCTAGAGCTCTTGCCAAAAGCAGAAAGGAGGAAGGCTCATGGGGAGAAAAGCTCACGTTTCTAGGCCTCCCTGCAAACCTGCCGTTAAGACAGTCATGTGACTAGGCGAGACACCACCCCCCTCCCGTCTTTGCTGGGTGCTACCCGGGACGTGGGGGTGCCAGGGTGGGACTTGGGACTCACGGTGCCACAGCAGCCAGCTTGGGACCACGAGGGAAGATACGGTCACCACACAGAGACTGGCAGGGCGGAGACAGGGAAGGCTCCTGGATGTTTGCTGACATCCTGTGGCTGTTGCCTTGCCCCGAATGAGCTGATCTAGAACTTTCCTACGTGGAGACTTGTTGTTCCAAGGGATGATAAACCAGGATTGTCTCAGCTTCTGCCTTGCATGTTCTGAGAGCCAGGTCGAGCCCTCTAAGGACGCCCAGCTACGTGTGCAGTCCTTCCCCTTGTCTGTGTGAGCCCCATGGAGATGAGGCCCTGGCCCTGACCACGGGATCACATACTCCCTCAGGGCTGTCCCCCATCTGTGGCAGCGTGGCCCGGGACCAGCAGCTCGCCCTCCTGCACTCCCTGCCCTCCCTGGGGCCTGCGTCGGGTCTGCGGTGCGACCTGGAGCTTCCCCGAAAGTGGAGGCGCCGGTGACAGCGTGACACCCCTTGTGCCGTGGGCAGGTGGCTGTGTGCGCTTTGTCGGCTCATCGGGGAGTGTGGCCCGCCGGGGGCGGATCTCAGCGGCTCCCCTTTCCCCTGGTCTCAGGTCTACCTGCCACAGGGGGTGGGCAGCCCTCCACCCTTGGGAGGGTTGGAGCAAAGTCAGAGTAGTTCTCCAAAGCCAGCTCCACCTGCTGATGGATGTCAGAGAGCTGGGCGCACAGTCCCGCCCCCCCACCTGCTCCCACGGTCTCCAGTCTTTCTCCGCCACGTGGGATAATCTGTGCTGACTTCCAGCAGGCCCAGGAAGTCCCCCGTTCTATCTGCCTATTGCAGAAGGCTCGGGTGCTGCCCAGGCACATCAGCCCATGGGCTTGGATGCAGGGCTGGGAGGGCTGCCCTCCTCCCCCGGCTTGCTCAGGCTGACCTTGGAGTGACCCCAGACCCAGTGCTCCGGGTGGGGGCGGCTGTCACCTCAGCAGGAGGAGTGGGGAGGGGGAGGAGGGGGAGGGGCAGGACCAGCCAGCAGCACCTGGCCGGGCTCCAGGCAGCAGCCAGGTAGCCGGCTGCGTGCCTCCCTCCCCTGGAAGTGGGGGGCCCCCCAGGGGACCCCCGCATCATGTGACCTGTCAGCTGACAAAACAGGATGACTCAGCCGGCAGCTGTCGGCCCCTGAAATAATGACAAAAACAATTAGCAATCCAAGCAGTAGCCTTTCCTTAATTATCTCCTCCGAGTTTAATTAACTAGCTAAATTATCAGCAGTAATGTAGGCATTAATTATGTCAAATTACAGTGTAAAACTCACAAAGTGTGGAAAATGTCAATTCAGCTTGGCTCACCTGCCAAGCGGGGGTGGCGGTGTGCGCGCGGTACCTGCGCTTCAACCTGCAGGCTGAGGCCACGGGGGCCTTGGGCCGGGCGGGCTGGCTGCGAGCGGCGACCACAGAACTGGATGCAAGAAGGTGTGGGGACCAGGGAGGCCGGGCCCCGGGGACACGGGGAGCGTGGTGGGGACGCTTCTGCAAGGACCAAGGGAGGGAAGGGAGCTGCTCCTGGACCAGATGGCCAGGATGCTGAATTATTAAATTATGAATATTAATACAAATCAGACACAAAAGAGGTAATAATTTTGCTGCCCTACAGAAATAATTAACATACTTTTGATAAATTACATGATAAGAGAATCTCAAAATTGAGGTAGATTTATCTTAATTAATATCTTGGACCGGCTCTGAAAGGTAAATTGTTCCTTGGGGGCTGGGGCAGGGTGAGTCCACGGTGGGCCGCAGCCCCCGGCCCAGGCGTCTTTTTGTCACGAGGCCGGGGGACAGGGCGGGAAGAGGGGGCACCATTTGACCCAGGTGCGCTGTAGCTTCTTAGGAGCTGGCAGGCCTGCTCCGGGCCTCAGTTTCCCTTTCTGGAAGCCCAGCTGGTGGACCCAGCTGGCCTCGCAGGGCCTTTAGCTCTGTCTGGCACTTTGACTGGTTCTCCCATCAGAACAGTTGGCTGTGCCCTGTTAAACCTGCCCAGCAGGTAAGCCATGCACCTGCCTGCCTACCTGTACACACCTGGCCGGGGAAGCAGGTGTAGCAGGACTAGTCCCAGAAGCTTGTTCTGAGTCTCCTCCGGGCCTCAGTTTCCCTCTGGCATGGTGGGAGTCAGGCTGCCCGGACTCTGAAGACTGTTGGCCACCCCTCCTGCCCCATCCCTGCTGGCCCCCACTTCCCTGCCAGCCCTGTGAGGGGCGGGGGGGGGTGGCACTCACTAAGCCAGAGGGAGACTTCTGAAGACGGTGGAAGAGCCTGGCGCAGTAGGCGCCCAAGACATCCAGGGCCCACCAGCCGGCCAGCCCCCAGACTGCAGCAGCCTGGTCCCGTGTGACCGGGACCACGGATGTCCCACCGGGGGGCTTGTCCCCCAGGAGGCCCTGGCCTCCTCGAGGCCCCTCACTCTGCCGCAGCCACGCTGGCCTCTCTGCTGTTCTCAAGCGGAGCAGAGGAGCGCCTGCCTCAGGGCCTTCGCACCCGCTCTCGCCGGCCTGTCATGCTTTTCCCTGAGTCCTTGCTTGGCTCCCTCACCTGCTCAAGGAGGTCTTGGCTTTCCGAGGGGCCTCCTGGGACATCCTCCTTCACTGCCATGATTTCCCAGGCGCCTGGCCTCTTGCATTCTTCACAGACCTCCAGTCAGTACAGTATGCGCCTGTTTGTGTGCTGTCAGTTGCCCCCCACCTCCAGAACACAAGCCCCACCCAGGACTTGAATCAATGCTATTGTAAACCCAGGGCTTGGCACATAGAAGGTGCTCAGTAAAATTACTATGGTGTCCTTCACCCTAGTGTTGAGAGGCAACAGGGCCCAGAATACAAGGGCCCCAAGATTTCTTCCACCCAGGCTGGCCTTGTGGCCCCGGAAATATTTCACAGATGGGAAACCAGGGCCAGGAAGGCAGTGAGGCGGAAAGCGTTGGTCCACAGGACAGACTCTGGCTTCTAGCCCACACCCCTCTAATCACTGGGAAGCCTCGGCTTCCCCATCTCTGAAATGGGAGAACAACGCCTGCCTCACAGGTGGCCCCTAGACCTGGGCCTGGGGGTAGGGAGAGCTTCACGCACCACAACTCGTGATGTCCAGTGAGGTGACCCCTCCCTACAAAGGCTGGATCTGCCAGAGCTGCAGGCGGGCAGCCTGGTCCAGGGGCCAGAACCAGGCAAACTTGAAGGCGTTTGTCCCTGTGTGACACGGAGGCCAAATGCTGGGGATTGGCCAAGCCTTGTGTGACGTCAGAGGGCAGAGCCCTAGGGATTGGCCAGGCCCTGTGTGACATCAGGGTAAAGTGGTGGGCGGGAGAGTCCTGGGCTGTCTTGTGGAGGAGGTTAAGAATTTTGCACTAAATCCTAAAGTTTAAGGGGGGCTTTGGAGGGTGTCAGGGCTGGGTAATGTACTAGATTTGGGTTTCTTTTTTCTTAAATGTTTAATTATGAGACATTTCAAACACACAGAAAACAATATAACAGATACCCGTTGCCTCACCACAGTCGCTGAGTCGTGTCCGACACCTGTGACCCCATGGACTGTGGCCGGCCAGGCTCCTCTGTCCATGGGATTCTCTAGGCAAGAACACTGGAGTGGGTGGCCAGTTCCTCCTCCAGGGGACCTTCCCGACCAGGATCGAACCCGCGTCTCGTAACCTCTCCTACATTGGCAAGAGGGTTCTTTGATTCTTTACCACGAGCGCCCCCCGGGAAACCCCCACTCCCAACCAAGATTAAACAGCTGTGAACATTTCACCACACTTTAATCAGATCCCTGGTACGCACTTTATCTCCTTTTCAAACATTTTTTATTTTAGGATAGTTTAGATTTACAGAGCAGGTGCGGAGATGGCAGGGAGGGCTCCTGGGCACACACAGGCCACCCCCGTCCTGCAACATCTCACCTCATCTGGTGGGCTGTGGGCGCTGGCGGAGACACCCAGGCTGGTACCTTCCTGGTAGTTCACCCACACTTGACTCAGATTTCCTTGTTTCCGCTAATCCCCTTTCCTGTTCCGCGATCCCACGTGACATTCCATCCCCGCGTCTCCTTTGTTTTGTGACAGTCCTTGCTTCTGAGGGCCTCTAGGTGGGCGTTTTGCAGGGCGCCCCTTCGTTTGGGTTTATCTGAAGCTTTTCTTGGGCTTAGGTTGGGGTTCTGGGGTTCTGGTTTTCTGGAGGAAGAGTCCCGTCGTCAGATGCGGGTTTTGAGAACGAGTCTGGCTGCCTGGGAGGTGGTGGAGGGGCTGCATCTGGGCCCCTCAGGGTGGGCCGGACAGGACTCGGGGGCAGGGGTGGGTGGGAGTAAGGGACAGTAAGGGAGGGGCGGGTGGGCGGCTCAGGAGTTGAGTCTTGAGCAGGGCCAGGAGGACCCCTGTCTCTGGCCTTGGCGCCTGGGTGGGCGGCTGCTAGAGCTGGGGGTGGGAGCGGGCCTGTGGGGGTGGGGTGAGTGGGCTCTGCTCTCCTAGAACGTCGCCCCCACTTCGCAGCTCAGGGCCACCACTGCACACTGGGTGGGGAGGAGGAAAGCGAGGGGTCTGTGTCCTGGTGATGAATTCATCAGGCCCCGTGCTGGGGTATCTGATGACACTCAAGTGTTTAATTACAAGCTTCTGAGTACCGTGTGCTGTGAACGCTGTGGGCGGGGAGAGTTCCAGGCTTCATCCCGCTGTGCACTGCTTCTGAGCCTCTCGGGTCCGGCTTAGGTGGGGAGGGGGTCTAGAGAGCCAGGTGGGGAAGGTCCCCAGGCCACTGAGGCCTGACCTGCAGGCCCAGGGGAGCAGGTGGCCCCTGGTACAGGACTGCAGGAGATGCTGAAACCAGTGCCTGAGATCTGCATGGCTATGGTGCCAACACCACCTGCATCACCAGGCCAGGCAGACGCCTCCCTGGAGACTGGGTCCTGGGCATCACTGAGAGCTCGCCGTGTGACCCCGTGCCAGTCACATCGTACCTCCTGCCTTTGTTTCCTCATCTATGAAATGGGTTCATAGCAGGCCTTAGAGTAACCGGTCTTGACCGGGAAACAAGGGGTGTGAGCAGTGCACTCAGCTTCAATTTTTTTACCCACCATCTGCCTGTCTGTCCCTCCCTCCCTGTCTATCCGTCCATCCTTCCAGCAACTGCAGTGGACATTTGTCTGCCCAGCGTCAACATATGAAAGCAGGTACCTGACTTAACTCAGCCTACAGCCTACAGGCACACCTGTGGTGGGTGGGTGGGCAGGTGTGAGTCTGGGCACACCTGTGTGCATATGTGTGTGCACGTGTGTCTGTGTGGGGGGATCAGGCAAATGGTGACAGCCTGGAGGGACCTCTGTCCTGGGCCCTTGGTCTCAGGCCTCCTCGCTCTGAGCTGGGGGTTGAACCCAAGGATGGAAGAAGTCAGGCCCCGACCCCTCGGCTCCTGCTGTTCTCTGGGGCCCCAGAGGGGAGCCTGTCATCAGCATGGGGGTGTGGCCACGGTATGCTCTGGGCTGTGTGTGCTGCGTGCCATGTGGCTGGGGGTCCAGGTGGCTGTCCCGCCCATGGCATGTCCAGCCTGCAGTGGTCATCAGGGGCACGCATACTTCAGGCTCCCCCAGCTCTGCCCCAGCCTCAGGCTGACTGTAAACCGGGTTGAAGGGCTCAGCAGCACCACAGCCCTTGAGCCGTGTAGACGTCCTCCCTCCTGGGGTCCCGAGTCCAGCCCCCAGGTCAGGCAGAGGTGAGGCGGGGGATCCTGGCCTGAAGATGGGTGCAGTGATCCACTTCAAGCCCTGTTTACAGCTTCCATGGGGAAGACGCACTGCCCGCGCCTCCGTTGTCCCACCTGTAAAACAAAGGCCCACTGGCCTGTCGGGCCGGCTGTGTGGACGGAGTGAACCAGCAGTGACCTGCACCTGTCGCCACGACATCCCACAGTAGGGTCTCGGAGGCTGGATCTGGACCCACGCCCCAGCCAGAGCCAGCCCAGGCATCAGCCCATTTTCCAGATGATACCACTGAGGCTCAGAGAAGCGAAGCAGCCTGCCCAAAGCCGCACAGCCAGTCAGGAGCCCAGTGGGGTACAAATGGAGCTGTGCGTGACCAGGTGCCCACACAGCTGGTGGGCAGGAGTTCGGACAGCAGGGCCTGGGGGCCTGGGAAAGGAGGGCTGGCAGAGGGACTCGCCGAAGGTCAAGCTTGTCCGGGACATCGCCAAGCCAGGCCAGCAGCTGCCCCTCCCGCTCACCCCCCAGGGTCTTCTTGGTGTGGCCCCCCGCCCCCCAGGTGCAGGGCCTGCCATGCACTTGGCAGAGGCTTTCCCAGCAGCAGGCTCTTCCCGGCTCCTCTGGCGACTTTAACTGGGCTGGTACCTGGGCCGACACCATCTGTCCTGGCAGCCCCTTCTTTTCCAAGAGGCCCCTCCCTTGGAGCAGGATGGTGGGCGTGGGGGCCTGGTCAGGCAGAGGCGCTCGAACTTCCCATCAGGGATTGGCATGGACGCCGGGAGGGACCCCGCAGGGGGCCAGACGCTTGACGTCCCGAACTGCCAGTCCCTGGACCTGCTCAGTCCCTCACAGGTTCCTGGCATCCTGCACTGCCTTGCGGGGTCGTGGGGGGGGGGGGGGGGAAGGCGGGCGGCAGGGACAGAACCTGAGAAAATACCTATTCTAGCCACCCCCCAACACTGTACTCCTAGGAAAAGCCAGGCCTGTGGGGGTCAACCCTACTGACTGCTCTGAACTCCTGACCATTTCCGCTCCCAACCCCAATCCCTGCTCCTGTCAGGCACTGGCGGCAGCCCGGAAGGCAGGGTGACCCCTACCCCTCACTTAGAGATATACGGAGAGCCCCGCAAGGGCTGCTGGAGCGCTGTCAGCACACCCACTGCAAAGCGGTGCAGGGCTAACGGGGTCGCTACTTGTAAATAACTACTAATTAATAGTTAACAAATGCATCTCGGTTTGCTGGTCGTGGCTGAACGCACATTGCGCTCAAACTTCACCCCACCCTCCACCCCCGTGGAAACTTGGTGGGTGACATTTTCTGCATCTGTAAAATGGGGCCATGTCAGGGCAGTGTGCTGTGCCCCTGGTGCACGTTTAATCATCGCAGGGGTCCCCACTTCAGTCGGGCTCCCAGAAGCTCAGACCCCGGTGCCCACCTCTCCCAGGCACCTGTGGGTCAGGGTCCCAGGGCCGCCTCCTGGGCCACGGCCTCAAAGGGCGGGGCCTGGGCCTGGGGGCGGGGCATCGGGAGGAGGGCCTGGGGCGGGGCCACCGGGGCGGGGCCTCTTGTCCCGCCGCGCGCCCTCCGTGCGGCGGGAGCGGGGCCAGCAGGTGGCGCTGCGGCGTCTCCTAAAGCGCGCGGGCGGCGAGGCCCGGCCGGGCGCGTGGGGCAGGTGCTCCGTGTGCACGGGTGCGTGTGCACCCGGTTCTGTGCACACGTAAGCCGCTTGCCTGCGCTTCCCTTACACACATACACACACGGGAGCAGACCCGCGCCGCGCAGGGCCACACTGGCTCCCTGCTCCGCTGAATCCCGGGCTCAGGCTGTCCGCCTCCTGGCTGGCCGCCTCCTCCTCCTGCAGCCCGGGTCCTGGAGTCTTTCCCCACCTGGCCTTCAGCAGACCTCAGCTCCGGTTTTCTCTACTCGGGGCTCTCAGAGTCTGCAGTCCCGTCTCCAACTTGCAAATGCGGAGCCCAAAGGAAGCCCCTCAGACCTGGAGTGGACCCCTCTATTTGGCGCCCCGGTGGGCAGGCAGGTCCCGAGTGGGGCGGGGCAGAGGCTGAAGCAGGGCTGCCGACCCTGGAGCTGGGACAGGAGCAGTGAGACGGCAGCCCCACTGGGCGCTAGGTCAGGCAGGGCTGGTGGGCTGGTCACTTTGCCATGATGCCCCCATCAACCCTGCCTCCCAGGGGAGTAACTGACATCCGAGTAGGCCTGGCGCTGGCCAAGGTCACCCGCAGAGGGGGCCAGGACCATAGGTGGAGGGTGTCTCAAAGTTGCCCTGGAATGGAAGGACACTTATTTTCAGCCTCCAGGCTGTGGTCAGGAAGGACCCAGCCTGCCACCAGTCCGCTGTGTGTCGCCAACAAGCCCCTGACCCCTCTGGGCCTCGGTTTCCCCGTCTGTCCAGGAGAGATGAGTTTTACCTGGGCCTGCCTTGAAGGTTGGGCCATGTGGCCTCACCTGACTGGGGCTGAGCCCAGACCCAGCTCCCCGTACCCCAGACGCAGGCTTGTCTGGCGCCCAGAGGCCTCTACCGTTCTCCACCTTAACACAGCTGTCTCAGGCCTTGGCTTCCTCATCTCTGATAAGGGTTGTTAGGTCCACCTCAATACATGGCAGGGAGGGGCTGTTGAGACAGGAGTCGCCTGGCCAGGGAGGCCGCCTCCCGTGTACCTGTGCATCTGTGTGTGTGCACACGTATGCCCGAGTGTATACACAGAGGTACACGCAGAAAACCGCTGCAGTGATAAACGCCCCCCAGTGAAGACGCCCCCGCCTCAGGCACCCAGGGCTGACAGGCGAGTGGGTGGCTGGTGCCTTGCAGAAAAGAGCAGCCGTGTGCCACCCACCCACCGCCCCCAAATTCTGCGTAAGCACAGTTTATCTTGCAGGTCAACAGCTTGCATTGTCTGCTCCGCGGAATTGTTCCAACACCCCGGATACGCAGAGAACACGCCTTAATTAGATTCTGCAGAACCCTGACACACAAACAAAAGATATTAATATCAAGCGCTGCAGCTTCAATTGCAGTTTACACAGATCAGAGAACATTTTGGGTGCAAAGAGGTTGTGCATGTGACAGGTTGTTACTTTACAAGTTGGGGATGTGGGCCCCTGACAGGCCTGGGGTGGGGCGTGGGGGCGCGGGAGGGGCCAGGAGGGTGGGTGGGGCCAGAGCTCAGGGCCCGGCCGGGGCGGGCCTTCCACGAAGGCCCGGTGATCAGGGCAGCCGGGACCAACAGGCCGGGGATCTGGTTATCACTGCTGTCCTTCTCGGACATTATTCGAGAGATTATTAGGAAGCCCAGCGGAGAGTCGCGTCTGCTCTTCCCAGACTGGTCACTTCCCAGCTTGATTCAGGCTCTGTGCCCCCTACACTGGGGTATATTTCTTTTCTTTCTATATTTTAATGTTTAAAACTTTCTAGAAGAAATAACAGCTTCTATCCATGGGGTCACAAAGAGTCAGACACAACTTAGTGACTAAACAACAATAACTGAGATATAATTCACAAGTGCGGTGGGGTGAACTGTGACTGTCCCCTGCCAAAGATGTCCTAACCTCCAGAACCTGTTCAGTTCAGTTCAGTCGCTCAGTTGTGTCCAACTCTTTGCGACCCCATGGACTGCAGCACGCCAGGCCTCCCTGCCCAACACCAACTCCCAGAGTTTGCTCAAACTCATGTCCGTCGAGTTGGTGATGCCATCCAACCATCTCAGCCTCTGTCATCCCCTCTCCTCCTGCCTTCAATCTTTCCCAGCATCAGGGTCTTTCCCAATGAGTCAACTCTTCCCATCAGGTGGCCAAAGTATTGGAGTTTCAGCTTCCGCATCAGTCCTTCCAATGAATATTCAGGACTGATTTCCTTTAGGATGGACTGGCTGGATCTCCTTGCAGTCCAAGGAACTCTCAAGAGTCCTCTCCAACACCACAGTTCAAAAGCATCAATTCTTCGGTGCTCAGCTTTCTTTATAGTCCAACTCTCACATCCATACATGACTACTGGAATGAGGCCTTACCTGGAAATAAGGTCTTTGCAGAAGTAATCCAAGTGAGATGAGGGCTTTAGGGTGGGCTCTGATTCAAGATGACTGGTGTCCTTACTAGAAGAGAAGTCACGGGAAGATGGAGACAGAGATTGGAGTGATGTGGCCGCTACCCAAGGATTCCCCCCGCCCCAGGAGCCAATCCTGGAGCAGCTGGCAGCACACCCTAGAGTCCTTGGAGGGAGGCGGGCCCTGCCGACACCTTGACTTCTGGCTTCCAGGACCTGTGGTTCCGCCTACCTAGCTTGTGGTTCTTTGTTACAGCAGCCACGGGGAACTCACATGCTAGACGCACAATTCTCTTTTCTGAAGCGTACACTTCAGCATTCTCAGTGCGAGCGCAAAGCAGTGCGGCCGTCAGCACCACCCCACCCCAGTACGGGGTCGTCACCCCCAAAAGAAACCCCGCCCCCACCAGCGGTCACTTCCCATCCTCCCCAACCCCCAGCCCTCTCTGTTTCTATGTGGGCATGCGTGCTTCAGTCGGGTCCTCTCTTTGCGACCCTAGGGATCATAGCCCTGCAGGCTCCTCTGTCCATGGGATTCTCCAGGCAAGACTGCTAGAGTGGGCTGCCCTGCCCTCCTCCAGGGGATCTTCCTGACCCAGGGACGGAATCCTCGTCTCTTACATCTCCTGCATTGGCAAGCAAGTTCTTTACCATAAGCTGCACCTGGGACGCCCCTGTGTTTCTAGAGATTTGCTCATTCCGGACATTTTTTCTCAATGGGACACGTGTCCTTTGTGTTGACTTCTTCCTCTTTCGTGTGTAAGTCTTCAAGGCCTGTCCATGTTGTAGCGGGCTCAGTGTTTCCTTTGTCTCTGAAGCTGAATCCTATAAACATGTTTGTTATCCCCTCATCGTGTGATGCACTTTTGGGATGGTCCCACATTTTGGCTGTTGTGAGCTGCACTTCTGTGAATATCCGTGTACAGCTTTGTGCATGGAGAAAGATTCTCAGTTTTCTTGCTGGACATTTAGAAGTGCTTGAAATTTCTTTGGAAAGAAAGTAACACAGGTACGTGGTGAGAAACACGCTTAGGGCAGCACTTTGGGCTGGAGCAACAAACACGTTTGCCTGTCCGCGGAGCCCAGGCCGCCAGCGGCCTCTTGTGTATCCGGAAGGGCTGTGTGGTTGCACAAGGACTCATGTCAACCGACCCCTTCCCCACAGGGACAGCAGCAGCCCTGTGTCTTGCTGGCCCCATAGCAGCCGGCAAAGGGCGTGTGCCATCCTGGCCTCTGACCCAACATGGCACCCCCCGCAGGGCAGACGGGGTCCCCCAGAGAGCGGGCGCTGACGGAGCCCCGGCTGTGCACCTGTGCGCACGGCCAGGGCCTTGACGGCCCGTGACGCAGACCAGCATGGCTCCCACGTCCAGCCCTTCCTCCGTCCCCCAGCAGCCCGCAGCCCCAGCCCAAGGAAGGTGCAGTCTCCAGGCTGGTCTTCACCAGACCCTGCCCGGCCCCCTGCATGACCTCAGGCAAGCGGTTCCTCCTGGGCCTCAGTGTCCTCACCTGCACTCAGGGACAGCCTCCTCTCTCGGCCCCGACGGAGGGCTCCATTGCCGGCCTCACTTGGATTTCATATTAACTGTTTCCTTGTTTTCTGTCTGTTTGAAGCTCTGACAGGCATGGGGGCCTGGCTGAGCCCCCCCCCCCAGGGTTAGCCGAGTCCTGGAGACAGATAACATTCATCTGCCAGGATGCGCTTTTCAGACGCAAACCAGCCGTTGCAGAGCCCGCCACCCCTTCCTCCAGGAGCTGGCACCCCCCTGCCACGGTCTGCCTGCCTTCGCCTCCAGGTAGGTCCCAGGCCACCAAGGGCAGCCCCAGGCCCGCAGTGGCCCTCACGCGCCCTCTTGCCTGATCTTGGGGCTTCCGCGTGTGGCCCTGCGGGAACGTGACAATAGCATGAACTTCTTTCATGACAGGCACGTCTGAGTCTGTGTCCCTCACACCTGATGAAAACAGATCCCAGTACTGGGTGCCTGCGCTCTGGGCTGGGAGGCTGGAGGCAGAGATCCCCAAGCAGGATGCTCCCAGTGGGCACCACACGGAGGGCCTTCCAGGCATTATCTATTGCCTTGAAGCCTCATGCCAGCCCTCGGGGCAGGGACTGTCACAGAGGAGAAAACTGAGGCCCAGAGAGGGCAGGCAACTAGTTGGAGGTCACACAGCGAGACGTGGCACTGTAGGGGCGGGCCTCATGACAGTCAGATTTTAAGCACCCAGTATCCCGTGGGTGAGGTGGTCGGGTGATCCACAGGCCTCCTTCCTCCTCGAAAGGGTCAGAAAATTCTCAGCAGGAGCATCGAGGTCAGTTTTGAGGAGAGGATGACCATGGATTGGGAAGGGGAAACATGATTGCTTAAAAGAAACTGCCTCTGATGGATTCAATTATACGTAATTTATATAATGGTGACTGGAGTTTGCAACCAAAATATAATAATAATCGCAAGACTTTCCTTTCAGGGCCCCAGAGACAAATTAAAATAATGCAGAGTGAGTTCCTAATTGGTGTGGGCTGTGGGAGCCTGGAGGCCTCCAGGTGTGCGCCCGGCTCCCCGAGGCCAGCTGGCCGGCCCGCGTGTGCACCTGTGTGGATGCAAACGGCACGGCCACGAGCACCTGGGCCTTGATACAGGACCCTCCCCGGCCACAGAAGCCCCCAGCACACAAGCTGTCCACGGAGGATGGAGACCAAGGCGCGGTCACGTGGCTGCCGCGTCCAGCCATCCGATTGGCCAGCTGTGGCCCCGCCCTTCTGCATCACCTGCGGGCCCCACAGCTCCTCCTACCCTTACGCCCGCTGTCCCCACCCCAGGGCCTCTGGGACTCACCCCTGCTCAGGAGGAGAAAGCTCGTCAGAACACTTGCTGAGCAAAACAATCTTTTCTTTCTGCTGAGAAATAAAGTCCTGGAATCACGGGCAAAGGCGACCACCTGGCATTGGACGGGGACACGCAGAGGGCTGGTGACCCTGAGCCGTATCCACCCCTGGCCCCCAGCCTCACCCTCCTCACCAGTACACTGGAGCGAGGCCCCAGCCTGGGGACCACACACTCCGGCCCCAGGGGCACGGCCCTGCCCATACTCAGGAGCACTGCGTGATGCCTCATCCTTGGGCCCGTGGCCTGGGTGGCCTTGGGTGGCTGCAGTCTCTGCTTGCCCCGAAGTCGCTGAGCCTTTTTTTCCTTGAGAGCACAGCTGCGATGCCCCCATTTTGCAGGCTTGAAAGCAGAGGCCAAGGGGGTGAGGCCTGGCTCTGGGACTTATGAGGGGCCACCCCTCAGGGCTCCAGCAGCCCCCCACTTTCCTTCCATGTAACATCTGGCACCCCACTGTGCCACCCCACTAACCCACATCCTGCCCCCCAAAGCCACCTCCCTGGCCTGTCCTCTGCCCCTGGTGCACAGGGGTTCTCCAGCCCATCATCAGAGCACGTGTTGGGGCTCAGCACCCAGGAGCTCCCGGGGGCAGGGGTGTGACCGTCACCTCGGTCCCCGGGGGGGGGATGCCACCATGGGGCTGCAGCTTGCGGCGTGGCCAACGGGTTAATGAGGTGGCGTCACCTCCCTTCTCATTTGGAGCAAGGATGGAAATGAATGTATTTTAAGGAATCAACACATTGAAACACAAACAGATGGACAAGTGAACATACGCACAAGGGGAAAACACCCAGGAAATGAGGAGGGCAGGGAACGGGGCCGGGGGGAGGCCCTGCATCGGGGGGAGGGCAGCTTGTAGACTGATGGGGGCTGGCAGCCCCCTGCCCCCGACCCTGTCTGTGGTCCTCCTGGGGACCTCACCCTGCCCTCCTCTGGGAAGGGGTGCCTGGAGTAGGGGGCCCGGTTGGCAAGGGTTGACCAATCATCTCCTTCCTCCCTGAATCAATCAGACATGAACAAAATCATTCTTGGCTTAGGAGACAGAACTCTTTCCTATAAAAGGCGGGAGGGCGGGAGGCGGGTGGGGGTCCCGGCTACGCCACCCGCCTGCCTGGTGCCCACAGGCTCCTCCAGCCCCTGCCTGTTGGCACCGACTGTGCAGCCCTGGCCCACTCCCATCGCCTGGCTCGGGGTCCTGGGTGCAGCCTTCATGCCCAGCCCCCGAGGCGGACCATGCCCCATTTTACATACGGGCCTGCCAGGGCGCAGGCCTCCCCAGAGACAGCGTGGCCGGGGCAGCGGGGTCCTGGATCCACACAGGGTGTGTGTATGCTGCATGGTCCTTGGAGAGGCTGCCGGGGGCTGGCCTTCCGAAGCCACCTCCGCCCCCTCCCTCACCTTCTCTGGCCGTAGCCCCTCCTGCTCTGTACCTGCCTGGTCCTCTCCCAGCCTCATTCTGGCCCCCGGCCTCACTCCCTGCCCATTTCTCCACTCCTGTCCTCACCTCTCTCTCGTCTCCAGCTGCAATTACAGCTAATCAGATACCTGAGTGACTTGGAAGCTATTAGCGGCTCTCCCTGCCCGCTGGGAAATCAGCCAGGCTGGACAATTAGCTCTTTAGTTGCAACTCAGATTCTGATGCAAGCAATAAACAACTCAGCACACTGCCCCTCCCCTGCCCTCGGTCTCCGTCACGCCCCTCCTCCCTCTTCCCTTCCTCCCCACCGAGCCCCCCTCCTCCCCACCCCCCCCACCTCGGCCCCCCACCAGGCAGATGCCCAGGGGTGCTGGGGGAGCCTTCCAGCTGTCCCTTCCCCCTGACTGGCCTGGCCCAAACACCTGACACTGTCCACAGCACTCAGCTTGGCGCTGGGGAGGCTGAGCCTCCGGGAGCCAGGAAGGGAGGCAGGAAATGATGACCTGGGCTACTCAGGGGGGTCTGCAGCCCCCACCCCACCCCCCAGGCTGGCCCAGGCTGACTCCTCCCTGCCTGCCGCGTGTGCGTGAGTGCACGCGTGTGTGTGTGCGTGTGCACTCGCCCGTGCATGCGCCTGTTTGTAATTAAGCAGTTAATTGCGCCGGTTCTTGATTAGCTTTGGGGGATGGTAATGTTCTAGTGAGATGAGGTGTTGTGTACAGTTCAGAATCATTTAGAGAAATTGGAGCTAATTTTGCTGTCTGCACTTATTACTGCATTAATTTAATTTGGGTTGCTTTTAGCTCATTAACACATCTAATTAATTCGTTGACATCACTATTAAGATGTCTCTTTGAAATTGGCGTCTCCAGATAATCAGGATGGAGAGGCTGACACGTCGGGCGCGGAGCTGCCTGGGAACGCGGGCGGGAGGGCGGACCGGACCACTAATGAATTTTCCATCAGAGCCGCTCGGCTTGTCAGGAGGTGCGAGGGGCGGAGGGGAGCTGAGACAAAGGAAGGGGGAGCCCGCGAGCTCAGGCAGCGGCTCGCCGGGCCTTAAATATTGAATTGGTTATGAAAACAAACAGACTCCGCGGAGGAGCCAGGAGCCGGGACATACCCTGGGCAGCGCCTCTGCCTCCTGCCTGCCTGATGCCGCATTCCCAGGGGCTGGGGCGCCCTGGATGGTGCTGGCCCGGCTAACGTCAGGGTCAGCCTGCGTGGAGGCGCGGGCCTGGTGGCGAGGAGGGCAGGGAGGGCAAACCTGCCATGCGGGGTGGAGCAGGGGGAGGTCCCCAGGGCGTGGGGGTGACCCGGGTAGAATAGGTGGTTGGCTGTGGCCCAGAGCTGGGAGTGGTTTCACCTGAGGTCTCGGGGCGCTTGAAGACACCCAGCTGATCTGAGGGACAGCTCAGGGGCCGGCTGGAGGGCGGCCCCACCCGTGGTCACTGGCGAGTGGTGAGAAGCCCCTGCCCCCCACTCACACCCCTTTGTCTCCTGGGACCCCTGTTCATGGGACGGAGAGCTGACCCTCCAGGCTATTGAGGGCGGGGCCTGTGCGGGGGCGGGGCCTGTCAGGGGGGGGGTCTGTGAGGGGCGGGGCCTGTGTGGGCGGGGCCTATGAGAGGATGGGGCCTGTGAGAGGACGGGCCTGTGTGTGGGCGGGGCCTGCAAGAGGGCGGGGCCCGTGAGAGGGCGGGGGCTGCTGTCTAGGGGTCCGCTGTGGGTCCTGAGCTGGGCCTCTGCCTGTGTAGGGTGTCCTGGGATTCCCCCCTGCCAGTCTTGTCATTCACCGCCTCACTCCCTTTCCTCACCTCGGGAGTGTTCCCAGATGTCCCCTGCTCCAGGAAGGCCTCCAGATTCCCCTGAGACTCTGGTGGACAGCAGGTGCCCGTGGCGGGGCCCCAGCTGGCGCATGCTCCTTGTACTTAGCAAAGTGAGGGCTTGTTCGTGTGCATGGCCGTGCCTAGGAGCCCAGCGGGCTGTGGGCGGGGGTCTTGGTTCTTCTCCGTGCTGGGGCTCCTTCCCAGCACAGCGACTGGCTTCTAAGAGAATACCGTGGCAGCACTGGCATTTTTGCGACCTTCCCTTTGAAACTGCTCTGCAACTGGCTGAACAGCCACTGAGGTCCACCCAGATTCGAGGGGAGGGGACGTGGACTCGACCACCTGATGGAAGGTTCTGGAAAAGCATGGGGACAGCAGCCATCCTGGAGAAATGCCGTCAACTGTTCTAGTAATAAGAAAACATACGATGTATGAGCAAGAAAATATGAACTGTGTCATTTGATGATTTTGCATAGAGTTACATATCCTTATATTTTCATTTAAAGCTGACATTGTACAATACAAAGGTGAGTGGTAAAATTCATGCTAATAATTAAAATTAAAAAAAATTTTTTTTTACTTAGAATGATATGAAATAAATAAAACCCACCATTTGGCTTTCCCAGTGGCTCAGCGATAAAGAATCCACCTGCAATGCAGGAGACTCAGGAGACACGGGTTCAATATCTGGGTCAGGAAGACCCCCTGGAGGAGGAATGACAACCCACTCCAGTGTTCTTGCTGGGAAAATCCCTTGGACGGAGGAGCCTGCTGGGCTACAGTCCCTGGGGTTGCAAAGAGTCAGACACGACTGGGCACTCATGGTACCAAGGCTGTTCAACTGGGAAAGGTCAGTCCTTTCAACAAATGGATCTGGGAAAACTGGAAATCCACACGCCAAGAACGGAGAATCCACACACTTCTAGAATGAAGGTGAATCCTTGTCTCACACCACATACAAACGTCGACTCAAAGTGGATCAAAGACCTGAACAGAACAGCGAAGCTATAAAGCTCTTCGAATAGATGGGAGCACCTTTGTGACTTTATATCTGGTAGTGACTTCTTGGAGGTGACACTAAAACACAGGCAACAAAAGGAAAAGTAGACAAACTGGGATTCATCAAAATGAAAGCTTCGTACGCCAGAGAACATGATCCATGGGATGAAGGGCTACCACAGGAGGGAGAAAATACTTGAAAGTCATAAATACGATAAGAGGTTAATATCCAGAAATATATCTAAAAAATCACTCCACAACAGCAATGAAAACTCAACCCAATTAACAAATGAAGAGTAGAAATTTCCATGTTCATATTCAATGACTTAAATATAGACATTTGTCCAAACAAAATATACAAATTGACAAGTGCATAAAAAGATGCTCAGCATCACGAATCATGAGAGAAATGCAAATCAAAACTACAATGAGGTAACTACCACTTTACACCTATTAGGACAGCTACTCTAAAGACATAAATAAAATGGAAAATAGCAAGTGTCAAAGAGGACATGGAGAGACTGGATCACTTGACTGTGGGAATGTAAAATGGTGCAGCTACCAGGGAAAACAGTATGATGCTTCCTCAAAAAATGAAATGGAATCACCCCCTCTTCTAGGTCTAGTCACAAAGAATTGAAACCAGGGACTCGAAGAGATACTTCTACGCCCATGTTCAGAGCAGCGTCGCTCAGAGCAACCGAACAGTGGAACAACCCAAGTGTCCGTCGATGGGCGATGGGTAAGCACAGTGTGCTCCATCCACACACGGGCTGTGATTCAGCCTCAACACGGAAGGGAACTCTGATAGCTGTCACAGCACGGATGGAGTGAGGACGTGATGCTCAGTGGGATAAGCAGACGCTGAAAGACAGACACTGGGCGACTCCACTTCTGTGAGGTCCCCGGGGGCGTCAGGTTCACGGAGACAGGAAGTAAGGGGTGGAGGCCAAGGACGGGGCCGGGGGGGAGGGGGATGGGGAGTTGGTGTCTATGGGGACCGAGTCTCAGTTTGGGAAGATGAGGAAGTTCTGGAGATGACGGTGGTGACTGTTGCACAACAATGCAGATGTTCTTAATCTCTCTGAACTGGATGCTGACAAGTGGTTAACGTGGTAAATTTCATGTTATGTGTGTTTTGCTACCTAACAGTGTTTTAGCATCTCTTCGCAGGGTCCTGAGAGTCTCCGCTCAGTAGGAGGGAGGCCACAGGAGAGCGGGAACAGCTGTGGGTGGGGGCCCTCCAGGGTCACCTTTCCCAGCTTTTGAACAAGAGACTTGTGTCTTCAATTCACTCCCAACCCCGCCAGTCACCCTGGGTCCTGGGAGATGCTTCTGCAGACAACTTGTCACGGATGGTCCACAATGGGACTTTCAAGGTTTCCTGGAAAATCCATGAATAATGGAAGTTTCTTAGTCGACACCCTCAAGGATGGACCCCCCTCACCCAGGCCTCTGTTCGCTGTCCCTCCGAAGGTGTAAAACTCACTGTCCCGGACCGGAGTCTTGGCTGATGGATCTAAGGCTCAACCATCAGCACAGTCACCTGGGGTGTTTGTTTCACCGGCAGAGCCGTACCTGCTCTTACGTGCGTGTGCAGGATGTTTCTGGAACGGCTCCCAGGCAGCGTTGACATTGACTGTGAGAGGGGAGCTCACTGGGCTGGAGACAGAGCGAGATGAAATCTTTTCTCTGTAAACCCTTCTCTGCTTAAAAAAATAAGCCCCCACAGCCACGTTCCACAAAGTGCCTCCTCTCAGGTGAGCAGCCCAGTGGATCCTCCAGTACAGCTGGTCCTGGGGGCCCCTGCGTGGAACCCTGTGAGGCCACTTCACTCATTGTCACATACTGAGACCCATCAGTCCAGCCCAGTTGGTCCTGGGGCCCCTGCGTGGAACCCCGTGAGGCCACTTCACTCATCATCAAATGCTGAGATCCATCTATGGTGTGCAGGCAGCCCTTGTTCTTTTTCACTGCTGCATAGTATTCCACTGCTTGAATACCCCAAGGCTTATTTATCCATCCTCCTATGGAGGGACACATTGTTGCTTCCAGTTTCTGGTGCTTATGGAAAATTCATAGGTAGCCCCTGGCTTCTTTGGGATGCACATCTAGTCCCCTCTCTCTTTTTAAAATCTTAAACATTACCTATTCAGCAAGTAAATAAACTGGGAAATGTTCTGGTGGAGCCTGGGCCCCTGGGCTGGGAGATAGACCCTGGAATGGGCTTTGTGAGGGTCAGGGAAGTAGGGAGGAAAGTGTTGAGGCCCATCCCAGGGGGCAGTGTGAAGGCCCCCTCCCCGCACCTCAGTTGGGGTCCGGGGGTCCTCTGGCCGCCCACCCTGCAGAGCAGAGCCACGTGTGGCCCCAGAGAGAAGCAGCAGGGGCAAGGAGCTGAGGGGCCTGGGCGGGCCAGGCCTCAGCCTCATGAGCTGCGTGGCTTCTGGGGGCCACAGGTGGGTGTCTGTCTGCATGGGGGCCGACTGGTGCTCTGCGCCCCTCTGAATGCTTCCTAAATTTGGGGGTGTCCCTCCTCTGCCTTCTTCCTGGGTTCAGGGGTCCCACGGCACGAGAGGAACACTCTTCCGCTAGCCGCACTATCGGAGACTCACGCTTCACGAAGCGCGTTAGTCTAAGACCCTTCAGGGCTCCTGTGGTCGGGAGCCCAGGGCCGCATCGGTCAACCCCGGGCTCTCCGGGGCGCATGCAGAGGCGAGGGCCCCCCAGAAGGTGCACGTCCTGCGGTTAAACTCCAGATGCCGCAGGGCTGGTCGTCCACTCTCAGCACCGAATTGATAGGACTGGCGGCTCCGGCTGCGTAAATGGCCTCCCTGCCTCACAAGTAAAGCTGGTCTCTGGATGAGGTCTAAAGAGTGAGGCCACTGAGGGGGCCCCTACTGCCGACCCTGCGGCCAGAGTGGGGTCCTCTGTGGGTGGGGGAGGCTGAGGCTCTGCTTGCGGTCTCCCCCGGCACAGCCTCCGCGGCTCCCGGGGCCGGGTCCCACTCTTGCACCCCCGCTCCTCGTCTTCCAGGCTCTGCCCTTGCTCATCAGGGCCTCCTCCCCGCCCTCCCAGAGCCTGACCCCCACCTGGAGGGCAGGGGCTGGGCCTGGGGTGGGCAGACTGGGCTGGACGAGAGCACGGGCCCTCCTCGGGGACAGCGTGCCCTGGCCAGCCGTGGGGACCCCCCTGCCGAACCCCAGGGGAGAGGTGTGAGGGACGTGCTCTGAGATGCTGTCTTCCCGGTCCTTACGCCTCCACGTAGCCCCCTCCCAGGACGAATCGGAGTCGGTGGACGCGCCAGCATGTGAGCCCTGATGCAGGCCATGGAGGACGCTGGTCCTCTGGGTCACTGGCTCCAGGAGGCCAGCACGGGGATGTGAGGACTGTCAGCTTGTGCGGGGCTGGGAGGCAGGAACTGAGGCCGCGGCCATCGGCCCCCAGCCGCCTGGACGGCAGCCTCTGGCCTCTGTCGAGCCTTCGGGTGACCCAGCCCAGCTGAGTCCTGAAGCAGCGGCAGGAGACCCTGAGCCAGACCCCCAGTTGAGCCGCCCTCCCATCTGTGATCCAGGAAGCCTGCTGCCAAGCCAGCATTCACTGCTGTGGTAAGCCGTGGAGCCCAGGAGCTGCTTGCCTTGCGAAGACACTTAACTGAGGTACCAACTTTTACCAGCAGTGAACACATGCTCTTTTCATCCTCCTGCACTGTGACTGAGTTACTAGTGGTTTTCTCTCTCTCTTTTTTTTAATAATTGAGGGGAAACCCAAGATCAGAGAAGTTAAGTCACTTTGCTGGAGACACACAGCAGGGCCCAAATTTGAACTGTGACCTGTGTGACTGCAAAGCCCGGACCTGTCCCCCTGCCCCTCCTTCAGCCCCTCCACCCTGGAGCCACCAGCCAGGGTCCTGTTCTCCCCTAATCAGCTCTGGTGAACGGAAATTTCAATCCAATAATGGAGAGCTGCAATAATCGTTATAATTAATTTATACAAAAGACATTATAAAACTACCCTCTACACATTCCAATCCCATCCGTGAGGTGTGCCCGCTTCCCGGTTAAGCTGTGGGGCCTCATGGAGACAGACGGGAAGAGGTATTTCAATATTTCTTATAATTTTATATTCTCTCTAATATCTCTCATGCTAATTTCATTATGCAACAGAGTCGGCATGGTGATATAATTATTGAAAAGTAATTTTGCAATAAATGGATTTAAATGTGTTGGAGTCCGCTATAAATTCAATCTCATGGTGAGGGTGGCGCGTGCAGGCAGGAGGCAGTGAGTGGTCCGGGTCCTGGGTGGAATCGGAGAGGCCCTGCGTGGCCCCGGCCGGGAGTCTGCTTACACCGACCAGTGACCGACCAGGGCGTGAAAACCCGAAGCACAGCCCTTGCCTTCCCCCCACCGTGGGCCCGCCTGCGCCAGAGTTGCTGTCCGCCTCCCCTGTGACACCTGGACCCTCTCTCGGCTCCAGCAGCAGCCCCCCAAGGCAGCCAGTGGACCCCAGGCCACAGCCTCCGTCCCTGTGAAGACCCCGGAGTAGAAGCCAGACCCCCGTCTCAGCTGACCTCCTCCTGCTATCCCAGGCCTGCTTCCCTCCAGCGGCCGGCACCTCCGCGGCCTCGCTGGCTGGGAGAGCCCCTCCCAGCCACTAGGTGGCGCGTCCCAGGCGTGGAGGTCACCTTAAATATTCACTGTGGGTCTCTCCTCGGGATCGGCCCCTCTGCCGGCTAGCCCGAAGGCCGACCCAGGGGTACCCCCCGGCCAGGAGGCTTCCAGGTAACCTGAAAGCAGAATGGGACTGGGGTGACCTGGGCAGTGTGGGGGGCAGCAGAGGCAAGTGGGGTCTGTGGGTGGAGGCGGCAAAGGCAGGCTCTGACTTGCTCTCTCCTCCTCTTCCAGGGAGCCCTCCTTGATTGACCCAGGTCACAGGGGCCTCGTCAGACTCATCAGGCCAAGTCTTCCTGGGTCGGGTGCTAGGATGCCCATGAAGTGGTGGGGGCAGAAAATGAGCACTTGTGTGGCACTTGCGGGATTTCGGCGTGTGGAGCCGGGGGCCATGCTCAGGCCCACCACCCTCTCTGGGCGTGGCATCCTTACCTGTGAAGAGGGACAGAAGGACGCCTGGCGTGGAGAGTGAAGCGTGGCGTGTGTACATGCTCAGGAAAGCGCCGCTTACCCCTTGATGGCCAGGGGAAACGGTGGGTCCCACGGCAGCCAAGGGCGGCTCGTCAACCCCTCCATCCCCGCGGGCCCTCCCGGCCTGCACAGGTGAGAACTCACTCACCCACCCACCTCCCCGCTCCTGCCTCCACGGCAGCGGCATCAGAGGAGAGTAGGGGGTGCCCAACCGCCCCTGCCCGTCGCCCATCAGTCTGGAACTCTCTCTGCCCAGGCTGGCACCAGAGCCCTCTCCATCACAGGCCAAACTGAATCTGCAATTTGTTCTTGGGCGATGTGTAAATTGGCACCTCATTGATTATTAATGAAGTGCTAATTGCTCTTTGCAACTAATCTTGATGCAGATGCAGCTGGGGCTGTTGGTACAGTCTTGCAGACTGGGAATTGCTGACCACGTGGGCCTCACAGCGGCTGGGACTCGGACCCCAGATGGGGACACCGGGCGCTTTTCAGTTTTCGAAGCCCCGTTTACCCGTCCCAGGCCGGTGAAGACAGAGCACCCCAATTGACTACACAGACGTCTCCTCCCGCTTCCGGCTGACAGCTGAAGGACAGGCCCTGAGCGCCGGGCTGGACGCCGCAGGCTGACGGGGTCCTGTGTGCCCTGTGGCTGGGTTGAGGGCACGCACCACTGGGCCTCCACTGGACTCCAGTGTGACACTTGACTGGAGAGGCTGGAGAAACTGAGGATCCACGCCTGCCCCCCAGAGATGGGACTCAAGGCCCCTGCTGCCCTGGGCCGGTCCATCCTGGCTCCTGGGGCTGAGAGTGCTGACGCAGTGGAAACACGGGGGCCTGGGTGAGATCAGGATGGCGGTTGCCCTGGCTGCACCAGGCGGTTGCCGGGCAACAGGCCTCAGGGACGTCCCAGCGGTGACAGGGCAGCTCTGGGGACCAGCTCCCCGGGCACAGGAAGTGTTATCTGGAGAAGACTCTGCAGGCCCAGGGAGACGCTTCCTCGGAGCAACAAGAGTGGGGTCCTGACCGGGCAGCCACGGGACCCCCAAAGCCCCCCGCCTCTGGGAAGTTGCCTGGAGACCCAGTTCCAGACAGGATGACACAGGCCCCCCACCCAGCCCCAGGGAGGAGCCTTCCCGAAGGGAGGGTCTGAGTGCCAGCGGTTAGCACCTAGAACAAGAGGCTGAATCCTGGAGTTTTCAGGCCGTTGAGGCTGGGCCAATGGGCGGTCCCTCCCTGGCGTGGGCGGCGGGTGGGTGGTCTCAGAGGGCCCTGCAGCCCTGACGGCGTAACCCTTCGCCCACTCACCCCTGCGCCAGGCAGCAGGGGCAGGAGGAGGATGTGATGGGCAGAAGCCCGGGGCGGGGACTCTGCTCGGTGGCTGCTATAGCCCAGGGTTGCGGGGCATTGTGGGAAGATCTCTGGCTGGGCTTGCATCCTGGGCTCACATCTCCTGTGAGAAGGGGTCGGTGGCGGCCCCAGCCAGATCCCTCTCCCCTGGGCAGGGAGAGAGCCCATGCACACGCCCTGCAAATAACCGACAAATAAGGCCGCATCATTGAATATCATCAAAACATCTGCCAGGAGTCTTGGAGGTGGGGAGACCCTCAGACCCCAGTCACATAACTCAGTAGAGCAGCCCAACTGTGGAGTCTGGGGGTCGGGGGAGCAGAGAGCAGGAGGGCCCCCACACGGCTCAACCTGGTCCCCAGAGGGGGGGGTGCAGCTGGGATCCAGGTTGAAGCCCAGCTTGCCCTGCCTGACGGCCCTGCAGCTTGTGGAAACCAGTCCAGGAGGCTTCCGGGCCGGGGACACCGGGACCTCCTCTCCCGCACCCTCAGGGTCCTGCCTGCCCTGGCTCTGTGGCAGGACCCCCTCTGCTCAGCCTGGGTGGGTGTGACCCCACTCTACCCAAGCCCCCTCCCCTGACACCCCTGCGGTGCCCAATGCCAAGTTGTCACCACTTCCAGGCCGTCCAGCGCGCCCACGAGCCAGCTGGTGGGGGCACAGCAGGAAGCTCAGGGGGCTGAGGACCGAAGACGGGTCGGCCTGGGGACCCCCGCCGCCTGAGCTGCCGGTGGGCCGGGCGCCTCACACGTCCGCAGGAGCCCCATGTGCAGAGGGAGGGCGTGCGGGCAGCACCCGAGGGTGCAGGCCGGTGCCTCGTGAGCTGGTGCCGCTCGTCAGGGAGCCAGGGAGCCCATCTTCTCCGTAAATTTAATCCCTAGGGATTCAGCTACAAACATGGGGGGTGAGAGAGAGGAAGAGAGAGGAGAGAGACAGGCAGAGACAGCGGGAGAGGAGAGGGCAGGACAGAGCCAGCCAGCCGCCCGCTGCCCCCAGGCATCAGGTGGCCTTGTCTCAGCTCAGCTGTCCCTCAAAACCTGTGCATTTGTCAGAAACCAGCCCAGCCGCGCCCATGTCTGCCGAAGGCCCAGGCCTGACCGGGCTGTGGGGGCCGGGTTGGGACAGCCCCTAGGCGCTACAGGCTGCAGTGGGCGTCTGAGGGTGGATGGAACCCCAGGCGAGGCCCCAGGCGCCGAATTACCCGGGCCGGGATGACTGCGAGGTGGGCAGGCCCAACCCGGCCCCGAGGTCCAGTGTTTGAACCGCTCAAATGAAAACAGAGTCCAGGCAGGAAAAGCTGTGTCTGATCTCCTTCCGGCCACAGGCTGCGATGGGCATCGCTCTGCTTTCACCTCCGGAGGACGAGGTGGGGGGTGAGGGGGGTGTGTGCTTCAGGTTGGCATCGGAGGCAGGGGCATCCCCAGCCCCGGAGCCAAAAGGGACGGGCGGGCACTGCAGAGGGTCTCGTCCATCCCGGGGGGGTGCGTGTGGGGAGATGGGGCGGGCCTGAGCAGGGCTAGGGGCCCACCCCCTGCAGGCTCTCTGAGGCTGGCAGAGGGAACCGGGGCGCCTTTGGGACGTCTTTCTCAGCGGGCCCTCAGTGAGGTGAAAGTCGCTCAGTTGTGTCCAACTCTGGGCGACCCCACGGACGGCCCGCCAGGCTCCTCTGTCCACGGGGTTCTCCAGGCAAGGACACTGGAGTGGGCGGCCGTTCCCATCTCCAGGGGATCTGCCCCATGCAGCGGTCAAGCCCGGGGCTCCTGCATGGCAGGCGGATTCTTCACCGTGTGCCCTTACTGTCCGCGCATCAGACACCCCACCCCGCACTCCCCAAGTCCGGCGGCCGGCTTCTCGCAGCCGGATAGGCAGGGATGAGCCCTGGGCTGCGGCCTCTCCTCGCTGCCTGGCCCTCCGCGCCCGCGCCCGTGCTGGCATCACCCCCGGGCCCCTCTGGCCAAGTGGCCGGCGTGTCCGAGCACGGTCCCAGCCACATGTCGGGGGCCGCCTGCGAGAACACGCGTCGTCCCACAGGCACTGCCCTCACGGGGAGAGCTGCGTCCGGATGGGGCTGAGCGCCGGGCCCCCGGGGGTGAGGTCCTGGCATGGGCACAGAGCCCCGGCTCCCCAGGATAGGTCCTGGCGGGCTGACCCGGTGACCACGTGGCCCTCCCTGGCCTTGCCCTCCACGCGATGCCCCCACCCCCAGCTCTCCTGGCCTCCCTGGCTGTTCCTTCCGTCATAAGAAAACTCCGTCTCCAGCAGGTGTGGGGGCAGGTGCAGGGATCGGGGGGCCTCAGCTGGGGGAGGCAGAGTTGGGGGTCCACACGGAGAGACGGAGTGGCCCCAGGTCCCGGGCCCCACAGACCCTCAGAAGGTGCCCACTCTTGGTCTCAGGTGGAGTGGTGCTCTCTGGGGGGTCTCGGATGCCCAGAGCCCAGGGTCTCTACAGCCTCCTCACCCCAGTCTGTTTCCTCTGGCCCCAGGCAGGTGCCGTTGGGGTCTCAGCGGCCTCTGCGAGTGGTGGTCCAGGGTGGCGGGGGGAGCTGAGCGTGCTGGCCGGGGTGACGGGAAGGCAGAAACCCAGAGGCCAGGCCCAGATCCTGGGGGCATCTCTGGAGCTGCCTCGGTCCCTGTCGCTCCCTGATGTGGCCACCTCTCCCCTTCCTGCCCCTCCGGGCCCTGTGGGTCGCGGTCCCAGGTGCCCGTGGGTCTCCCCCACCTCCCTCCCCCCCACACCCCACCAGCCACGCTGCGGTTTCTGAGAGGTGGGAAGGGGGTGTCCTTGGAATTAAACCTTGGGGGCAGGGAGGGGGCGAGGAGTGGGGCTGATATATCTGAAATACAATGCATACAGAAACGTCATGAATGTTTAATTTTATTTTATTAAGTACCACATGGGTGATGGCTGACACTTTATTAAAGTGTCAAAGTGAGTGTCCGAACGGTCTAATTACTTATTCCAACAAGGCGGGCGGCCCGGGCGTGTGGGGAGGTGCGGGCGGCAGCACCCGGGTAAGTCACACCTATTAAACTATTATTTGCACCCAGAGGCATCTCATTAATACCTCGGCCAGCGCCTGCGCGGGCTGACCCCAGGCTCGAGGGAAGCGGCGGCCGGATTCCGCCCCCGGCACAGCCTCCAGACCAGAAAAGCCTATAAAATTAATAACGACTCTGCCACCTAATTGAATTCCTGACAAACGGTGGGCCCGCCGCCACGGGCACCTCGATTTTGGGATTCGGGGGCTAGTCCCCAGCCAGGGGCTCTGCCAGCAGGGAGGAGCAGGCCCTCTCCTGCCCAGGGCTGCCCACACGGGCCTCTGGGCCCTTCTGTCTCTGCCTTCCTCCTGTGCCACCTCCCGTGGGTGACCTGTCCCTGGCACCCTGCACCCTGCCCAGCCTGCCCCCATCCCCCACGCCCTGTCCCTTGCTGTGAGGGGAGCGCCCGCTGACCTCGCAGATGCTGTGGGAATAAGAGGGAGACAGGGCAGGGACCAGCTCACACCCCACCCCGCCTCCTGGGGCTTTCTGCGGTCCACCCGACCCTGGGCTTTGGCAGGAGCTCCCGCCTGGCTCAGCTCGCCTCGGCCCGGCCCTCTCCTCCATCCTCCGGTCCGGCGCCTCTGCTCCATGAGGACCTCTCCCCCTGACCCACTGGGCACCAACTCCACTCTCTCTCCCATCTGCACCCTTCGCCCTGGTCGTCTCCACCTCTGTGAGCACCTGGAGCTACAGGCAGAGTCCAGCATCCCCGGGAAGCCCCCCTGCCAGCACCATCCACCCATCACCCATCCGCGTATCCGTCTGTCGTGTAGGGACCACTTACCCATCAGTCATGGATCTACTGACCTATTCCCATCCCTCGTTTATCCATCTATCGATGATATATCATTTATCTATCAGTCATCTCCCATTTCTCCATCTAACACCGCTACCTATCATCTATATCATTTATGTATTGATCATTACCTGAATGCAAGAACACAGGTTCACTGTAAAAATTGGAAAATGCAAAGTAGACACGAAAAAACGTTTCATCTGCTGACCACGTTCCTGGCAATGTCTGACTGGATGCCAGGAAACGTGTGTGCTGTGATGCTGTGTCAACACGTGGGCCACCTCTGACCCCCGAGGTGAGAAGGACTCTGAGGTCTAATCCAGGTGTGGCGCCCGAAACACGGCCCCAAGAAGTGTCCACGTCCTTGTCCCAGGTCCTGTGACCGGCTCACCGCACACGGCAGAAGGAGCATAGACTCTGTCAGCAAGTTAAGGCTGTTGAGGTAAGCAAGGGAGCCTGGATTGTCCAAGCGGGTCTGGCGGAGCCCAGGAGTCCTTAGGCTCAGAAAGCTAAGAGCGGGAAGGGGCCCCGAGCCAAAGCGTTCAGGCCGCTGAAGAAGCTGCAAAAGGCCAGGAAATGGCCAAGAGCCTTCAGAAGGAGGCGGCCCTGCATGTCCCGTAGGCTTCTGACCTCCAGAACTGTAAGAAACTGATTTCTCTCTGTTGCGTTGTTTCGGGCTCCTAAGTGTGGGGGAGTTTGGTGCTGGGGACCTGATGCCTAGGTTTGGCCAGAAAGGGTGCAGGGTCGGCCAGCAGCCCCTGCCCCGGGCTCGGGCTGGCCCGCAGCAGGGCCTTTGCGCGTCACACCGTCTGTCAGAGGCTCTCTTTGAGGTGTACAGCCCTGTGGCAGGAACGACACTCACACGGTTGTGCCGACATCTCCACCATCCGTCTCCAGAAGTTTCCCACAGGAAACCTCTGTCCCCATAGACACTGAATGCCCTCCCCACCCCCAGCCTGCCTGGCGCCCAGCACAGAGCCCTAACTCCTCTGAGCCCCAGTTTTCCCCTCTGTGAAGTGGGCGACACCCTCCCCACATTATCATGAGGGTGCCTGAGGTCTGGCACAGGGGGTACTGAGTCAAACCTTGCTCCCTGCCTCCTCTGCTCTGGTCTTGTGGGCCCTTCTCCCTTGACAAATGCTTGTCCAATCGATGTCTGGTATGAATGGTTCCAGAGCTCAGTGTTGGAAACTAAGGGGCAGAGGGCTGAGAAAGGAGGAAGGATTCTCTCCAAATAAGAACGGACTTTGAAATTCTCCAAAATGCCCAGACTAACCCTCTGAGCTACCTCTGGGGGTGGTGACCTCCCCATCAGTAGGAGCATTCAAGTGGAGACCACTTGTGTGTATGCACCTCCACAGCTGAGCAGGGTGGGTGCTGGGAGCTCTGGCCCCATCCAGGTGTAGCTGCTTGGCTGGCCTCTGCCTGACCCCTCGGTGAGCCTTGTCCTTCCCGGGTACCCCAGGCCTGCATGGGACAGAAGTACTCGTATCTGTGCTCAGACATCCACATCGGGGCTGAGAGGGGATGCTGGACCCGCCGGCCCTGCCCAGGTCCCAGGGTGGTCACTGCTGGCTTTGACGACCAGTGGGCGGCCTTAGACAATGACCGTTTGGAAATCCTTTGTGCAACTACCCCAGGGAGACGCCGTAACCCCTGTGAACACCTTCCCTGAGACCCCCCTCTCCTCCCTGGCCATGGACCTGTCTCAGAGTCTGTCCCATCCTGTGACTCCGGGTTTCTCTCTGCTCCCGACGCCCTGTCTTGAGTCTCTCTGTCGCTGGGGGGACGGGGCAGGGAAGGCCCCTGGGCAGAGCCCCCAGCTGAGCTGTGCGGGGTCTTTGGCCCACCTCCCCTCTTCCTACCGCTCTGAACGTGTGTCTGTGTGCAGAGGGCCTCTGCCATGAGGCTGGTGGGGTCCCCTCCTCTACCCCGGAGCCCCAGGACCTCTCCCCAGGCAGGCAGCAGGTGCAGAGCACAGGTCCAGGAAGTCAAGCCGAGTCTGCGCCTGACCCAGCGCTCGCGAACCGGGCTCCCCCTCCGCCCCTGGCCACGCCCAGACTCAGCTGTCCTTACCTGCTGCCCACCGCCCTGCCCGCCAGGCCTCTGCGTGCTGGTGGACAAGCGGCCAGACCGCAGCTCAGAGCGGGAAGCGACTGGCCCCCTCTGCGCTGTGCGCAGGGGCCCTTCCCCGGGCTCTGCGCCTGGGCGCCCCCGCAGGGCCTCGGCGTCCTCACCTGTGAAATGGGGTGGCGCGGCGGGGCGGGCAGGGGCGGTTCCTCGCGCCGCCGCCAGGGGGCGGCCCTGGCCGCTCCGGAGGCCGCGCGCGGGGATCGCCCTGGATTTGCTTCTTTTCATCACCCCTGCGCGTCCAGCTGCTCCTGTCAACACCTTCTTACAGCGTGTAATTCATCGCCCCGCTGACAGCTGGAGCCGCCCGGCGCTGCGCACCTGGGGCTGGGCCTGGAGGTGGGCGTCTGCGTGGGGGTGGGGGTCTGCGGGAGAGGGGCGCAGGGGCTCCCCCCGAGGACAGGCCAGAAGGCACCAGCAGTGGGCCTGGACCGGGCCTCCCGCCCTCTCCCCACCCCCCCCCCGCCTCCTCGCCCCTGGGGTACCCCGGGCGGGGGGACGATTCCATCTGCCACCCCACCCCCAATTCCCTCCCCCTGGATTTCTCACCTAGCTTGATTTTATTCCATCTGCACCCCCCCACCCCACCCCGCCCCCCGCAGGACCTCAGCCAATGAACAGAAACACACACCCCCGCGGGGGTAGGGTCAGTGGGCTGACTGCCCTTGTTCCAGGCTCGCAGGCTCCGCCTCGGTTTCCTCGACTAAAACAAGGATGCTGGTAGCATCTGCCTTGAGAACTCACCCCAGGGCAGCTCGGCCAGGTGTTACCACCTGGAGGCCGCCCAGGAAGGGGGCCCGCTGTGGGGTCCTGCCTGCTGGCTCTCCTCATCCACGGCCAGCTGAGTTCCTCGATCTGCCGGCCTCAGAGCTGAGAGGAAGCCTGCAGGAGGTTTGAGTGGATGCGTGTGTGCTGAGTTTTGCTACCAGATGCTGTGTGGTTTGGGGTAACTTACTTGCCCTCTCTGGGCCCCAGAACATGAGCAGGTGGGGAGAGATGAGGGCTGGGGCTCCTGACACTGAGATCTCAGCTTTCCTGCTTGGTTTCAGCAAAGCTGCCTTCCTTCTCCAGGGGCAAGGCTGAGACCCTGGGGAGAAGGAGAGAGCAAAAGAAAACAGATTTTAATGCACACCCAGGATAGGGCTTTCCAGGTGGCGCTAGTGGTAAAGAACCTGTCTGTCCATGCAGGAGACTTAAGAGATGTGGGTTCAATTGCTGGATGGGGAAGATCCCCTGGAGGAGGGCATGGCAACCCACTCCGGTATTCTTGCCTGGAGAATCCCATGGACAGAGGACCCAGGTGGGTGATGGTCCACGGGGTCGCAGAGAGTCAGACACGACTGAAGGACTTAGCACACACACACAGAACGGATATTTCCCTCCCCAGCCCTCTCCTGGATTCCTCCAGAGCTGATGCAGTCACACAAAAGTGGACAGGGCAGTCCTTTGTCCCGGGCGCCAAGGGTCAGCCTCCCATGAGGATGCCTGGGAGACACAGCCCACATGACATGCGCCCAGCTGACAGGACGGGGACCTGATGGCGTGGAGGGAGGAAGCCGTGCCCAGCCCCGCCACGGGCAGGGCGATGAGCAGGCCAGCGAGGAACAGATCCCAGCCTTCCAGGCCACCTTCCCACGCGCCTCACCCCGGGGGCGAGAGCGACCTTGCTGCCTCCCAGCGCCCGGGCCCCACTGTGATTTATGAGGGTTTCAAGTGTTTGGGTCTTCTTGGAAAGCAATTTGGGGCTGGAAGCTTTGATTGTGGAATCCAGAGTCTGGGAACCTCTCTGTGAAGAATGATCCAAAAACCACACATCGTCTGGAGCACAAAGATGTTCGGTGTGGTGTTTATAACCGCGAAGAATCGCGCCCAATCACGGTGTCCAAGGAGGCCCTGGGGGGCGACGATCTGTGAGCTGGGAACAGCCCCGGGGAAACGCTAATCCTGGGACCAAGCGAGAAGGCAGGTGTGCACCCCAGTCCACAAGGGGAGCATGGCATACGGAGGCCCCACGCACGGACTGCCCAGGCGTGAGCAGCCCGGGGAGGCGCTGGACGCTGGGGCCGCCGGGGCGGGCTCCCGCTCCCCGCTCCATCAGCCTGGACTGTGCTGATCATAGGAGAAACCAACATCATTTCAACAGCAGATTATTTAGAGCCCCATTTGTACACTGAAGTATTTATGAGTGAAATGATATGGTGTCTGGGATTTGTTTTAAAACTCACTGCAGATGTATTCATGCATTACTTGTGCAATTAACAAGGAAGTTTAATAAAAACCCACCATGTGTGTTTGGGAGGGTCTGCATGGGCCTTGGCAGGACCAGGGGCAGAAGCTGCTGCTGGCGTCACTTTGTCCCAAGCTGGGTGTGCATTGGTCAAAGAGTCTGACCTTCTGGGTGACAGTCTTGCTCCCCCAGAGCCTGTGTGATGGGATGAGGCGGGAGGAGGGCCCGAACCGGGGACTCGGGGGTGCAGCGCCCCAGCCTGCGGGGTTGGCGCCCGAGATGAGTCTTGGCTTCATCAGGACTGAGCGGGGGCTCTGGGCCCCAGAAATTCTGGCACACTCGGGGCGCAGGGAGAAACAGAAGCCTGAACTGGAGAAAGGATTCGCGTCCTGGCTGCAGCCCCAGGAAGGCCCTGGGCCAGGAGGGCGGGTGCCCTGGGCTGGCTCGGCTCCCGTGGGAGCCCCAGGCTTGTTTATGCTCCTGGGGGCCCCTGGGGATGCGCTTCTTCGCGAAGCCTGCAGCCTGATTCTGCCTGTGCATCTGGTCCCTGCTGAGCAGGGACAGCGTGAATGTGTGTGCACGCGTGTGTGTGTGCGTGTGTAGTCTCCCCACGGCTTATGGGCTGGAGCACCTTGACCCAGAACTCCTGATGGCACGTCCCTCCCGCCGAGGCAGAACAGAGTAGGAGGATTCTGGGGTCCGTCGGCCTGGACTGAAGCAGCTCTGCGGCGGGGTCGTCCCCCCCTTCCCTGCACCTGTTTCCTTGTGGGGTCGTCTGAGTCCCGGCAGTTCACGCCTGCAGCAGCCCCAGGGTGGGGAAACGGAGGGGGAGGGGTCCTCTGGTCATCCTCACAGCAGGACCACCGAGGCTTCACTCAGGACACGAGTCTCGGGGGGCTTTGGGGTCCCCTCATCTCCTGCCAGTGCAGACTGGGGTCCGGAGCCTGGAGTGTCCCCCGCCCGGTGACCTCCGGCCGGCCGGGTCTTTGGGACTTCCCGCAGGGCCATCTGATCGGGGGATTTACCCCTGCGGCGAGTGTCTGGCTGGCGCTTGGGGGTTTGGGCTCTGAGTCCTGATTTCCAGCCCGGCAGGTCTCACTGTGTGACCCTCGGCAGCTGGGTCACCTCTCTGAGCCTCAGTCTCCACCTCCCACCTGCAGGGCTCCGATGAGCCCCTGGGACCCTGTGGCCATGCTGTGAGGAGCCCCAGCAGCCACCTGGAGGCGGCCGGGCCAGCGGGCCAGAGGGCCGGACGGTGGCTGGCGGGGGCCCCGGAAACGTGAGGGAGGACGCCTCCCGCTGGCCCCCAGGCAAGTCACCCCCAGCTCCTGAGGCTCCGAGCTCAGGCCTCGATGCTGGGGCCTGGATTCCTGAGTCCCGGGATCCGTCAGCGCGACGACGCGGGTGTTGGTCTGTTTGGGGACCTTGACCCTCAGCTCTAGATGCTCCGCCAGACTGTTTGCTCCGTGTTTCCAGCTTAAAATCACTTGTTGGTTCAAGCTTGATATACTCCTCACGGTCTGTCCCAGCGGATGGCTTGCTCTGGGCACAGGCCCTGCCCTCTCACTGTCTCCCCAGCACCTACTGGGGCCCCTGGTATACAGTAGGTGCTCAACACATTCTTTTGATGTGAATATAGCCCATGGGGCTTCCCTGGTAGCTCAGCTGGTAAAGAATCCGCCTGCAATGCGGGAGACCTGGGTTCCATCCCTGGGTTGGGAGGATCCCCTGGAGGGGGCAACCCACTCCAATATTCTGGCCTGGAGCATCCCCGCAGACAGAGGAGCCTGGAGGTTGTGGTCCATGGGGTCGCAGCGTCGGGCACGACGGAGCGGCTGACACACGGCACGCACAGCACGGTGGCCTGATGGAAGCACATGTGCGCTGTCACCCCCTGTTGTGTGTTCCGTGGTCTCTGGTTTGAAGTCCTCGAAAGCCGGCTCTGGTAACAGGAGCCAAAGGGAATTCCTGAGAGGGCCAGGCGGAGGTTGGGGTTGGAGAGCCGACCGGAGGCCAGAGACCCCGGCCTGGGTGGCAGGACAGGGCAGCTGGCGCCCCCACAGGAGCTGGGACCGCCCCGCCCTGGGGCGGCTCCAGCGTCCAGCCTCCGCCCCGGCTCAGGATGTGAAGGCTGGAGGACCGGCGTCCTGGGCGAGGGCCGGCCCCAGGTCCGCGGTGCCCTCGGGGCTGCTGTTACTCCTCCCACGGATGACGGGGAGCCCCAGGCGGGGTCTGGAGGCTGGGGCCGGTGGGTGATCCACCTGTTCTCCTGCAGGGGTGAGCGGAGCTGAGGCAGGGACCACCTCTGAGAGCCCGGGCAGGGTGGGCAGAAAGGCATGAGTGGTCAGGGAGGTCTCCCCGAGGAGGCCTGGGGCCTCCCTGTCCTGCCAGCCTGTGCCCTTCGTCCCCAAGGGACTCCGAGTGCCAGACCTGTCTGTGGTCCATCTGCGGGGCACCAGATGAGCCTCTGAGGTCCCCTTGGGGGTTCCGGGCCTTGGGACCCCCTCCCGCCCCCTCCCCGCCCACCCTCGGCGACAGAGCTGCCCTGGGAGCCCAGCCCGGGCGGATGGAAGCGCCGGCCTCCCCCAGGGACAGGCGGGCCCGAACCCCGGGATCCTCTTCTAATGATTCTGTTCTGGAGGAGGCCGACGCCTCCCAGCTGTCCACAGCTCCTGTCCACCTGCTTCCAGCCATGTAGACCCTGCTTCTTGCTCAGAGGTGAGCTGGAAACCCAGGATGTGCCCGTGGGCAGTGCATGGCCTGGCCAGGGCACTGTGTAAATGCCAGGCCATTGAGAGCCAGTGAGGGCACCCGGAGCAGCCCCCCGCCAGCAAGCTGGGTGGGAGGCAGCTGGGTTAGTGGGCCTACCAACAGACACAGGCCCCAGGCCCTGAGCAGGTCACTCTGGCCACAGAGCCTGGGGCCCAGCGTGACCCACGGAGCTCTCCAGGGAAATGCCAGTGACCAGCAGGCATCCAGTGCGTGCCTGACCTGCCAGGAAGGAGAGAGGATGGCCGGGGCAACAAGCGGTCACCTGGGACTCACCTCGCTCTCGTTTCCTGAGGACGGTGCAGGGGGACGGGCAGCTCTCCACCCAGCACCCAGCAGCGACTCCGACCGACTGGCCCCCCACGGCCATCAGCCCACGCCTCCCCGTCACCCCCGGGGAGACAGGCGGCGGGGCTGGTTACACAGCACGGTGATGGGCATCGTGCCCCTGAGCTGGACCCTTACAAACGGTCAGGAGGATACTTCCCTGGTGTCCAGGGGCGAAGACTCCACACTCCCAGTGCGGGGGGCCGGGGCTCGATCCCTGGTCAGGGAACTAGGTCATGCATGCCGCAATCGAAGTCCCCGAATGCGGCAGCCAAGGCCTGGGGCAGCCACATACATAAACATTTTGGGAAAGCAGTTGGGAGGGTGAATTTCATGCCACATGTTTTTACCACAATAGAAACACACAAGTGTGGCACAGACTGTCTTGGTCACGGCCCGGTGACCCACCCACAGGTGAACATCCCGAGTGGGGAGGCAGGAGCGGGGGCCCCTGCATGCGTTCCAACCCCGCCTGGTGGTTCTGGGTGCGAGAGCACACTCCCGCAGCCAGAGGGCTGGGCCCGCAGGAGGGGCAGCCCCGGAGCAAGGATTCGGCAGGCCGGAGCTGGGCCGGTGTCCGGGGCAGGGCCAGCCAGGGAGGGGGCAGGGGGCCAGGGCCGGCGAGGGTGTCGAGGAGACGGGGCGGGTGATCCCAGCTGGGGAGGCCCCCAAGGAGCCCTGAGGTGGGGAGGTCTGGGTGGGGGAGCCGCACCCTTTGTCTGGAGACAGCCTTCTGGGAGAAAACCCTGGGGGGTGGTCAGACCTAATTCGTTAATAAGAGGGAGCGGGAAGGGCATGGGCTGGCCATATTTCTATTATTACTAAAATGGATTGAATGTTTTAATCCTATAATAAAGTGACAATTTCCATTTCCCAGGCAATTCATTTCCGTAAAATGACTGGGGCCGCGCCCTGCTTGGTGGGGATCAGCCCTCTGAGATTAAATCATAGACACGAGACGTGTTCTCACGGGGATGTACCTGGCTTGGGCTCCCACTGGCCCTGCCGCAGAGCTGGGGTGGGGGCTGGGTGACGGGGTCGGGAGGGCCGCCCCAGGACCGGCCATCAGCCCCCATGGGGTCGCCTCCTTCAGCATCTCGGGAGCACCCTCCCGCCTTCCCGGAACACACTCAACTCTCAGTGCCAGCCGTGCGACCTCAGGCCCCTAACCTCACTGGGACTGTTTTCCTGCCTCCGTAAATGGGGGTACCAGCGCCGCCTCCCTCCTGGGGGGTAATTAATTAATGAGGAAAACATGTAAATGCTCAAGTGCTCAATTCTGTCGATTGTTCCACTGATTGTCATTTTAAATAACGATTTATTATTATCGCCCGGGCCCTGCATGAGGCGTGACTCTCTTTGGGGCTTGGTCTCCAGGAGCTCCCATCCCCTCCCGGTCGCCTCCTGCATCCCAGGTCGGTGTGACTTCCACCGCCCGGCCCTTACAGGGGACTGGGTCCCTGGGGTGAAGCTGGGCCCCTACTCCCTGGCCAGGGCCCCGTGGGGGGCTCAGGCCCCTCCCCAGATGGGCAAATATTTCCGGGGTGCCTGCCTCAGGCCTGGTGGGTGTGACTCTTCTCGTCCCTGGGAATCAGTCTGGACCAGCGCCAAGGTGCTTGCAGCGACCCTCACTCTCAGCTACTATAACAGGCTTTTAAAAAGTTTTGTTTATTTATTGGCCAAGCCGCGTAGCATGTGGGATCTTAATTCTCCAACCAGCAGTGGATCCTGCGCCCCTGCCAGGGAGGCTCAGGGTCGTAACCGCTGGACCTCCAGGGACGCCCCTCTCTGTCATTCATAATTCTGATTCTCAGCATTTACGATCGCTCTCACACGTGAACCTCACCCCCTGCAGTGAGGCGGGTACTTACCCCCTTTAGACAGAGGAGGCATCGAGGGGCTTGGGGAGGCCCCAGGTCAGCAGGTGGAAGGCAGGATCGGGAGAGAAGCCCAGCCCATCCCCCTCCCCCTGACAGCCCTCCCCGGAGCCCCCCCAGGACCCCGCAGAGTGAGACCCAGAGTCCGTGCTGTTCCAGGGGTGGGGGGCCCATCTGCCTCTGCGGGTTTGGCATCCGAGCCTTGGAGCTGCCCAAGACAGAGCGGCCTCTCTCCCCTCGACCGGACCGAGGCCCTGGATCCCCAAGAGCTGCGTGGAGCAGAGCCGTGTCCACGGGGCCGCCCTCTGAGGCCCAGCCCCGTCCAGCCCTTGCCCCTCCCGACGCAGAGCTGAGCCCCCAGGCAGCCCCGCGTGCATGAGAAATAAGCCGGCGGGCTGTCAGGACACGGGGCCTGGGGGTCGATCCAATCCCTTCACATACAGCACGGCACGGTCGCATCCTGGCCCGGAGCTCTGTGGCCGTGATGGCTGAGTGAGGGGCACTGAGGCCCCAAGATGCAGCTGCTTTGGGGGGCAGCCCCAGGGCTCAGCGCCCGCGGGGTCCAGACCGGGCTGGGCAGAGGCCTTCGCAGACGCGGCGGGGCCTGGGCTGCAGCAGGGAGGCTGGCATCCTGAGGAGAGTGAGGGTCTCCAGGGGTGTCCAGGGGGCTGACCCTCCAGGGAGATACGGTCCGATTTGTCAGACGAAGTTCCCCTGACTGCTGGGGATAGATTCGGTGTGGGGGGCGCTGCTGGGGCGTCGACGAAGCTGATGAAGGGCTTTGGGGGCCACCGGGCTGCAGGACCGGGCAGCCGGGTGGTCAGTGGGGGTCGTGGAGGGGGCCGTGGAGTGAGCAGGGCCATCGCTGCCTGTCCAGCCTCCAGGCCGGCGCGGGACCCGGCGGTACCGCCGCCCCGCCCCCGGCTCAGGGAACACTGTTGGCTGGTAATTCTCCTGATCCCTTTATCCTGTGCTTTAATAAATAATTTACCTGAACTACTCACATGGAAATTTCAACATTATTAAAAATTAACTAACGTAAATGAGTCCATGGTAAATAGCTGGCGTGGCTCTTCCGAGGCGAGGAGCTGCAGGCCGTGCAGGACAGCGGGGGAGGGCAGGTGACAGGGTGGGCTGGGTGGGAGCCAGGGGCTGTGCACCCCGTCCTGCAAGGCTGAGCCGCCTGGGGAGAACACAGCCTCTCTGGGCCCCTGGTATGGCGGGACGACCCTGCCTGGGCCCCAGGACCGCAGGAGGACCCAGAGGAGGGGAAGCAGCGTGTGACGGGACCCGGGGGCTAAGGGCGTGGGAGCGCGCTCCCTGCCTGGCTTGGCTGGGGATGGGGAGCTCCCAGGGCCGGGCAGGCTGTCCTGACGAGCTCCCCTTAGCCGCAGGGCCGGGTGCAGAGTGTGGAAGGGCGAGCAGAGGGTCAGCCCATGGCGTTGCTGTGAGCGTGGTTCCAAGTCCCCCACCGGCGTCTCTCCCTTGAGACAGAGCAGCCTAGCCAGGCAGTCTCCCCAAACAAGGGTCTGTTTTCATTAAAGGATGCCGGTGAATCCTGGGATGCTGAGTTTGCACAAGTGGTCCAGCTTCCTAAACGAACTGTCTTTTATAAGCAGTGTCTTCACCATACAGAGATGTGGCTACAAACGGTTTGGGGAGGTGCCTGTGGACAGGGTGGCTGCAGGGGCAGCTGAGAGCCCATCGGGGGAGTCACACACATCAGTGCTGCCCCAACACCCCCCCCTCTGATCCCCAGCAGGCCTGGGCCGCAGGCACCACTGTCCTAGGTCACAAGCAGGAGGCTCAGGGAAGGGAAGTGACAGGTTGTCCCGCAAGGTCGGGGGCGGCGCACAGGGCTAGGGTTAGCATCTGGGGTCCTGCCCCCTTCCCTGCTCCCCTGAGTCCAGCGGGAAATGAACCCCAAGCTAGGGGCTGATGACCCCATGGGAGCTCCACAGGGGGGGTCTGGGGCCACCTGAAACTCCATCCTGGCAGGCTCCTGTGGAAATCGACATACTGATTCTACAGGTCAAGTGGAAATGCACAGGATCTAGAATAGTCAGGACAGACCAGCGGCTAAGACTGTGCTCCCAGCGCATGGGCCCGGGTTCCATCCCCGGCCGGGGAACGAGATCCCATGCGCCACAGCTAAAGATCCCACACCCGGCGGCGAAGCTTGGAGACCCCGTGTGCCACAGCTGGGACCACCTGATTCTGACTTGTTATCAAATGACAGTAATCAGGGCAGAGTGGCCCCGGAACGAGAGACAGACAGACAGACAGACAGACAGACAGAGCAACGGAACCAAACAGAGGCCAGAGCTGGACACACACGTCATGGGCAGCAAATGCACAGAGGCAGCTCCGGGGAGAAGGGGCAGTCGTTCGGAATACACAGACACACCAAAAAAAGAATCGACTTGGATCCCAATCTCACACCACATACAAGGAATTCCAAACAGATCACAGGCCAGGAGGGGCAGGAGGAGCCTTTTGGGGTGATGGCTGGATGGCATCACTGACTCAGTGGACATGAGTCTGAGGAAACTCCGGGAGATAGCTAAGCACAGGGAGGCCTGGCATGCTGCAGCCCCTGGGGTCCCAGAGTCAGACACGACTTAGAGCCTGGACAACCGCGCTCTTGCCCTGCCTGCAAATAAGGTCAAGGGATCGCTTTCCTCTAGCCCTCTGTCCCCATCTCCCACCTTCTGGACCTGACGGGGCACCGTGGGGGCCAGAGGCCAGGGTGGTGACCCTGCTGGTGATCCCAGTGTGTGGAGCCCACGCCCAGGGCCGGGGTTCTGCAGACAAGTCACCTCTGATGTTCAGCCCCCACGACAAGCCCAGGGGGCAGCGTCTCTGTCTCCGTTTCACAGATGGGAGCACGGGGCTCCGAGGGGTACGGTGCCCGGGCCGGGGCTGGACCTCAGCGGTGGGGCTGGGCTGGAGCGCGGGGACGCTGCCCTGCACCAGGCCTGGCTGACAGAAGCCTCGTTCAGCCCCTGATTCCATTTTAAACTCTCAGGTGCATTTAGAAAGCACTGGAGACAGGTGACGTCGATTTCAATAATACGCTGTGTTGACTCATGTTCAAATGTCACCATTTAATGGGTGATCAGTATGGAAATCATTGGTGAGATATTTTGGTGTTTTTTTTCTCCTCCTAGGCTAAGTCCTGGGAATGCCGTGTGCGTTTCATGCACACGGCGCACCTCAGCGGGGCCCGGCCACCTCTCAAGTGCTCAGGGCTCACACGGCCCGGGGCCCCCCGAGCTGCGTGGGGACAGGGGCCCTGTCTGGGCCGTGAAGCTGTTTCACGAGAGCGGGGTTGTCGAAGCTCATCGAATCATCTGCTGACGGTGGGAGCGGCCTATCACGTATAAATTATACTTCAATACAATTAATTGTAGAATTAAATACAATCGATTGATTTTGATTGATTACATAAGAAATTGATTCATTTAAAAATCCAGGCCTGCTGTTCAGAGGCAGGTGGGCGGGGGCGTTGCGGAGACGAGGCGGGTGGCATCCCGGGTGGGAGGAGCCGCCAGGGGTCTCCCGCTGTCACCGGGCAGAGGCAGGCTTTAATTAAACCGGCCCACACCACACCTGGAGCGGGAGACCAGGCGTCCAGCCCGTGCGGCCCAGCGGGAGGAAGCTGCTTAACCTGCCGCGGGCCCGACTTTGTTAATAAAATCGCATCCAAAGGATGACCTCGGAGCCCTCCTCTGCTCTCCTGAAGGCCAGGGCGAGGCCCCTCATAGAAGGTTATTAAGGAAAGTAAATAACTCGGCTGTTGGGGGGTGGGTTTCTGGCAGAGGCATCCTGGTTCCGGGAAGCTGAGGGCCTACCCACAGCCACAGCCAGGGCTGGATGGGAGGCTGAGCCCTGCCATTCGATTGTCCATCGTGGTCAGAATCCCACCTGGAAGCTCCATCATTAATGTGGGGAGAGGACTGCAAGTTGGAGCGAACCGGGTCTCTTCCGGGTGCCCAGGCTTCCACCTCTCTGGGACGCAGAAGCACGCGTACCCGGAGAGGGGCCGGCTATCCACTCGGGGGCAGGGGAAGCCTGCCCCCATGCACCGAGTGGGCTGGTCAGGGTCCGGAGGGTTAGGAGAGACCCTCTCTCCCTGCATCGTGACTGGGGGCCCCTGAGGCTGCAGGAGGGCCTGGGATCTGCGTCCCGAGCACCCCCTGGGGCTCTGGGATGGAGCCGCTGGACAACTGGCACGCCCTGCAGTCTGGGTGTGACTGTGGGAGCCCGTCCACAGCAACGCTGAGAGGCCCAGCCCAGGGTCAGAGTCAGCCGTGTTCTCAAGAAGGCTTTGCAAACTGTAAAGGGCTGTGCGCGCGTGAGAAGGAACAGGCGTAGCTCCCACGATGTGTGGCGGCCTCCCTGAGCCCGGGGCTGAGGCTCTATGCTCTGGGCTGGCTTGGGGTGCAGTCAGTAGAGGCCTGAGGTCCGGGGACCCCGACAGAGCAGGGCCGAGGGCCAGCCCGCCCCGAGGCCTCCTGACTCGGAGCCCCCCAGCTCCAGATGCTGCGCCTGGGTTTCACCCGCTGGAGGCCAGAAGCCCAGAAACGCCGGAGGCCACGGCGTCGCTGCTGTTGCCCAAAGTGGCCTCCTGCGCTGGCTTTGAAGTCCGTCCGCAGAAAGCTGGCAGCCACGTCCCTTCCCTTGAGCGTGACCTGGACGTGTGACCCGCCCCCGGCAAGGAGGCACCACGTGGTGAGGGACCCAGGCAGCCCTGGGGCCCGCGAGGCGGGCGACCCACGCCTTCTGCCAGCAGCCGTGGGAGGCACCCCCGGGGAGTCCTGACACCTGACACACCTGACACCACCTCCTGAGAGACCACCCCCAGCCAGGCCCACAGAGCTCAGCTGCTCCCCGCTCCTGAGCCGCAGACACCTCGAGATGAGACGCAAGTGCTGTTTCTTTTTTTTTTTTTTCCCATTTATTTTTATTAGTTGGAGGCTAATTACTTTACATCATTGCAGTGGTTTTTGTCCTACATTGAAATGAATTAGCCATGGATTTACATGTATTCCCCATCCCGGTCCCTCCTCCCACCTCCCTCTCCACCCGATCCCTCTGGGTCTTCCCAGTGCACCAGGCCCGAGCACTTGTCTCATGCACCCAACCTGGGCTGGTGATCTGTTTCACCCTAGATAATATACATGTTTCAATGCTGTTCTCTTGAAACATCCCACCCTCGCCTTCTCCCAGAGTCCACAAGTCTGTTCTATACATCTGAGTCTCTTTTTCTGTTTTGCATGTAGGGTTATCGTTACCATCTTTCTAAATTCCATATATATGTGTAGTATACTGTAATGGTCTTTATCTTTCTGGCTTACTTCGCTCTGTATAATGGGCTCCAGTTTCATCCATCTCATTAGAACTGATTCAAATGAATTCTTTTTAATGGCTGAGTAATATTCCACGGTGTATATGTACCACAGCTTCCTCATCCATTCATCTGCTGATGGGCAAGCAAGTGGTGTTTCAAGCTGCTGCACTTGGGGGTAAATTTTCTGCAGAGACAGACAGCTAACTGGGGGTGACCCTCCCACACCCCAATCCTGCCTTCTCCATCATGTTGGGGACTGTCTTAAACCCCCTGCCAAAACCAACACCAGAGGGTTTTCCCAGTCTGTGTGCAAAACAAGAACCAGAGACTCGGGAACAGGTTTAACATCCCCCTACTTTAGGGGGACGGAGGTGCTCTAAAACTGACATGTGGAGAAGGTTGCCCAGTTCTGTGGATATGCTGACCCAGTGAGTGCCCACTGGGTGCTCTGCATCCAGGACGGCTGCTGAGCACATGTGTGTGTGCCCATCTACTGAGCTGCCGGCGGGGTCAGGCGCCATCGCCTCACTGAGCGCCACGCCTGGTTTCAGGCTCCGCTTCCTCCCTGGGGGAAGGCCTTTGCCAGGACAGTGAGTCCTCACCTTCCCCAGCTGCTGCTGGCTCACTGGGGCCTCCTCCCCAGAGCGGTGTCCCCACTGGCCAAGGGGGGGCCCCAGACACCTATGCCCCTCCCCCAGGGGCAGCCTGCACTGAGCGCCCCAGCCCCGGACCCCTGGATGGGCCACTGCCCTTGAGGGGGCACAGGATGCAGCCTCAGCTGGCCCCCACCTCCCCGGCCCCCACCCCTCCTCCTCCCCCGCCCCCACAGGCCTCTGCTCTGAGCCCTCCCCCAGCACTGGGCTGACCAAGGAACCCTGCCACCTGGCCTGCCCCAGCACGCGGCCTCCATACTAGGTGATTGGGGGTCACCCCGACTGTGCATGCGAGCTGGGGCGCTCAGTGGAGGGAACACTCTGGGGCCTGAATCCAGCTCACCTATGAAGTGGGAGCCGGACGTGCACGTGTGAGCATGTGCGCACGTGTGAGCATGTATGTGTGCACACGTGTGTATGTGTGTGCATGTGTGCACGTGTATGTGGGTGCGCACGTGTGTGTGTGCATGCGTGCACGTGTATATGGGTGCGCACGTGTGTATATGTGTGCGTGCACCAGTGTGCACATCCCAACGCACGTGTGCGCGTGTGTGCACCCGTGTGCACGCATGTGTGCACGTGTATGCTCCCTGGTGCGCCCCGCTCGCCAGCCCAGCGCCGGGTCCCAGAGCTGATGTCATTCCCCGCCTGCCCGCACTCCCAGCCAGCCTGTCTCGGATCAGAGCTTCTAGCACCTCCGAGGGGAGCTTCACAGAGGAGGGTCCCCAGGGAACCAGCTTCCCCAGGGACCCGGAACCAGCGCCTGCTTGGGCCCAGCAAGGCCTCTTCCCAGCGGTCGACTTCGACTCTGGATTAATCTGGATTTTTAAGCACAATTAAAGAGGTAATCAGGGTCGGCGGTGCCTTTCAAACACAGTTTAGCACAAAATCCTAATGCAGGAATTACACAAATGGATACTGTCAATATAATGGATTTCCACCAATTGCGGCGAGCTGGGCTGGCCGGAGTTGTGGGCCAGGCGCCGTCAGGCTAATTCAGCCGCGCGAACTGGGTGCGCCCAGCCTGCCGCTCCACATTCATTACCGGGGAGCTTGTAACATGTTTCTGAGAATTCATTAGGGAAAGAAAACAGTAAAATTTGAAGTTATTTGTAAACCCGACGGGGAAAACATGCATCCTTTTGAGGAAGGAAATGTGTCGATTGCAGACAGAACCGGTGTGGGGGAATGGAGGCTGTGGGGGGCGCTCTCCGAGGCTGCAGGGGGTGGGGGCTCCTCGAGGGTGGGGGCTCCCTGAGGCTGGAGGCTGTAGGCGTGGGGGGTGGGGGCCTCTCCAAGGCTGGAGGCTGCGTGCCTGGGGGTGGGTGGGCATCCTCTATCTGTGCACCCTCTTGGGCCTGTGTGTGCCGGGGCCCCTTGAGAAGGCAGGTGAGCAGCACCAGGGTGCAGGGGGCCTGGACGGGCAGGGCCTTGCCCACAATCGCAGCACAGAGGCAAAGCCCGCAGACTGGGCTCCTGCTGCAGTCTGTGGGCTCCGGGAGCTGTAACGGAGTCCGCATGGCCCGAGGCGCCCTGGTAGGAAGACGGCCCCACTGCCCCCTCTCCTCCCGGCAGCTGGCGGGAACTTCCAGCTGAAAAGCCCCCCAGGCGTTCCCTCCCATCTCCCTCACCCCCACCCCGCCGCATGGGCTCTTTCCCGCCTCGGTCTCTTCCGGGCTGACCTCCTGGATTCCCGTCGTCTCCGCCTAAGCCCCGTCGCTGGGCTCCCAGACTCTCCCAGACCCACCAGGCAGGCCTCTGCCCTGGCCCTCAGCACACCCCTGGAGACTGCCGCCACGGTGCCTGTTGCCTCTAGACCCCAAGCGTCAGGATGGGGCTGTTTGTTCACCGCTGTACCCGTAGATTGGGGAACCCCTGTAAGCACACGCTGAGCGCCCGGGCTTGGGGGAGAGACCACGTTCACGGCACGTCCTGCTTGTTCCTATGCTCGCTGTGGGGGGGTGTTCCCCATCTACGGCTGCTGTGTCTGTACCCGGGTCACATGGGGCAAGTGGGGACTTGGGGAGCTCCTGCCCTTGGTCCAGCCAAGCCGCTGCTCCGGGCGGGCCAGGCGAGCAAAGCGCGTCGCATCTGGTGAGGCTGAGCTGAGGGTCTAGGGTCTCAGTGGGCGGCGTGGGCTCAGGGCAGTGACAGCTGCCCTGTCCCCAGGGCTGGAGCCCTGTGCCCTCGGGGACAAATGACAAGCACCACCGTTACAGTGTGAGAGCCGTGGCGGGCTGGAGGGCGGAGCGGGGGACCCGTCGTGGGCAGAACCTGAGGACTCGCTGGGAGGAGCAGAGGTGTCCCCTGGGCCCGGGGGCAGACCAGGGTGGGGCTGGACGCCAGCCTGAGCTCCCCAGAGGGTCCAGGTGGGCGGCCCCTCCCCAGGGTCAGCAGGCTGGGGGGCACTCCGCATACCAGCATGGGGCGGAAGGAGCCCTGAAGGGAGGTGGCTGGGGCTGGGAGGGAGCGGGGGTCACAGGGAGTGGGTGGGATGAAAGGCATCCCAAGGCTCCCCTGGGGCAGGACAAGCCCTCGGGGCAAAGAAGCTGCCCTGCTGGGGGTGCCTGGCCTGCGGGGCCAGCTGAGCCCACCAGCGTCCACTCTCTCAGGCAGAAGTGCTGGCCCAGGTCACCCAAGGCCCAGGCTTTTGGGACGGCTGCCTGGGGGGTCCTCTCCCCTGCAGGACTGCCCCGAAGCCCCATCCCCGGGGCGCCCCCGCCGTGGGAACTGGCCAGGGCTGCAGGTGCCCCTTCCGGCCGGAACGCAGAGGTTAATGGAGGCAGTGGGGTAGGAAGGCCTGATGTTGAGGGAGCGGGCTGGGAGGACCCCTGTCTTTTCCGGTTGGGAGGCAGTGAGGACAGATCAAAGCCCAGGGGTTTATGAGCCGTGGGGGTGGCCGCCGGAACCGAGTGGGGCCATGGTTTGGGGCTGGCGCTGGGATCCTGATTCCCAGCCTTGACGGATGGGCTAGGGGTGACCCGCAGGTCCCTGCTAAGAGTCCATTCTGTGTGCTGGGTGTTTACCATGCTCACAGCCGCCAGGAGGCTGGGGTTCTCGCCCCCTTGACAGCTGGAGAAACTGAGGCTGCGGCCAGGTGACTCGCCCACGGCCACCCAGCCGGCCAGTGGCCAAGCCAGGAGTGGACCCAGGCCTGGATGGCCTCACAGGCTCCCCGGGGCCTGACTGCCGTGGAGAGGTCTCCCTTTCGGTGGGCAGACGGGCCTGGGGGCTGTGGTGGCGACACCCTGGGCTTTCGGGGCTGGAGCTGGGGGTGGGGGGAATCCCCACTGTGTGGAGGTGACACAGCGAGCCTGGGGGCCAGAGGGAGGCCCTGGATTCTCCAGGTCACAAGCCGAGGCCACTGGTTATGTCTCTGCAGCGGACACCTTCCTGCTCCCACGCCGGGGGTCTCCCCCCATCTCTCTGTCTCTCCCTCTGTCCCAGCCCTTCAGCCCCTCCCCAAACACCTCCATCCTCACAGCCCCTCTCACATCCTCAGCCATGTTTGTCCCCCCAGGCATCGGGCCCCTCTGGGGTCCTGGTCCCATCCCTCCAGGCCCAGCAGGGCCCCAGCCATATGGGCGGGAGTTCTTTGCTCCTGGGAAGGCAAAGGGTCCGGAAGCTTTGCCCCATCACCAGTGAGCTGTGCCCCACTCTCCGGGGCCTGCCGTCCACCCTCAGAGCTGCCCCGCTCAGGGAGAGGCAGACAGACCGGGACCCCCTCACGGCTCAGGGTTCAGGACAGGCCAGCTCTTCTCCCCGCTGCAGGCTGAGCCCAGGCCCCAAGCCCCGCCTCCCAGCGGCTTCACCTGGCCTCCCCTCCTCCTCCCTGTCCGGCCCCGCCACGCTGCCGCCTCTCTGAATCTCTGGGCCGTCCCATCTCCTGGCCCTGGCCTCTGCTGTGCCGTCCACCAGGTACGCCCTCCCCAGGACAGCGCTTCTTCAGTGAACAAGTCCAGCTCATCCTGTAAGGCCCGGCGCCACCATCTCCTTCTGCAGAGGGGGGGACGTGCCTGGGCTGGAAGGTCCTGCAGACCCCAGACCCCCGTGCTGACCACACTGTGGAGCTTGCACCCTCCGGGACCCTCCGCACTCAACCCTATGAGGGTCAGGCCTGGGAGGGAGGCCCCTGCCTTCCCCAGGGTCAAGTATAGCCCTGCTAGGCACTGCTGTGCGGCCCGGGCAGGGCCCGTAGCCTCTCTGAGCAGGTGAGCTCTGCATTCAGTGCTCCCGACAGTCTTTCTGGGTCAGGGCTTAGTATCGTCCCTACTTTATGTCTGGGGAAACCGAGTTTTGTCCCAAAGAAAGCCCCCCACCATCCTCCTTCCCTGCCGGGCTGCCCCCCAGTTCCTTCTGAGGGTAGATTTTAATTAAGCCAGTTTGTAATTACCTAGTTAGCTAATAAAACTCGAGGGAGTTTTAATTTTTTTGGCCTTATTTAAAAATTTCATCACTGTCTGCCTACATGGGGGAGAGAGGTCCTGGCAGAGCTGCCTGTGTGCCTGGCTCCGGGCCCAAGAGAGCCGGGTGGGCCGGCCCATCCTGGTGTCCCCGCCCCGCCCCGCCCTGACCGTACCCCATCTGGGTAACGTCTGCCCGCCCGAGGACACCCTCCAGGTCTGAGGGTCCCTCCTCCCCCAGCCCCACAGGCCCTGCCGCCTCCCCAGCACGCGCTGGGACCCAAAAAGCCCCTTTTCAGGGCAGTCGCAGCACGTGCCAATATCCTGGGGCTTTGTGGGCGGGGCCTGCTGGGGGCGTGGCCAGGGATTGGAGGCCTGGGGGCGGGGCCAGGCGCAGAGGGCTGTCTCCCCAGCCGCCACCTCCAGCTCCATCCACCCCCACCCCCGCCCTTCTCGTGTGGTCTGCTGAGGACCTACTGTGTGCCGGGACGCAGGTGCCGTCGTGGGTCTCTCCACACAAGGGCCGTCGGGCTCATCTAGCTTGTGCAACGCGGAGTCTGTTATTCTGGACCTGAAAGAGCAAGAAAAGTCGCACAAAGCTCACTTCTCTGGCTTCTTGTAACTCCCCCGCCCCCGCCTCCCGCCCGAGGGTAGCCTTGAGCCCCTGCCCCGGCCTGGCAGCACCGCGCATGGCAGCAGGGCCCTGTCTGGCCCAGTCCTCACCACTCCGGGGCCTCAGCATGGGGCCGCCCCCCGAATCCTGGGCCCTCCTTCCCCCATAAGTCAGCCCCAGGCACTGGGCCCAGAGCGGCTGGGACCCTGAGCTGGAAGCCGGCCGCAAGCGCTGCTCAGAGGCCCCCAGCCTGACGAAGGGCACCCTGCCCTCCCCCTGCCCCCCAACTCAGGCCTAGAGGCCAGGGCCAGGGCACCTAAGCTCAGCTCTCGGAACTCAGTGCAGCCCAGCGAGGGGACCCCAGGGCCAAGGGCTGGCCAGGCCAGTCTTGGCGGAGGAGAGGAGATGGAGTGGGAGTCCAGGAGACCCTGGAGCCAGGACGCCTGGTCACTGTCCTCCTGCCCTGGAATGCTGTCGGTCCGGGGCCCAGCCCAGAGCTGACAGGTCGATGTAGCAGGTTGACAAGTCCCTTCCCTTCTTTCTCAAGGCTAATTAAATATTAATTGGCCTGATGAGGTCAGCAGAAACCATTCGGTGGCCAAGAGTGAGATGTGTTTAATTAATTCTCCCACGGGGGGCCTGGCCAAGGGGCCCCATGAGCCCCCAGCTGCCTCCACAGCAGCCTGGCCTCTGCTCGCCGGCCCGGCCTCCCGAACGCTCACTGTTCACACCCTGCGGTTGGCCCGCAGCTGCATGAGCCCAAGGCCTGCTGGACTGGGGCTTCCTCCTCTGGTCTGTGGTCGGGGTGAGACAGTGTGGGGCTGGGGGGCCGGGTGGGCCTGGGGCAGAGCCGCCGGGGCAGGCCGGGTGGGCCTGGGGCAGAGCCTCTGGGGCAGGCGGGGTGGGCCTGCCTTGGCCCCTCCATCCACCACCTGGTCCCCATCAGGGAGGCCCTGCCTGCCCACCCTTGCAGCCTGGGCCATCTGGGGCTGCGAAGGGCTGGGCTGCCCCCAAACCTCCCCCAGAGAGGCCCCCATGGCACGGGTGGGCCAGAGGTGCAGCCAAGGCCTGGCCGTGGTCCCACCCCCAGGCCCTCAGAGAGAAAGGCAGGGCCCCGGTGAGTGGGGTTCGATGGGAGAGATTCAAGGGCATTTGGGGGTCACCTTGTCAACCCCTGGGCTTATTTATGGAGGGCACAGCTGAAGCCTGGAGGATGGGCTGGGAGGAAGGGGGCTGAGCCCCGCACCTTGGTTGGGTGCAGGGCCCGGGGCCCGGCCGGAGCCCACAGCACCCTCAGCTCACAGGGCTCCCCGGCAGTGGTCTGCAGGGCTGGCGCCCCCCGCCGCCGCCAGGATCCTAGATGTGGCAGGGGGACCCTGGGCCAGGGACACGGGTGTGCCTGGCAGCCAGCCCCTCCCCTCTGGCCTGGGGCCCTGCCGGGGGCTGGGACACAGGACCCCCCCAGGGGCACTGCCCACCCCGGCCTGGGCACACCTCAGGGAGGGGGCTGGGGCCCCACAACCGGGTCTCTGGTCGGTCCCATGTTAATTTTTTATTTATTTGAAAGCAGGACTGGAAGCAGTTTCAAAGTGAGTCTAAAGTAATTAGGAGCGCCTGCTGATGGACCGCACTGGAGGGACGTGGGGATTATTTATTACCAAGTCACTTGCCGGAAAGGTTAGAGGCTGAGAAGTAATTATTTTTCCCTCCTCACTCCCCCACCCATCCTCTCCGGTGGAAGGGGATGTTTTGCGGGGAGGGCAGCTTGGAGGTCTGGGACCAGGCCTCTCCGGGTCCTTCCCCAGGGAGGTGGGCCAACATTAGGGCCTGTTCTAGGAAATTCTGGGGTCACTGGAGCCTCTGGGGGACCCACCCCTCTCTTTCTAGACCCCTTCCTGGCATAAGGTTCCAAGAAGGGGACGGGCACGGCCTTGCTGTGTGCCCAGACCTGTGTGGGCATCTCGGGCCCCTGAGGCGTGTTGTGGAGCCACACAGACCCTGGGGGCGTGGCCCCGGCAACTGGCCCAGCAGGAACAGAGGCACTGAGCTGGGACCGAGCCGGCAGCCTGCAGGGCGGGGCCCAGGTGACGGGGGCAGGAGAGCGGACGTCAGAGGCCTGGCCGTTCACCCTGAGGGCTCTAGGTTCCAAGTGTTTGGAGAGCTCCCTGGAGGGTTAGGAGTGGGAAACGTGGGACCCGTGCGCTCTCCTCTCCTGGCCAGGTGAGCACAGCCCTGCACCTGTCCCAGCACGGCCCAGCTTGCCCTCACGCCCCGTCTCTCCTGCAGCCGTATCTCGCACCTCCAGGGAGCTGCCTTGTGCAGCCAGGCTTGGACAGGAAGCTGGCAGTAGCAAGGGGCAACTTAAACAGAAGACGGAATCTGCTGCCTCCTAGAGCTGAACTGTCTGGGATAGATCTCTGGCTTCAGGCCTGGCTTGATCCAGGTTTCAAATGTCTCCCTCAGGATTCATGTCTGGGCTCCGATTATCCTGCAATGGGAACTCGGGATTTCTACTTCCACCCAAGATAAAGTCAGGGGACTAGATTTATCTTCCCATCTGAAACAACTATTTTTTAAAGAAACAGACAAAATATTAAAAAGAATGATTTTTAAGATACTGGATATCAGGCAGTGAAGGACAGAGGTTCCTGAAAGATGGAGGAGAAATGAGGTGGGTCCTGACATGGGGAGAATCCTCATACTGTGAGGCAGAAAGGAAGAACCCAGACATGGTCTGGCAAACTCCCCGAGAAAGAGCTAAAAATCTGGGGATATCAAGCTGGAATTTGTAGGTCAGGCACCCAAAAGGAGAGAAAGAACTCTGTACTGATTACTGCATGAAGGTAGGGAATCATCTATGTCCTGGGAAAGAGCCGTCCCAGGATAGGAGGACAATGTCCTGCCCTCATTCGAGCCTGGGAAAAGTCTTTTTCTACCAGCAGACTCACGTGGGAGGAGCCATCGTTCACAGGGCCTCGGGGAGGACACTGCAGGAGGCCTTGCCTGGTACTGGGGAGTCCTTAGCTCTAAGCTGAGAGCTGCAGAGAACCAAGAGCAGCAAGACTGGAAGGATCCGTTTCCCAGGAGCTTAACTGCACCCAAAGCACAGCCCGTGTGTGTCTGCTGGCTTACAAAACACCCGGCAAACAACAAGGCAAGATCCACAACGTCTGGCATCTAAGCAAAGATCATCAGCATTAACAGAAGCAGAAAAACTTGACCCACAATGAAAATACTCAGTTAGTTAAAACTGACCCAGCACTGACACAGATGTTAGAATGAACAAAGGACGTTAAATAAGTTATTACAGCCACTCTATACGTTTGTAAAGCTAAATAGAGACATCGAAGATATTAAAAAAAGACCCAAATCAAACTTTTAGAGTTGAAAACAACAATGACTCAGACAAAAAAATATGCTAGATGATATTAATAGTAGATTAGACATAGGAGAAGAAAAGACAGGTGAACTTGAAGGCACACTAAGAGAATTCATCCAGAATGAAAATGGAACAAATAATTTGTTTTAATGAAAAAGATCATCAGTTTTCTGAAAGACAGCATCCAGTGGCCTAACACATGTGTAACTGGAGTTTCTGAAGGAAAATGCATAGACAAGTATATTTGAAGAACTTTGGCTGAAAATTTACAAAATTTGATGAAAACTATAAACTCATAGATAAAAGCTCAAAATACTCTAAGAAACAAAAAGAAAACTACAAGGCACATCAATCAAATTGCTCAAAAGCTGGCGTAAGATAAGAAAACCTTAAAATCAGTCAGAGGAAAAAGCCATATACAGAGGAATTGGAAAAGGAAATGGCAGCCCACTCCAGTATGCTTGTCTGGAAAATCCCATGGACATTGGAGCCTGGCAGGCTACAGTCTGTGGGGTCACAATGATTCAGACACAAATTAGCACCTAAACCACTGCAAAGGAATAAAGACAAGCGTGTCAACAGATTTATCATGAAAATATTGAAGCAAGAAGACAGTAGTGCAGTATCTTAAAGTACCTAAGACCCCATCAATCTAGAATTCTGTACCCAGCAAAAATTCTTTCAAAACTGGAGATAAAGATGTCCTCAGACAAAAGCTGAAAGGAACTTGCATCGCTAGAAATGTTAAAGCAAGTCCTTCCAGCAGAAGACCAGTGTGAATCCACCCAGGGGATGAAAAGAACTGGAAAGAGTAACGACACTCCTTCCAGCACCTCACGTCCTGACACCGCGAGCTCAGAAGACAAGAGAAGCCTTTGTGATGCTTCATTTCTATGTCTGTAAAATGAGCATGATTGTACCTACTTCCAAAGCTGGCTCATACCTACACGACAGAATGTGATTTGGCCCCAAAGGAATGAGGCCCTGACACCTGCTGCAGTGTGGATAAACCTCGTGGGCACGACGCTGAGAAAAGCAAGCTCAACACGGAAGGCCACATGGTGCACGATTCCATTTAGTGATGCGTCTGGAATGCAGGGTTTGGGAACCAGATGCAGGTGGCGGCTGCACAATGCTGTGAGCCTGCTAAATGCCACTGGAGTACTCACCTTAAAGTGGTCGGTGGTTAATATTATGTTGTATGAATTTTACCTCCATCAAAAAAGTGGTTGGGAGGATTCAATCCAATGAGGTGGCCTCCGTGAAGACCTGCGCCAGCCCAGCAGTGGCCAGGGGTGCGCCTACAGCAGCTGGTCACACTGCCCTCCCCGTCGGGTCCTTCCAGTTACCCAGCTCCTGTTCCCACAGCAGTGCCATCCGTGGGTGGTGGTATTTGCTCCCCCGTTTCCCAGATGAGGAAACGAGGCTCCAAGAGGGAAGGCAACTTGCCCAGGGTCACACAGACCCGAGCCCGGGTCCCCGATTCTGGTCCAGCTCTTTCTGTGTGCTGTCCACAAGGTAATGCATCTGCACCTGAAGGGCAAGGGGCTGCCAGCGTGTGAAGGCACGTCCCCACAACCACGACCTCGACAGGGTTCAGGCAAGGCTGGCGAACGTGGCCCTGGGGCAGGAGATTTAACAGGGAGGCCCTTCCAGAAGCTGTGGGCCAGCCTGAGGGAGGAGGCGGGTGGAAGCCCTGCTGGGCCGGCCTGGGGCAGCGGGGGGTGGGGGGCTGGAGGGAGGGCCATGGGCTTCAGAGGCCGAGCCCCTCCTGGGCCCACGCGGGCCGCCTGGAGCCCGGAGGCTGAATGCACAGCACCCCCTGCTCCCCGGGCCCTGGCCCCTCAGCCTCTCCTCGGGCCCCGTCCACCCGCCTCAGAGCCGGGCTTTTAAAAATGTGGGGTGAACAGTCCCACTCAGTGCCCGCTTGCTCCTGCTTGGGCTCAGTCACTCCAGTCGCGTCCAACTCTGCGACCCCGTGGGCTGTAGCCCGCCAGGCCCCTCTGTCCGTGGGATTCTCCAGGCAAGGATACTGGAGTGGGATGCCATACCCTCCTCCAGGGGGTCTTCCCAGCCCAGGGATTGCACACTGTCCCCCTAATCATCCTCCAAGGCCCCCATGACTCCCAGAACAAGACCCTATCCCTGGCGCCCTCCCGACGTCTCCCCCATTCTACCTGCAGCTCCAGGGCCTCCTACCTTCCCCCTGCCTCAGGGACCTTGCGTCTGCTGTTCCATCAACGGGGATGCTTTTCCCTCCACTGTCCCCACTTGCGGCTGCCCCCTCCTTCAGGCCCTGAGCTCAAGCTTGGGGGAGCGCCCCGACTCTACTTCCCCCGTAAAGACTCTCACAGCACGTCTCCCCCACCTCCAGGTGCCCCGAGGAAATCGGCAGGGTCGGACGCCAGGTCCACCTGCTCACTGCCATGTCCCCCCGCCCGGTGCCGGGGGGGACCCAAGGGCGGGGGTCATAGAGGATGCGGGTGAGCGGCGCGGGGCGGCAGGTAGCCGCCCACTCACAGCAGCGGGCATCGGGTGAGGACTCGGCCTCCCTCCACAGGCCCAACCCCCCGCTCCCACTGGCACTCCTCGGCCGCCAGGCGCTTCCTCCGCTGATGAGCACCCCTCCTGCGGGGACAGGGTTCTGGGCACAGGGAGCAGGCGGGCTGTGCCCACCTCCAGGGGCTGCTGGTCCCTCTGGCCTCAGCTTCCCTATCTGGACAATGGGCACGTTGATGGTTTTCACCCTGCAGGGCTGCGCAGAGTCAGAGTCCTGTGGACGGGCTCCTGCTGCCTGAACTACAAAGGGCCGTGCGTGCGGAGGTACGGCAGATGGGCCAGAGCCCCTCGCCCCAGCCCCACCGCCCGCAGGAACCCGCCGTCACTGAGCCCTCCCTGGGGGTGCAGGAGGCCCAGGGCGGGGCCCGGCGTGGCTGCCCGCGGTCAGTGTGTGGGGGCGGCCCGCCTGGCGGGGCTCGTGGGTGGCTTCAGGGCGCACAGCTGTTTGCTGGGCCTTGTCATGAACCAAACACGGTAACTGTGTAACGATTGAACCGCACTAATGAATATTGGGCCAGATATTTTCGAGGCCTGTTCCGACTGATTACTTGGAGAGCTGAATACGTCTCCCAATTACCCAGGCAATTAGGCGACTAATTAAACACTTACCCTCCGCTCCATAAACAGGCGCGGGCGGGTGGGAGCCACAGCGGCTCCAGCGCGTGCAGAATGCTGGCTGGCGGGCCCCCACGCCACGCACCCACTCCAGGGCCTCGGCCACCCGTGGGCAGGCCAGCCGGGGGTCAGACCTGTAGGGGACTGGTCCAGACGCGCCGGAGGGTCTGTCCCACAGATCTCTGCGGGGCAGAACTCTGTCAGTCGTTCCTGCTCCAGGAAGACCTTGAAAATCTACCCAAGCCCTCTGGCCGGCCCTGGCCCCAGAACCTCTGTGCTGACCGTGTCCTTGCTCAGCCCCCACCTGGCCCGCGCCTGGGGTACCTCTCCTCTCCCCCCAGCCCGCCCTCCACTCCTCTGCAGAGGCGGTTGTGATCTGCTCGGAGGAGCAAAGCTCATAGGCCTCCAGCCTCTGGCCTCCACTCCTGGCTTCCAGCCAGAGGGATTCTTCTGGAAAAATCTATCCAACCATGCCAGTTAGGGTGGTTTTAAAACACGGCATCAAAGTGAAGCATGGCCCCATTGTTCTGCTGTTTCTTGTGGAGTGGGTCTGTACCTACCCTGGACTCTGGGTGGGCTTGTGGAAGTTTGGAGGCATGGGGTGGGACTAGAAGGATACCCGTACCCCAAAGGCCAGGTTGGGTGAGGCAGGCAGCCTCCACTGCGCTTCTAGAATGCTCTGCTCAGGTCTGCACATACACACGTGTCAGACATGTGCACGCACGCATGCTCGTGCACTCAAACACCCACACACACCTCAAATCCAGCTCTGGACAGGCCTGTCCATGCTCCATGGGCCCTGTGGACAAGCGTGTCCCGTGATCCATGGGCCACGTGGTCCAGCTTCCATGCAGCACTCTTCAGGGAGCATCTCACTCATCTGCTCACAGGCCCACCTCTCCTGCCAACTGGAGCATCTTAGCTGGACCCCAGACTCTCTGAGGCTCAGTGTTCCTCACCCACTCTGGGGAGAAGCTGCCTCAGGAAGCCCCGGGCCTGCGGCGCTCTCTGGGGCCTCATCTCAGCATCCATCCCGGAGGAGACGTCAGAGAGGAAGGGGGAGGCCCTGCCACGCACCCTGGTGGCCGGGCTCTGTGTTCCCAAGGCGCTGCTGGGGGCACTTGGTAGATGTGGCTGGCACATATGAGTGTGGCCGGCGTGGACAGATGCGGCCAGTGTGGACAGATGCGGCCGGCGTGCACAGATGCGGCCAGTGTGGACAGATGTGGCCAGTGTGGGCAGATGTGGCTGGCATGTACAGGTGAGGCTGGTGTGGACAGTCAGCTGCCTTTAAGTCCAGGAGATGATCCTAGATTACCTGGTGGCCGGATTTCATCAGCTACAGGCTTTCCAGAACCAAGCTTTCCTGAGCAAGAAGGAGTTTCACGGTGGCCGGCAGCTCCAACCTGTACCGGGAGTTCCAGCTGCCCTCCTGGAGGCCTGCCTGCGAACTGTGGCCTTGCCTGCCAGCTCCCACCTCAGCCGCCAATTGCTGGTGATATCCATGTGTCTGTCTATCTGTCTACCTACCTACCTATGTTATACACAGATTAACCTACACTTTCTCTGGTGGACTCTGACTGATAGAAGTGCTTCTGCTCGCTCTTCATTTAGCAGGTGCATATTGAGCAGCTACTGAATGCCCGGATCTACACTAAGGCCTAGGATCTATGGTCTGGGGGAAGAGTTGAGGCATAGAGACTGACATTTGCTAACTAACAACACTTGAACATCATACAGAGCTGCAGACAGGGCCTGTGCTCTGAAGGAGGATGAAAGGAATAGGTCTGGGGAGAGATCAAGGAAGGCTTCCCTGAGGTGGTGACCCCAGGCTGAGCCCCAGAGTAGAGTGGGTGTGAACTACGGGAAGGGTCAGGCCTTACCCTCTGGGCCTTATGTGGCCGCCAATGCCTCGTGTGACTGGGTGCGCTTTCCAAGGATGGCTGCAACAGCGTCTCCCACCCTACACACTCTTCTAGAACCTTCCTCTCCTCCAGCAAGAGAAGGGTCCCACCATCCAAGGAACCAAGGCTCAGGGCGGAAGGGAGGCGAGTGGGCTTGGCTCTGGGCCATCCGCTGGGGTGGGCACGACTCCTGAGACAGCTTCCCTGGACCAGGGCTTCGGCTCTGCCCTCATTTCTGGGTTGTAATCTTCCTGCACCCCTGGGACAGGGGACTGTCAGGGGGCTCCAGTGAGCACCGGCCCACGGGCCAGCAGACAGGACGCCCTGGGACCCATCCACGGGCACCCACAGCCCGGGGACCCGCCCTGCCCAGCGCCAGGGGCCGACAGGGCTTGCCAAGCCAGACAAAGGCTCTGTGTTGGCCCAGCGGCGCCCAGAGTTTAAGAAAACAGGGGCCTTGCGTCCACGGGCGAGCGCGGCCGGCAGGGGAAGCCCTGAGCTAATTAAATCTGCGCGGCCGGGGCCACAGAGGCCGATTGTGCAGCGAGAGGATGTTAATGTGCATTTTAAATATTTATTGTAACTGAGGTAGGTTATGAAAACAGACATCCCTCCTTTCAACACCCCGTGCGTCAGATTCAGGGCTTGTCTGGCCACTGAGTGATTTCGCAGCGGTCGGCGGGGCCGGGAGCCCATCCATCACACCCGCGAGAGGCCAGCGGATGCTGAAAGATTAGCGGCCTGATGGATGGGCCAGGCGCGGGGCCGCGGCGGCCGCACACCTGTCTGGGCTGGTGGCCGCCCGGTGCCCTGGCAACAGAGGTGAGCCTCCACAGCCGCCCTCCTGGGTCCCCCTGCAGCCAGGCAGGGGGCCAGGCGCCCTGCTCCTCCCGGCTCAGTGTCCTCATCCGGAACTTGGGAGCAGAGGAGCCGCTGGACGCGTCCTGGAAGTGAAATAAGACGGTGGTGTTTGAGGTTTTCCGTGGTGGGAACATGTTCCCCACACGGCCTGCCTGAAGCTGCCAATATGGTTCTCTGGAGGCAGAGCCGTGAACAAGGGGTCCTTTGATGGCGCAGCCGAACGTCCAGGGCGGAGTCTCCCTGGTGCACAGTCAGGCCCCAGCAAGTGCAGAGGCCCCGGATCACCCCGCGTGAGGAGCGCAGAGGACCCCGGCCCGGGGGCTGTGGGGTGGGGGGCGCGCAGCTGGGGCCGTTGGGGCAGGAGCAGTGAGCACTGGGTAGCCACGGCTGGGCTGCAGGCCTTGGAGGGAGCGGGTGGTCTGCCATCCTCCGGGCATCAGTGTCCCCACCGGGGTCACTCCTGTCAGGAGACTACCTGCCGGGGGAGAGGCTAGATTCTGGGGTGCTGGGGAGATTGGGGTGAGGGGAGCCCCTGGCCCAGCCAGCGATGGGCCTGATGCAGAGTTAGGAGCCCAGCTGGGGCCTCCTGCTTCAGGTCATCCCTTGGGAGAGGGTCTCTGGGGACAGGACCTGGCTCCCTGCAGCCACCTTAGCACCATGCTCAGCTGAGCAGACCCCCAGGGGGCATTTCTGAGGTTTACCACGTCCACACTGAGAGTCCTCCTGTCTCATGCAGAGCTGGAGTCCTCCTTCAGACCTCTAGCTTGCACACCCCCACGGACAGGCAGCTCACTACCTTCCGGGCGGCTTCAGCTCACCAGCCCTCACTTGCCCAGGTCCACGAGGACTCCCCAAGGGCGGGACAGAACAGCTGAGGAGGTGAGCGGCTGCCTTCCTGCACCGGCAGCCTCCACCCCATCCTGCCCCCTCTGGGCTGCCCCACTCTCCTTGCCTGTGTGAGTACCCCTGGCCTCCTTCGCTCCAAGTGCCAGGGGCCTGGGTTCCCACACCGCATGCCTGCCTCCCCTCCTCCCCTCCCCTCCCGGCTCCCCTACTGGGGACAGCTCTAGGCTGCCTCTGGGCTTGGGGGGCCCAGGAACTCTCGGGGGGGCCGCTAACTGGCCCCTTATCTCTGCTGACAACCTGCCTCGGGTGTTTCCCCTAGAGACCAGGTGGCCTGGGCTGGCAGCCCATGGGGCTGGACCCCGCTGGGGCCCCGCACCACTGCCCGCCTCAATCTGCGGGGGCCGGAGGCAGGCAGCAGCCAGGCTCCCAGACAGACACACCTGCCTGTCCTGCCAATTAGGCCCCACAGCACCGAGAGATCGGCTCGTTAGCGCAGAGCGGAGGGAGCCAGCTGATGGTGCGTCTGGTCGATGGGGGATGCGCCGCCCGCCTGCATGGACGGCCCCCCGTCTTGAGGATCAATGGTCCCCCCACTGTGGGGCTGCGGGCACAGCGGAGGCTCCCCGAGGCTCGGGCCCAGTGGGAGGCGGCCTCCCCACCCCCCGCCGGCTGTGGTGGGCAAGACTGGGCCACGTCCCCCATTTATAGAAGCAGAGACCAAGGCTCGGAGGCACTCTCCAGCTGCCCAGCTCCTCGGCGCGCTCTCCTAGGCTCAGCCGGTGTGAGAGCTCTTCCTGCAGTGATGACGCAGGGACCCTGCTGGCGGGAGTGGGCAGGCAGGGCCAGAGTGCCCAGAACCCCAGAAGGCAGGACCCCAGCCCACTGGGCATCCTGGGATGAGTCTGAGACCTCTCTGGGCCTGTCGGGCACCTCCCGCTGTTCTTGGCTTGGATCCAATGAGGCTGAGCCCAACACCAGGGCCTCAGGCAGCTCTGGCCGGCACCCCCAGCACCTCTGCCTCTGCCCCACAGGGACCACCAGTCCTGTGGCCCTGGCCCTCCTCCCAGCAGCCACATTGTAGGAAGAAGCCCTCTGCTCCTCACTGACCAGTGGTAACGGCAGGTGGGGGGTGCGCTCAGGGGGTGGGATGGGGTAGGGTGCTCTGGGACCAGGTTCTGAGCCCCGAGGAGCCCTCGGACCCGAGGGGAGAGCGGGGGCTCATCTCCAGGGCGGGCTGCTGGGGTGGGCAGACCTGACTGTCCCCCAGGATGGCGGGGGTGTGGGGTCAGCGTGTTCAGGGGCTGGGATGGCATGACTCCATAGGGTCTCTCCTGCCCACTCCCCTCTTCTCAGCACCACCTCCCGTGTGCACTCATGTCCAGGTGTATAGACACAGGTGTGCTCAGACACAAACTGAACTCCTCCCGTCCAGAGAATTACCTGGGGCCACACATGTGCACACATACACAGAGGTGTGCACATGGCGTGTGCTCCATGTGACTTCACGTGAACATGAAACCTCAGACATGTGAACACACAAGTGAACGCTTGTGGATCCATGCACACACACATGTGCAATCGCATTCACCCTCTCTAAGGCATCCGCACACACCTCCAGACCCTCAGCTCCCTGCACGTGAGGACGCGGACACAGAGACACGCATGTCAGATACACACACATGCCCTGGGGATGGCTCACCGTGCATGGCCACATCCAGGTGTGCATGTGAACACGTGTCCATGAGCACACGCCAAGCACACACGTGTGCACACTCTGGCTCCCTCACTCTGGGGCGTGTGCTGCTGGCTGCCCACTCAGTGGGCACTTGGGCCCTTCTCTGGGGCACTGACTGGGTCTCCCGTGGTCACGGCCTGTGACGCAGGAGCAGGAGCTGCAGGTGTGGGCGGGAGGGCGTGGCTCAGGCCCATTGTGGGCACAGGCTCCCCAACACACACCTGGAGGCCCCAGGGTCACCGTCCCGGCAGTGACTCCTGTCAAACTGGAAACCAGTCCTGAAGAAGCAGCAGGCCAGCCCCACTGACGTGACTCCGTAAAAGGGCCTGTTATCCCGCAGTCTATCAGTTCCTGGGAGTCCAGGAATGGCCACTCCAGATGGAAGGACATCAAATGGCCATGATGACCAAGGGCACTACAGGAGTCTGAACTGGATCCTGTGCTGTGAAGGTGTCAGTGGGACACCTTGGACGTGGAACAGGTCTGAGGGGTAGGGGGCAATCATGTATCCGCGCATCTGGTCTTCTGCTGCGTAACAAACTAGCCCAACCCATCAGCAGCTTTGACAATAACCATTTCACTGTCTCTCCCTGGCGTTTGGTCAGGAACTCGGCAGGGCTCAGCCGGGCGGCTCTCCTGTTCCACGTGTCATCATCTGAAGTCACTCGGCAGGTCTCAGCTGCCCTGGGGCTGGTCTGGGGAGCCCTCGTGGGGACAGCTGGAAGGCTGGGCTCAGACAGGGCAGCAGACAGAACTCAGACAGCTGAGTGCCACAGGCGGCCTCTCCAGTAAACAGACTTCTTCCTTGGCAGCTCAGGGTCCCAAGAGAAAGACGCCGTATGCCTTCCCGTGACCTGGTCTCGGGGTCCAGACGTCACTCCCACCACGACCTATCGGTCAGGTGAGTCACCAGGTCCAACCCGCCTCTCACAGGACCAGACTCCAGCCTGGTGCTCACAGCCATGCCAGCCTCCCCCATCCCGCCTGCAGCCCCACCCTGGTTTACATTGTTGAAAGCACATGTGGTAACATTATTTGTAGCAGCACCTTCCCAAGAAATGGAACAGAACCACGGTATGTGATTCAGAGTTTTCTAGAAGCTGGTGAAATAACCTTGATATATTTTCATTAGCCCGACAGATCCCAAATATTGTCTCAAACGCGGTGACAAAAGCAGACTCGCTGTGGAGAGGCTCTGCGCTCTTTTCCTCACACGTCTTTGGAGTCTCCCAGCCCTGCACGCACAGCGCCTCCCGGTTCAGACATGATCAGCGGCCAGTGGCCCTCCCTTTGGGCAGCGTAGGCCTGAGGGTGCCCAGAGGGCAGTCGGCCCTGGATGCCCACCTTGCCTACCCCGGGGCCCTACGTGGTGAGTGCAGAGCGAGGCTCAGCCCGGGCCGTGCTGTGTAAAGAGCCAGGCCGCCCCTAATCCTTAGGAAAATAGCAAACCCAGCTCCTGAGTCAGACATGCAAACGCCCACTCAGCAGGACTACCAGGAGCCCCCACCTCAACTCCCCACCTCTGGGTGGGGGAGGGGCTTCTGCCGAGCCCCTGGGCTCTCGCCAGGCTCCCCCACGTCACAGACACACAGACACAAGGGCCAGGCTGTGGGCAGGGGCTGGGAGGCCCTCTCCTGATGACCCCGCCCAGGCAGCGCCCAGGCCCCCGTCTCTCCTGCAGGCTTCAGAGCAGATGTCCGGTTTGTCCCAGCAGGGCTGGGAGGGAAGGCAGCGCCCTCCACCCCCTTTACAGAGGGAGGAGACGGAGGCCAGACAGGGGCCCTCAGCTGCCCACTGCCACCTGGCCAGCAAGCAGAGGTGCTGAGCCTGAAACCCAGGTGTGGCTGACAACATGGAATGGGGGGGGCAGAGAGGCCTCAGGCAGCCGTCCAGCCTGGGCCCCCTCTGACATATACGTATATGTCATCCTAATGGACGTCAGGGCTCCCCAGGTGGCGCTAGTGATAAAGAACCTGCCTGCCAACGCCAATGCAGGAGATGTAAGAAACGGGCATTCAATCCCTGGGTCAGGAAGATCCCCTGGAGGAGGAAATGGCAACCCACTCCAGTCTTCTTGGCGGGAGAATCCCACGGACAGAGGAGCCTGGCAGGGTGCGGTGCACGGGATCACAAAGAGTCAGACACACCTGAAGCAATGTCACGCACACAATAGGTGTGGAGTGGCCCCATTTATTTTTTTTAATATTTTTTTATTTCTCTGCACCAGGGCTCAGCGGCAGCACGCGGGATCCCTATTGCAGCATGCGGCTCTGGTTCCCTGACCAGAGATCAAACCCCAGCTCCCTGCAGTGGGAGCGCAGTCTTTACCACTGGGCCAGGGATGTCTTAGAAAATTGTTTCGGTGCCCCTGCTTTACTGAGGGTCGGCTTCACGGGCTCCCAGCCCATTCCTCCCCTGGCTCCAGAGAAAGGACATTTCCCAGCCCTCCTGGTCCCAGTGGGGCCACCTGATCATGTTCAGCTTGCACCTTCCTGGGCTCTGCCTCTCGGCCCCAAGCTGAGGGACACGGGGCGTTCACACCACCCCATGACGTGGGCTGCGGTGCCAGGCCGCTGGAGGGCAGGCCCCCGAGGGCGGCCAGGACCGGACCCCCAGTCGACCCAGACGGACGTGGGCGCGATCGAGACCTCGCCTCTCGATTCGGCTCAGCCGGGGTGCGTGTCACACCCACCTGCCTTGTGCTGCTGGGGTCCCGTGGCCCGGGCACACGCGTGCCTGCACACGCCTGCTCGGGGCCACACGGGTCCACACACGCAGGAGCCCACTTCCCAGGCCAGGGGCCGGGGGCCGGGGGCAGCTCCTCTCGGGCAGCCCGCTGCAGGCCTCTTGGGGAGGCACCCACCCTGGCAGGGCCCAGAGTGCCCGGGAGCTCTCAGCCTCATGCCCGCCCCCCACCCCGTCTAGGCTCCCCCACCCCGGAGCCCAGCCCACAGGGAGGCTGCGGACATGGCCCCCGGGAGCGGCTTAGCCGCGGTTCCCCGGGTCAGTGTCAGCCCAGCCCCAGCCCGGTAGCCAGATGGTCGCTGCTGCAGGGAGAGAAGAACCCGACACGCCATTTCAAACCGATTTCACGGCAGGCCTCCGGAGAGCCCCGCGAGCTCCTGACAATCCGATCTGTTGTGAATAAATATGACAAAATTGCCAATTACGGGAGGGAGGCTTCAATGTCGGGCCAGCGGGGCTGGCCGTGGCCCTGCACGGGGAGGCGGCCCGGTGGACGGAGGAAGGGGAGCTGGGCCGCGGCCAGACGCCGACCAGCAGGCACGGGCTGAGGCGGCCGGGGCACCCCCTGGCCATCGCCCAGCCCCCTCTCCTCAGCCTGGCATCTGGCCCCGCCCACCCTCTGCTGCCCCCAGGGTCCTGGGCAGGGCGGCAGCGCTCCTAGGCCCCCGGCCCCCTCCGGCCTGGCTCCGACAGCACCCTCTGGGCAGCGGCAGCTCCTAGACCCAGGTATCCAGTCTACAGAGAAGGCCCAGAGACAGGCAGAGACCCGCCCCGTCACCCAGCAGCAGGAGAGCAGAGAATTCAGAAGGCGGCTCTCCCCGCTGCCCCGTGGTCCACCTGCCCCACAGCACCACGGTGGCCCCTCTGGACGCCTGCTCACCTCTGCTCACCCCACCGCAGCCCCCCGTGGTGGGCCAGGCAGCTGTGATTGCACCTCAGTCCTCCTGCAAGATTGCCCAAGGTTACCCCTGCCATCTTGGCATTTGCACCCAGGATGTGTTTTAATTAGATATGTACAGTGGCAGACGTGGAGACCTCTCCCATGAAAGAAGAATTTATCACTCATGTTTCCCAGGGGAGAGGGCGGCCACGCGGGGCCACAGGGGCCGCACTGGTGGCCAGGAGGCAGGAGGAACCCGAGTGGGGCAGGCCCGGAGCCTCTAGTGCGGTTCTCACGGCGAGGCCTGGCTGAGCGGCCTGCAGTGCAGAGGGCTTAGGGCTGGGTGGGTTGGAGACCAGGGCCAGGCTGGGGCTAGGGCAGGTAGCGGTCTCCAGTTGTCTGGCTCCTGCCAGGGGTGACCAGGGGCAGGGGAGTACTGGCCTGGGGGCCTGAGAGCCTGGGCGAGGGGGTGGGCCCTGCGCGGATCGGTTTCCCACAACAAGCACGTCCACGGGAGTAGATTCCGTCTCTAAGACCAGCTAACCCTGGAGCAGTTTCCTCCTGGCCAGCAAGATGCCTGAGATGACAAAGCATCATGAAATACAGAAAATGGAAAACGTGGCGGATGCGCCTGCCCCTCTGCGGGACCCAGACTTGCCGTGGTGGCTCACACGGTGAAGAATGTGGGAGACCCAGGTTTGATCCCAGGGTTGAGAAGATCCCTTGGAGAAGGAAATGGCAGCCCACTCCAGTATTCTTGCCTGGAGAATCCCGTGGACAGAGGAGCCTGGTGGTCTACCGTCTGTGGGGTTGCAAAGAGTCGGACACGACTGAGCAACGAACACTTCCACTTTTCTGCAGGACACAACCTCCACCTGCAAAAAAGGAACGTGAGCAGGCGGAGCCCCTACAGGCCTCTGACATCTGCACCCCAGGGGCTTCCTGCCCCAGGGCAGTTTGTCTCCCCACTGCTGGGCTGGCGTCACCCCTCCAGGGAAGGACCATGTCTCCCTCATCCCCCCACTCCGTGCGGATCAGCTCTGCCCATCACATTTCCTCTCCTTCTTCTGGGGTGGGCAGTGGGCTCCATCGGCACAGACCCCAGTCCTAGCCCCTTTCACCCAGCCACCCCCAGGCCTTGGTCCAGCCCAGGCCCAGGAATTGTGTGGACTTAGGTGAAGATAGCAGCCCTTCCTTGACCAAATAGGCGGGTAGTATCCAACACCCACATGCTTTCTCTGGAAGACAGTCAGTGCCCAGGGCACTGAATAAACGCTGGTCACCGTCACCACCATCACCTTCGCCACCAGGAGCCTCGATGCCTTCACCATTAGCACCGGCATCATCATTATCATCTTCCTTCCTCTCTCTCTCCCATGCAAGTACTAACCAGTCCGGACCCTGCTTAGCTCCCGAGATCAGACGAGACCGGGCGTGTTCAGGGTGGTCTGGCCTTAGACTCTCCTCTTTCCCTCTAGTTTCTGAGTTCCCTGAGGACTAGGACAACATCTCATTTGTCTGGTTCTGGCACAGGACCTGGGGCCACATGGGAAAGCCCATACTCTGAGCTCAGGTTGACCTGGGTTGAACCCTGATACAGGTCTTGGACGGTGGTGCCAGTTGTACACTGCACAACCCTAGGAGAGCCGTTCCTGTGGTGCTCACCTACTTACCAGCTGCACAACTCCAGGCAAGTTACCTGAGGTCTCCAAGCCTCCATTTCCTCCTCTGAAAAAGAGGCTTGGGCAACCCACTCCAGTATTCTTGCCTGGAGAATCCCATGGACAGAGGAGCCTGGTGGTCTACAGTCCATGGGGTTGCAAAGAGTCGGACACAACTGAATGACTTAACTAACTAACTAACTCTCGGCATGAATGAGCTGGTGCCGGTAACACCTGGGCAGGGTAGGCACAGAACAACCTCCAGCTGATCTCTGCATCCCCTAGCGTGCACCCCACAGCCCTCTGACCTCCTGATTCTCCGGGTGGAGACCCCTGCATAACAGCCCAGAACCTTGGCCTGAGGCTTCCTGTGATGGGGACACCCCAGGACGCCCAGCCCTTCCTTCAGGGCAGCTTGTGATCCCACCAGGGCCCAGTCCACCCCCAGGACCCTGCGGGCACACCTGCTCCTCCACCCAGATGGCCCATCTGAGGACAGGAAGGGTGTCCCTGTGCCAGTGACCCCATGAGAGGTGGCACCCCACCCCAGCCACCCTGACACTCTTTGGCCCCACCCCACCTCCTCCCACCATAGGACCAGGGCCTCCTCTTTGTAGGAGAGCATTTGGGAAACCCAGAAAAGCGCAAAAAGAAGACAAAACTCCCCTGCCCCGACATCCTGCAGTAACTCCGTTCATTAAGTGCAGGCACATGTCAGAGATGCCGCGGGTGTGGCTCCAGGGCACCAGGAAGAGGCGGGCGTTGCAGAAAAGCGAGTCACGCCGACGTCTCGGTTTCCCAGTGCAGGTAAAACTGTGTTTACCCCACACTGCGGTCTATTAAGTGTGCAATAGCCTTATGTCTAAAAAACGACAGACACACCTTTATGAAAAATAAGCATTGCTAAAAGATGTTACCCATCACCTGAGCCTTCGAGTTGCAGTCTTTGGACTGGTGGAGGGTTTGAAATAGTTCCAGAATTACCAAAATGAGGCACAGACACGAAATGAGCAGGTGCTCTTGGAAAAACGGCACCACCAGAGTCCCTGGACGCAGGTCCCCACAGACCCTCAACCTGTGAAAAATGCAGCATCTTCAAAGCACAGTAAAGCGAGGTGTGTGTGATAGTCGTTCAGTCATGCCTGACTCTTTGCAACCCCATGGACTGCAGCCCGCCAGGCTCCTCTGTCCATGGGATTCTCTAAGCAAGAATCCTGGAGTGGGTTGTCATTCCCTCCTCCAGGGGAGCTTCCTGACCCAGGGATCGATCCTGGGTCTCCTGCACTGCAGGCAGATTCTTGGCCATCTGAACCACCCCATGCCTGAATCCTAAGTCTCTGACGCGATACCATAGTTTAAAGTCAGAAAACAGCCAACAGCAGTCGCCCTCTGTCTCCCCAGCCCACCACGCTGTCTTCTGCTGCTCAACCCCCTCCCAGGCTTTCTCCCACTGCATATGTTTCTTACATCATTACACCCCTAATGTACACATAATTCTATACGCTACTCCCCCTCAGCCTACACTGCGGACACGTCTGCATATTATGGCCCAGTCTTCGTAATTATCACTTTTAATGACCATCTAGTATTCCATTGAGTCTGTGGACTATAATTTTCTAAACTACTCCCCGATCGTTGGACATTTCAGCTGCTTCCAATTTTTTTTTGGTCATTAAAAATAATGTTGCAGTGAATATCTTTAGGCTACCACTCTCCCCATATTTTGGATAATTTCCTTGGAAGAGCCTCCCACATGTGGCATTATTGTGTCAAAGGCGCCGAGTGTTTCCACAGTGCCAAATTCACGCTGCCAAATTTCTTGCCAGGGCCAGCCTGTCTTCCAGGACCCCTGACAAGGGGGCCCCGTCTCCCTGCACCTCTGAACTGGGGATCCTGGTTTCAAGAGCATGCCTGCCCTTGGATGTTGGGGTCTGTCAAACACTGTCTAAGTCACTTCACTCTTGCCATGTGTCGGTATCAAACAATGAGGTGGTCGCAGGCTTGGAGTTGACTGTGAATCTCGGGGGTGGGGGGAGGGGAGGGCATGATCATGGACCCTGGGATGTGCTGAGGGCCGGGGGGCCGGGCAGCCACAGCTCCCAGCTTTATGTCTCTTCCCCCCACCCCTACCCCATCGTACCGCGTCCCTTCCCTCTTTTCTTGCTGGCTTGCTTTTCTCCCTGTTGGTACATGAACTCTAGGAGGTCAGGGTCTCTGTCTGTTTTACTCATTACTGAGCCATAAACCAGAGCAATTCCCTGCATTTACGTTGCTCAAAAAACACAGTAAATGGACGGATGGAGGGATAGAGGGGAGGAGGGAGGATGAATGGATAGATGTGAAGGTGAGTGGACGGGTGAATGGCTGGATGATGGATGGATGGATGGATGCGAGACAGATGAGTGAGTGGATGGGTGGATGGGTGGGTGAATAGGTGAAGGGAAGGAAGGATGGATGGATGGATGAACAGAAGAAATTAGAGCCTATTTTAAAAGCTGAAATGGACTGAGGAAAAGAAAGAAGCCAGGAGATGTGGTTACCCAGAGCTGAGGGAAGAGGGTGTCAGGCGTGGACAGTGTCTGACACTTCTGGAGGACACAGAGATGGAGTTGGTTTGCCAGGAGCTAAGTCTCTGATCTTAGAATTTTTAAAGAACTTTTTATTTAGAAGTAATTTCAGACTTGGAAAAAGGCTGCAAAATCGTGCACAGGATTCCGGTTGGCCCTCAGCCAGCTTCTCCTCACAGAAGTGGAGTGTGAGTGTAAGCTGTTACCCTGCTCCCTGAGAGCCCACTTGCCGATGTCCGTGGTGTAAAGACGCCCACCACGGTCGATCTCAGTAATTTCAGCTGGTTTGCAAAAGTCCTGATTAACGGTCGACTCCTGCCAGCCGGCCTGGGCTGGCCCTGCACCCCGAGAGTGGACAAAACTCCTACCCGGGCCTTACTCGAGGGTCGCCGGTCATCCCGCTGACCGCCGTGTCTGGCCTCAGGACTCCACGCCGCACGGGACCGTCGTCACCGTCGTCCTGGGACAGCATCTCGGTCCTTTTTGCGATGCCATTTTGTCCAGAGCACTGGCTGACTGTTCCACAGGACGCCCCTCGCTGCGGCTTTGTGGGGTCCCCTAGTGACGGGGCGCAGTCAGCCCATGCGTCTGAGGCAGGAACACCCCGGAAGTTGTGCACAGAGGGCCCTCTGCTCTTGCCCCTCACGGTGCCCCGCACCCCGGACCCGGCCACGTCTCGGGGGCTGCCCGAAGCCTCAGAGCACCTCTGGGCCCAAGACACGGGTGCCCGTCTGCGGGGCCAGCCTGGGTTTCCGCCCGGTGTCAGATGTCTCAGGAGGTATGCTCAGGACCTCCTGCCCTGCTCTCCTGCTCGGGCAGAGGGATGGCTGGGTGGAGCAGGGGCCCTTCCCCGGCGGGCGGCCGCACCCCCTGTGGCCCCCCGTGCCTTGGAGCTTCTGCCTGGCTTCTCTGTCTCCTCTCTCCCAGGCCTTCCAGCCAGAGCTGCAGCCATTCATCATGGCCAGATGAACACTGTCCGGAGTGGGGAGCCGAGGCCCAGGTGATGAAAGGCACCGCGGGCCGAGCGTGAAACTCCGCCTGTGACAGGCGTGACAACGATAACACGCCTTGCGGTCTCATCTCTGCTGGCTGGGCCCCGGCTCCCGCTCCTCCCGGCAGCCCCCGGGGGAGGGGGAGGGGCCCCGTCACCGTCCAGGGGGGAGACTGAGGCCCAGGGGGCGGAGGCGCTTACCTGTGACACGCGGCTGAGCCCACACGGCCAGCCGGCCCCTGCCCGGGTCCTCCTTGCAGGCAGCGGCCATTCCTGGAAGTGTGCCCTGGCAGGGGTGAGCGGGGGGACCCCCGGAACCCCAGCCCGGAAGCTCTGGGGGAAGCGGTGTGGCCCCTGCACACCGTGCAGACAGCAGGCGCTCCCGGCACGGAGCGGGCGGGAGGAGGGTCCTCGGGCCTCCCCGGGGGGAAGGGTGGGAGGCGGGCCGCGGGCACCAGGCCTCCTCACTCTGAGATCACCGTGGCTGGTGGGGGCAGCGGGCCACCCGTCTGTTTGTGAGAACTCCCGCGGCCGCCCTTCTCACCTGACCCCGCAGGGCCCGCCCCCAGCTGCTGGAGAACTTACCCAGCAGCTGTGAGGACCCCCGCCTGCCCCGGGCCCGGACGGGAGGCCGGCTTCCCTGCAGCTTCAGCAGGCTCCTGCCCGTCTCCGGGCCACGGCTCCCACATCTGAAAAATGCAAGGCCCAGCTCCTCCGCACCAGGCCGGCTGCCGGGGTCCCAGTCCCAGGGGGCTGCTTGCTGCTTATCTGAGACGCTGCAAGGCCCTCCTCTCCCGAGCCTCAGTTTCCTCGTCTATAAGATGGGATGAGAAGACCCTCGAGGCCTCTAGGGATCGAGGAGACCCGGGAGGGAGTTGAGGAGCCGGGCAGACTCCGGGACCCCTCCCAGCTCGGCGCCCGCCCACAGCCGTCGCTGGGTGCGCGGGCTCTCTGACCTGGACTCCCCAGCAGGCTGCAGCCGCCCCTGTCCAGGCCGATGCATCACCTGCTGTGGAGCGCCGCCCACAGCCGCTCCCTGCCATCTGGCTCTTCTGTGAGGCCTCTTGCCCACCTGCTGGACTCAGATGAAACCTGCAGTGTGTTTCTTATTTTGGAGGGGGGGCGCTGACCTGCTGGCCTCTTAGCTAGCCTGGGGCTGCCGGCTCTCAGAGCAGCCGGAAGTCAGGGGTCAGGAAAGTGAGGACAGGCTGGGTGCTGGGACCCTGCAGGGGCCGGGGCAGGGGTCTGGGGGCCCCGAGACCATGCCGGTGTGCGCCCAGCACTGTCCACTGTGCTTCAGTTACCCCATCCCTGGGGGTGCACCTCACACCTCTGTGGTTCAGGCCCAGCTCTGCATGCGGTCTCCCCACAGCAGGCCGTCCACTCTCAGGACAGCCGCTTGGCCTCTGTCCAGTAGCGTGTCCCCACCACCCTCCAAAGGAGCTGGCTGAGGGCCCTCCCCAGGCCTGGACGTCTGGGTGGATGCGGCCCCTTCCGTCGGCCCGCTCCCTTCCACCTTCCTCTGGTCCCCCGTGGCCTCTGCACACACCCCCTGGCCTCGGCCAAAGGCCCAGCCCAGCCCAGAGGGGCTCAGCCTGCCCGACCACTGTCCATATCTTGGCTGCATGAGACTCTGAGAAGTCTCACAGACGGGCTTGTCCACCAGCCTCCCGCATCCCCAGGAGCCCAGGTCGAGGGTTGGGAAGGGCTATGGAACCGCCAGACATTAGGACAGGGTCCTGATGGCCATGCTAGCTCGTGCTGACCCGGGCTAGCTCACAAAACCAGGGTGGGGACCCCACGGGAGTTGGCAGGGGCCACCGAGTCTGTGCAAGAAGCCCAGCTCCCCTCCGTCTGGCTGTGCGAGCTTGCCCACGCCCATTCTCTCCTGTTTCCGGTCCGTGGGATGAAGTGATGCCGTCCAGGGTCAGGGGGGACAGCGCTGTGGGGTGCTCCAGGATGCTCCCCAAAGGGTTTGAGAGGCCCGGGGCCACCTTCTTGCAGCCAGGAGACCTCTTGCACACTCTGGTCACCGGGCAGGCAGCCAGTCTGCTACTGGCCAGCTCCAGGGCAGGCCTCCCTCCCCTGCGCTTGGGCCCAGGGTTCCCCAGACCACTACATCCCACTCACGTCCTCACTGACCTGCCTGTGGCCATCAGAACAGCTGGCCTGGCCCCTCATCGCTCAAATGGGCTGGACCCATGGGACCTGGAGGAGACGGGTAGATGGTCTCCTCGCAGACCAACCTAGAGTCCTACCTGGTGTCATGGCTGCCATGATGGGGGGAAGCCCAATGGCCCACAAGAGCCAGTGGGGCACTCCCGGCCTGACCGAGAGGGCGGGGGGTCAGAGCAGCCTGACCTCCGAGCTGAGCTCCAGAGTGGGACTGAGGCTCCTGGGAGACCACACGGCAGAGCACAGGCCACCACCAGGCCCGGGTGCCCCCGGCAACCCTGGTCCCCAGCCCAGCACAGGGCACAGGGCCGCCAGCTACCCCATCCCTGCATCCAGACTCCAAGGGCCCCCTGCCCACCGTCTCCAAAGCACGGCCTGTCCTCCTGCATCTAGAGCGTGCGTCCAGGCGGTTCGCTGTGGTCTAGTGCCTGGGATTTGGGCTTCCACTGCAGGGGCCCGCGTTCAGTCCCTGGTCAGGGAAAGGAGATCCTGCGAGCCATGAAGGGTAGAACAAAGAAAATGTGTGTCCAGAGAGAGTTTGGGGGAGGCCCCTTCGGGCCTTCGACACTGGCTGAGTTAAATAGGACTGGCCACAAACCAAGTCACTGAACTGGCCAACCGTCCACCTGGCGGCCTCCTGCTGCCCGGACTACGGGCTCCGGGCCTCAGCGCCCCCTCAACACGAGGTGGGGCTGCAGCGCTCAGCCCCGCGGCCCCGAGCCGGTCGTCTGAATTCTGCAGGGGCATGGGGGTGCTCCCTGACCCCACCCCGTCCCCGGGCCGCCCCCCCGCCACGGCCCCTCCCACAGCAAGCACACTAGTGCTCACTTGGGCCATCGGCTCCTCCCAGCTTGCTCCTCTGCCCCGAGGGTCACTTGGTCCTGAACTTGGGTGAGTGAGGTAGGCCCTGCTCTCCCGGAACTGGGCGTAGCCCAAGCGTCTCAGCCCAGGACGGCTGCTCCAGGCTGCAGGCCTCGCTGTGGGCGTCAGGCCGGCCACTGGGCTGAATGAGCCTCAGTTTCCTCCTCTGAGAACTGGGGACAAGAACAGGGCCCGCTCCCCCACCGGGGCCACGACGAGGGTTCACTGGGATCTCCGCTTGTCTGCACTGCTGCTCAGTAAGGCTCTCAGCAGAGCAGGAGTCACGTGGCCCAGAGCCGCTTCCAGGCAGCCCCCAAGCCCCCTCCACGTCCTCCGTGCCAAGGCTGCGACTTCCTGCAGACACGTGCTGCCTTCTGCCTCACTTAGGGCGCAACCACGCTTGCAGGCACCCACGCTCCTGACCCCATTGCCTCCGGAGTTGCTTCCTTGCCCCACCCCCCAACGCACAATGCAGAGGCTGGGGAGACGGGGAGGCCTGGGCGGTGGGCAGGGCCCTGCCCCGGGGCAGCCAGGGTCCCTGATGCTATTTCCTGCCCCAAGCCACCTAATAGGTGTGTCTTCACACCCATCACCACCGCTGGGAGGTTTTGCATCAGCTTCCAGGGAGGATGACAATCTCACTATATGGAGAATGGGCTGGTGACGGCTAATTGATTTTACAGCGGTACCGAAGGACAGACAATGAAAGTGCCATCAATTTAATCCACTATTTAATGGTTCCAATTTAGCCTCTGTAAATGCTCACTAAACTAATTTCTCTGGGTTCAGCAATCTGAAAAGCTATCATATCTCTAATCTCCTTCAATATATTCATCTGGAAAAGGGAATTTAGCCAATTCTGATGTGCGGAGATGATCTGTTAGCACAGTGTAAATGTTTATAACACGGCAATCGAGTTCGTTTATAAGGATATGAAAAGTTTTATTGGGGAGGGCACTGGAGTGGAACCGGTGGATAATAGGCAGTTACCCAGCAGGCTCTGGGCGCCCGGGAGCGGGCAGGCATGCAGAAAAATACTCGGATTTGCTCTAATCCCAAATTGTGAGCTAAAGTTCGGCCCAGTACACAATGCGGCGGGGACTTGGCTGTACAAAGCGGTGGTCGCCGCCCCCCAGGCCCCGGCCCTCCCGCCGGCACAGCGCGCCCACCACCCACATGAAGACGGGGCTGAAGGGGGCTGCTGCGCCGCGGGCTCCCCGCCTGGGTCTTCCCGTCCGACCTCGAGAGCCCAGGGCTGACGGAGACCTGGCCCGTCTCCTCCGGCTGGACAGCTGAGCTGGCTGATCCCTCCCCGGCGGTACAGTCGGATGGGATTTACTGGAAAAAGAGAGACGGCCAGCTGTTGTCCATCTTCACTGAGGATGGAGCAGGGGGACGCAAGCTTGAATTACCGAGTGGGGTTCTGGTTACCACAAAGGGTCTCGTCCCTGGGAGGGGCTGGAAGGCCTGACCTCCTCCATGCCCGCCGGGGGCACCACCTCCAAGGGACCTTCCCTAGGGCCGGTGCCCGGCAGAGGCGGTGGAACAAGGCAGGTCCCTCCAAGACGCCCGCACCCTTGCCGTCTGGGACCTGGGACCCAGGTACCAACTGGGGGGGCGGCGCTGCATGTGGAAGCCCCCAGCCCCGGTGCCCCGGTGGGTTGTTTATTTTTGTTTCCCATCAGTGAGGTTGCAGCTCGATTATTCAGCGCTGACGAGCCAGCCCGATCCACCCCTTGTGTGTGGTTTTGGGGTATTGTTGTTTTTCTCACATCCATCCTGTTTTTAAAGAAAATACTCCCTGTAGCAGCAGCAGATAATTTAGGGAGGCTGAGATCCGGAGAAACGCCGCTGCCGCCTGCAAACGCAGGAGTGACCAGGCGGCTTGTGGGCAGGCGGAGGGCACAGCCTGGGGAGAGTGGGCAGCAGGCAGGAGGCCCGAGGGGCAGCTGCCTGGGCCTGGGCACCACAGACCCTGGCGGGGCCGCCCCAGGAGCCCCCCGAGGCCAGGGGACCCAGGTGGCCCATCCCTGGCCCAGCTCCCCCCACCCCCCAGGGCCTGGCTGATGAGGCCAGAAATCGATCGGCCACACAGCCGTGACCGCCACTCCCGTCCCCACCCCGAGAGCAGGGCCCCAGAGGGCAGGGGCCACATCTGGTCCTGGGGCCCCCGCTCCTGGCTCGGGGCCTGGGAGGCACTGGGCAGCTTGGTGAGTGGGCGGGCGGGTGCGTAGCTGTGTGCGCTTGGGGGTGGGCTGGGGCGGGGGAAAACCGGTCAGAGCTGGGCGGCCCAGGCTGGGACCCTGGCCCGGGATCCCCCTTCCCTGAGGGGGGGCCGGAGGAGATGCTGAGTGCACACAGCCCGGCCCTGAGGACAGGGACCCCACCCGACCGGCACCCAGCTGGACCTGGGCCGGGGTCCACATGCTGGGCGTGATACTGATGACTGGGGGCCCTCCCCGCAGTCCTGGTCCACCACCCCATCCAGGTTGGGGCAGCCCATCCGGGCCTAGAAGCCTCAGCTGCTGTGCCCAAGAGCCAAGGCCAAGACTGGTCCAGGGGGAGGGGGGGGGAACTCGTTTCACACTAAGCTGACCACAGGGAAGGGGGGTCCTGCACTGACCCCCACCCCCACCCAGGGCTCACCCACACTCGCCCCCCCCCCCCCACTGCTCACGCTCAGGCTCCTGGTCAGGCGGAAGGGGTGGGGGCAGGATGTGGTGGGGAAACCAGGTCGCTCCGTCCACCTTCAGAGCCTGGGCGCCCAGGGCTTGGGGGTCCACCTCCAGCACACACCCCCCATGACTGCCTGCCTGGGCAAGGGCTGCCCCATGGGTCAGGGAGGAGGGGGCACGGCTACCCCAAGGGTCACACAGGTGTTCTTGCATTCACACAGACACATGGACACACGTGGGCCCCGTTCAGATGCACGTCACACAGACAGCTACACATACCTGCAACCTCACGGACACGCATCCACATGCATCCACACACACTTGGAGTGCAGGCTGTGATTCTGGCCTATGGGGGCTCCTGCTCTGGATAAACTTCCCAGCCAAGACCTCTGAGCTCAGCTGTTCTCTCCAGAGGCCCCGAAGGAGAGTTCCAGTCGGAACTCACTTGGAATCAGGTGTGTGACTCTGGGCAGCTCCCCGACCCCAAGCCTCTTCATGCCAGTGGACTTCCCGGGTTGACACCGATGCCATGGAAGGGGAGAAGACCCTTGTCCTGGGGATTTCAGTTCAGTTCAGTTCAGTTGCTCAGTCGAGTCCAACTCTTTGCGACCCCATGGACCGCAGCACGCCAGGCCTCCCTGTCCATCACCAACTCCTGGAGTTTACCCAAACTCATGTCCATTGAGGCAGCAATGCCATCCAACCATCTCATCCTCTGTAGTCCCCTTCTCCTCCTGCCTTCAATCTTTCCCAGCATCAGGGTCTTTTCAAATGAGTCAGCTCTTCGCATCAGGTGGCCAAAATATTGGAGTTTCAGCTTCATCATCAGTCCTTCCAATGAACACCCAGGATTGATTTCCTTTAGGATGGACTGGTTGGATCTCCGTGTAGTCCAAGGGACTCTCAAGAGTCTCCTCCAATACCACAGTCCTGGGGAGGGGGACAATAAAGGAGCTCGTTCTCACTAGAGTGTAAGTGACTATCTTCCTGCACCAGGATCTGAGTGGGAGGAGGGGGCAGGCCAAGGAAGCTGGATGTCTTGGCCCCCATCCCCTGGCCCCAGGGCTGGCGTCTCTGGGTGGGAGCTCTCCAGGCCTGCGTTGCACCTGCCTGCACTGGTGGGAGGGGCCCAGGACCAAGACCAGGCGGGACCAGCACCTGGGTGACCCCTCACTGACGGCTTTTCTGTTTGGAGAGTTTTCTTTCCCTGAGCCCTGCCTGACCTGAGCTTTACGGCCGTGCCCAAGCACAGGGCAAATTAGCAGCGACAGCCAGCTCCAGACCCCGCTCCAAGAAAGGAACACCGTCTGGGCCTGCAGTGAGCGCCCACCACCCCTGGGGACCCTGGGCCCGGCCCAGCAGTGTGGCCCAGCGCCCAGATAGTGACACCGTGCACATAGGTTTATGACGATAAGGAACATTCTTTCCACTGTAAATTATATTTAACATTCCACAGAACTTTATTGCACTTGTGTTTGGGTTTATGAAAAAATCTGTATTTAACTTCAAGCCCTGGTAAACATCTTTGCTTATGTTGTTCTGCGATTCCTTATTTGAGTATTTCGATTTAATTTCACAGTTCATATACCTTAAAGTTTTGGCATTCCCCCCCTCCCTTCCCCACTCGTTCAGAGACATCAGCCTGGCCTTGCCCGGCCAAGGGTTGCTCCGTGGTAAGGCAAGGCCAGGCCTGGCCCAGGCCCGTCCAAGGACCCGGCCACCCCGGGGTCTCGTTGTGAGGTGGCCCACCACCCCCAGACAGAGTGTCAGCGTGTCTCAGGGCCTCGCGGGGCAGCCTCGCTGGGCAGCCACAGGGAGGAGGGCGGCTGAAGGGCAGGGGACAGAGCAGGAGCCTGAGGTCAGGTGCATGCCTGACCCACAGCCTCCAAAGGTCGGCGGGCCTGCGAGCAGTGTTGTGGCGGAGCCCACTCCCCCCTCTGAGGTCTCAGCCAAGCTGCTGTGTACGGGAGGGAAGAGGGGGCAGCCAGGCAGGCCGGCCGCCCTAGACCGCACGTCCAGAGGACGCTGTGTGCGCCCAGCCCTGAGACCTGCAGCCCCCGGCCCAGCATCCCCCTCACCTGGCCACCCCCGCTGCCTGGCTGGCGCAGGGGCCGCCCCGCTGGCCTCCACCTCTCCCAAGGGGCCAGGACCAGGCCATCCTCAGGCTGGGCCAGCACGGCTCTGCTGAGACCTGCCCTTCACCCGCTGTTCTGAGTCCCTGGGGACAGGCAGGGGTGCTGGGGAGGGATGGAGACCCCAGGAGCCTCTCTTCCCCGGGCTGGCAGAGCACGCGGGGAGAGGCTCGCTCACTCCTATTACTCACTGGGTCCTCACTTACGTCACCTCTGTTCTCAGCCCGAGCAGGAAAATCTCCTCCTGAGCTTTGATGTCTGGAGAGCCCCGGGTCGGGTGAGGATGGGGCGGCCCGCCTGTGTGAGCCCTGGGTCAGGGGAGGACGGGGCGGCCCACCCGTGTGAGCGGCCCTGACTCGGGGCACCCTGGCAGAGCCCCCCGCCAGGACCGGGGCTGACTCAGTGGCCTTCTCCTTCCACTGATGATGATGCTGGAGCTGGTGTCCGGGCTCCCGCTGGCTCTCCAAGAGTAGAGGGGGAGGTGGGGTCCTGGGGGACCCCAGGATTCACACCTGAGCTCTAAGAGGCCCACTCATGTTCCTGGAGCGCCACACAGCTCATCCTCCCCCACCAGCCCATCCTTTTGGGGACCCGAATTCCAGGGTGGCCCCAGGCCATGCCCCCATCCTCTGGACCTCCCAGGGGCCCCCAGATCCCACCTCTGCCTCGTCCGCCCTCCCCAGGGTGACCTCTCTCCCCTGGCATCTCAAGCACAGACCCTCCCCATCCGAGGCCCCGCTCTGCTCACAGTGACCTCACTGCCCGGCCTTCAGGGCCCACGACAGAAACCCAGAAGACCTGGCCGCCCCAGTGCTCAGACAGACTGGTAGTGCCCGAGGACCATTCTCTGAGCAGGTGAAGGGAAGGACGGTGGCTGGAGAGGTGCCCAGGGAGCCCAGCATCAGGGAGTGCGACCAGCAGCCCCAGGTGGCAAGCAGCCAGCAGATAGCACGATGCGAGCCCTTCACGCTCTCCCAGGCAGGACCACAGAACCCTCCGTGCCGGGCACCCCAGAGGCTCTCCACCACAGACGACGGGGGAAACCTGCTTGCTGACCCTGGACTCGATCACCCTGCCATTTCCCTATGGTTCCCTGGGAGCGGCCCGTGAATCAAACCACAGAATGGGTCCCCTGCCATTAGCAGCAACACAAGATGTCCCTCCGGTCCGAGCCCCACCCTGGTCCTCCCCCACCATGGGAGCTGAACACAGACCTTGGGGTGGGCGTTTAGCAAGCGGGCCCTATTGCAGCCCAGCAGCAGCAGGTCCAGGCCCTTCACCTCAGCCGTGGCATTCCCAAAGAATCTGAGGCAGTAAGAACGAAATCACACCTGACTGAGTGAAAATGCAGCGAAGCCAGAACTGAGGTCAGGGCTCAGAAGTGCATACCATGGAGCCACACAGGCGGAAACAGACTGTGGTTTGACTCTGAGCTTCCCAGGGGCCAGGGCAAAAAGGGAAACACACTCCACTGCAATGAACCCAGGGCAGCACCCACACAAGAAAGGTCAGCCCGGCAGCCAGGAGGATGCTGCTTTCCTGTCCAGGAGGCCTGAGAAGCTCCCAGACATGACCGAGGCATCCCCCAGACTTCCTGAGATGCTTCAGGCAGCCTCTGCAGGCGTGCAGGCCCAGGAGGGGATACCGGCCTGAACATCTCATTGTGGGCTCGCCCAGGAAACCCATGTCAGTTCTGGAAAACGGGCACTGTCTTCTGCCGCGGGGAGAGCCTGGAGGGCCTGGCCAAGGGCCCAGAAGAGGAGGCAGGCAGTGCAGCCGCGGTCCGGGGAGTTGCCACACGCCCGCCGCCAGGCTGGATCGCTGCGCATGTAATTTGGCGTCATTGTTTCATCAGGCACAAAATCCAAATGGAACAACAAGGACATAAATACCCTCGCCTGGGGAGCTGCTGGACTGCGCGTGGGCCCCGCTCCCCCAGCCATGGGGATACCTGCTCCCCAGGGCCAGGTCAGGCAGAGCTGGGACTGGGGGAGGCAGAGACGTGTGTGCAGAGCCCTGAGCAGGAGAGAGCCTGGGGGTGCAGCCGGGGGCCCTGCCGCGGGCTCTGCTCTGTCTCCTCACAGGCTAACTTGCTCCCCAGGAGGTCCCAGAAAATCCATGGCCTGAAAAACCAATTCAGATTTCATGGGCCACCCGGGGCATGGGCTGGCCCTGCGGGACAAAGGGTGGGCAGCCTCGGAGGTGGGGTGGGTGGTCTGCACGAGGCAGGTGCACCGTTGAGGGCCATGGCATGGCAGAGAGGCCCCAAGTGTGGCCGGAGACAAAGCCTCTGAAGGAGGAGGCCCAGTGCTCTGGGGTCCTGACTCCCCCTGGCCCCTCAGCCTCAGTTTCCCTGCCTGCAGAACAGAAACCGCCCCCCCCAGGGGCGTCTGCGTGGCAGGGGGCACCCAGCTATGCCCAGCGCGGGGTGGGGGCGGGGCCGCGAGTGCGGCCCGCAGTCGCCGTGGCGACGATGAGGCAGTGAAAGGCGGCCGGCTGTCCCTGGAAGGCTGCTGTGTGTTTGCGACTGTTGTGTGACACCCACACTCTGCCAGGCTTGTTTTCAAACGGCGTTTTGTTCGCCGGCGCGAGCGAGCGCGCGGGCTCGCCAGCCTCCCCTCTCCCTGCCAACCTCGGGGGTGGCACCGCAGCTTCCAAAATCTCATTACCGCTGCCGCCTCCCGCTCTCCGAGGCGCCCTCCTCCGCTGCCCCCGCTCTCCTTTCGGAGGATAAATTTCTGTAGCAGCCAATTACAGCCGTTTGATGTGCGTAATGATGAAGCCGTGGAAATTGGAATTGACACCTCGGAGGATCGCGGAGGGGGGAGGCCGGGTGAACATGGATCCAGCGTCTTCTTGGGGGTTTTCTCCCACTGACGTCGTGGCTGGCGGGCCAGCTCGGCGGGCTGGCGGGCGGGGGGTGCGGCCGGGCCGGCGGGGGCTGGGGCAGCCCCGGTCCTAAGCACCGATCAATTACAGCGCAGACAAGCCAGTGTCACATGTGATTCACAATGTCAATTTCATGCTCGTGGTAACCATTTAAGAAAGAGCTGGGCCGGTTTTACATTTGATAAGAAATCAGCGGCGTTTGTGTTTGTAAAAAGACGGATCACAGAGTGTGACAGGTCCCAGAGATTGCCAGGCGGCGTCGACGGCCCGTCTGGAGTCTGTCAGGGACCCGCAAGTATTTATTTCAAATGGGTTTCCCCCCGCCGCCCCCCGCAAGCCGGGATGTGAAAATAAACTGTCAGTCTCTATTTACGGCTGTACAAGCTGGAAATACAGAGGATTTTAGGTTAAATTGTCAGTTAACAGAATTCAAAATAGAAAAAAGAAATGGGCCTCGCCGCCTTTATTGCACATTTTGATAGGGAAAGTCATCTTTGCGCCTGGAGGGGCAGAAGGAGCCGGCGGGACCGAGGAGCCCGCCGGAAGGGCCGGCGGTGCCCGGCTGACTTCCCAGCGTCGGGGAGGATTAGGACGGTATCAGGGCTAATTGGACAGGAGCTGACGGAGTACCCTGGCCTGGCCCTACTCTCTGCCAATTTGTGGATTTAGTGTCTTCAGGAGCGTGTGCACGGCTAATCTGGCCGGGAGGACGTTCTCCAGTGCACTTGGCTCCCGCGATGGACGGGGAGCTGCCTGGGGGCCCGCTTCCCAGACCTGGGTCTGGACAGGAGCCCATGGGCTCTGCTCGGACAGGACGCTCCTGCCCAGCTCAGGGGGCACGGGCTCTCGGGGAGGCTCCGCACACCGCCTCCTTGCAGGCGGAGTTGATGCCCTGGCCTTGGGGCCGTGCCCACAGGACCCATAGCTTCTTTCTTACCAGCCTGGTCCAGGCCTTAGTCCGTGGAGCCGGCCCCACAGTCACCCTGTCTGATGCCCGGAGCCGTGTCTGGCCGGGGGGCGCGGGGGCCAAGGGGCCGCTGGGGCCTGGCTCTGAGACAAACAGGCGGCCCCCTCGCATCTCCAGGGCAACGGGCGCACAGGCTGTCTGGCTTCTCCGGTTTCCAGGCGCCAAGGCTCCTTGGCACCAGCCTGGCCTGGCGGGCGGGACTGCAGGCCCCAGGAGGCGCTCCCTGGCCCAGGGCACGGCCTGGACCTGGAGCCTCTGTTGTCTTACCTGCGAAACGGGGATAAAATGGGAGCTAAGAAGCGGGGCCTCCAGCGTGCTGGGTGACCCTGAGCCCTTCCCCCCAACACTGGGCAAGTTTTTGCGCCCACCCAACGACAGAGGTAAGGCTTGGCCTCTGGATGTCAGGGGCTTGGTTTCTGCCAGGGGAGAACCCCTCCCCAGCCCCTCCTGGGAGCCAGACCCCTTCACCCACACAGAGAGGCCTCTCCCGGGGGCCTTGGCGGGGAGAACTGAGAATTCAGGACAGCCACTCCGATGGCTCACGGACCTCAGCAGTGTCACTGAACGAGGGTCGCCGGCCTGCAAGATGCCAGGGAGGGGCCACACGGGCCAGCCTCGTCCCCAAGGAGCTGGCCCTGCCCTGTCCTCCGCTTCTCCACAGCCTGTGCTTCAGCCCCTCCACACCTAGACCTCACCCAGCCTGTGGGGCCGGGCACTCGGGACACTGCCCCCTGGGGTGGGAGGTGCTGTGTGCACAGCCCCCCACCTGCTGCCCCTGGGGCCCGTGGGGGGTAGTGTGGCCCCCGATGTGCTAGCAGGGCTCTGGGCCGACCCACAGGCTTGGGTCCACGAGTGCTCGGGCACTACGCAGGCCGCTCCAGCGGGGCGGGGGGAGAGGGCAGAAGCCACAGGAGGCGGGGGTGTCTGGAGAGAGACACGCTGAACCAGATGGAGAGCAGAGTCTGGCCCCGCGTCCCGGCCACGTGGCATCCCCTGGGGCCAGCTGGGCAGGCGGCCCACCACTCTGCCGCGGCGAGCAAGCGGTGGAGGCGGCCTCAGTCTGGGCTGATGGGCCAGGAGGCTGCACCCACGCACACGCTCCTGCCCCGCGCTCTACAGCGTCCCCCCCACTGCTCAGGAGCCCTCCAGGATGCCCTGGTGTCCACCAGACAGAGGAGGAAACTGAGGCTCGGGACGGCGGGGACCCGGGTCAGCATGCTCAGCCGCCTGATGCCCACACTGCCTGCTCTTGGGACCCATCCCCGTGGCGACCCCGACCCGGGCCTGGAGGAGAAAGCGGGTGTGGGTCCCATCTCAGCCACCGCAGCCCCTGGGAGGATGCGGCGGGGGGCGGGGGGCTCCACAGAGCTCCGTGGTTTATTGACCAGAGGCAGCCATCGATCTGTTAAGAGCTTCTGCACTTCCCTTCGGTGGGAAATATTGTCCTCTTGCCCCGGCCGGCCGGAACCCCAGGCGAGAGGCTCTCTCCTCAACACCGTAAATTTCCATCTGGGCCTCCGCAGCCCCGTGCGGGGCGGGCTGGGCGTCTGCTAACGGCCTGAGGGCTCCTCAGGGTCAGGCCTGCGAGAGCTGCCAGCCTGGGAAAAATCACTCCTCCCGAATAGTCCCAGACCCACACCCAGGACCCCCACATCAGGCCCTCGGCAAGCCTCCAGGGACCCCGGACGCCCTGGAGCAGCGCTGACCAGGTCACTCTCTGGCCCACAGAGTTACAGCCAGGGCTGAATTGGGTCCGAACGCTGTGGGGGCTCCGGGCCGCCACTCAGCCTTCCTGGGCTCGGCCTCCCTACTCCCTCCAGGCACCGGGCCCTCTCGTCACGGGAACCTGCCATCTCTGCGACCCTCCCGGGGGCCCTCCGGAAGTGCAGGCCCAGAGCCCCGCCCTTGGGTGCCCCCGCCCCGTACCCTGACCCTGGGCTCCTCCCTGTTTGGGGGTGCGTGCCCCAGAGTGAGACGGGCTCCTGGGGACAGGGGACAGCATCCAGGGTCTCGGGAGGCCCCTCTCAGGCTGGCTTGGGGCCTGGGAGACACATGGCCAGACTTGCCAGGCTTTCAGCTCATCAGAAGGGAGCCCCATGGTTGTCTGCCCACAGGGACCCCGGCTGCACGGGACCCTCCCCAGCCACTCGGCCTATGCGTCCAGCCCCAAGCCTCTGACCCAATGGACAGGCGTGGAGCAGGCGTGGACCTCACCCAGGCCCTGCGCCCCCGGTCCCTCTGCCCCAAGGCGGCCCTGGCAGGCGGGTCCGGGGTCACATCCATGGGCCAGCAGCCGCCTGGTGCTCTGCTAACACCCCTGTCTGAGCCCCACCCGGGGCCGGTCAAGGCTGGAGGGTGAGGACCCCGCAGATGTGCACATCCGTGGAAGGGTGGAGGAGACAAGGCCGACCTGGGGGTCCTGACACCTTTGAACCAGGAGAGAGCGACAGGGAGAGGTTTGAATTCTCTCAGTCCTGCAGCTTTTGGTTCTGATTCACAGGAAATTCACCTTCTTAAAGTGAAGCGATCCACACCATCCAGAACACTCACAGTGTTGAGCAGCCAGCACCTCCACCTAGCTCAAGCTTAACTTTGCCACCCGGAGGGGGGCCCGCAGCCCATGAGAGGCACTCTCAGCACCAACCCCCCATGCCCCAGCCCCGGGAATCCCCGATTCACCTTCTGTCTGCTGATTCGCCCGTCCCGATGAGTCGCATAAATGGAATCGCACACTCTGTGGCCACTTGCATCTGCCTTCTTTCAACTGAGCGGCACGTGTTCTATAGCTTTTTATCTTTAACATTTTCACTTGGGGAGAATGTCAAATTTAGAGGGAGATCACAAGAGTCGCACACGGGCTTGCCCGGAAGATTCAGGTTGTATCCATCAGCCTCAGAATGAAGGAAACCGCACTGCAGCCAGCTGCCAGGCCCTTGTCTCCTGAGTTCTCCTCAACGCTCGCGACTTCAACCCCCGTGGAGGCGGCAGGCCCGTTGTTTCCCAGGAGGCCCCTCCGTCTGGGTTGAATGGAGTTTCCTCATGATGAGACTTGGGATGGGCGTTCTGGCAGGAAGGTGATGCTGTCACAGGAGGGCACACAGGGGTCTTCCCGGCCTTAGTGAGGCTCACTGTGGTTAGCTGTGTTTCCAGCCGTGACCCCAGTCTCCCCTCCTCTCCCATGTTCAACGAACACGACCTGCTGGGGAGATGCTTTGAAACTATGTAAAATCACACTCCTTACCCAACACCACCCACCACTTTAACACCCGCCGCCGGCTCTTGCCAGAATCGATGGTCACTGTAAAGGTTGACAAATGGCCCCTTTCAAACGCCTCCTCCCTCCTCCCCTTGTGATTATCTGTTTATCTGCATTGCTGTGGACGCCTGGTTTCTATTTCACTCCATGGGTTAGAGCCTTGTTACTTATTTGATGCTTGAATTAGCCTGTCTGACCCACGGGCGCCCCTTGGCGCTGGCTCCCAGGTTCCCTACTTTCTGAACAGACATGCCTGACTCAGCCTCACTGCTGCCCCGGCCCCGGCCCCGGCCCCGGCCTCGGCCAAGTAGAGGCTGGTGTGGAGGAACCAAGAGCCAGGCAGGAAGTGTGCTCAGAGCCGCAGAGACGCTGCTGCTCCAGGCCTCCCACAGGTGATGGGTGGAGTGTGGCGTGCTGCGCGGCGCTTCTGTGATTCTTCGTCCGTCTGCCTGCAGCCGAGCCGACTCCAACCCGACAAGTGGAGCTAGGACCAGCTGTCCGTCTGCCTTGTGTGGTCCTGGTTGGAAACAAGACACCCAGTCCCACTGTCCCGACAACGCCGCCAGTTCCTGGCCTCACTTGGACGCCCTCCTCAAAGGGACCCTGACATCACCAGGCCACTTTCCCTCTGGGCGGGGTGGGGGAGGAGAGGGGAGGGAGATGGAGGGAGGGTAGTAGGGGGATGGAGGAGAGGAGGGGAGGGGAGGGGAGGGGAGGGCGGGGGAGGGGAGGGGAGGGGGAGGGGAGCAGGGAAGGACAACCCTCAGCTGCTTTTCCAAACTCACTCTGTGAACGAGGAATGGATGGGGGAGGAGGGACATGGGCAGAGGATTTGAGAGATAAGCGCTCAGGGCACCAAAGTCATATGAGAGACACGGTCTCGAGAGATCAACCGACATAGCCCGAGGCCGGCCGTGACAGTGGCAGCTGGAGCCTGCCGTGGAATACTACGCAGCAATGAAGAAGGGCCGGGCACGGGCGAATCGGCCCAAAAACCCAGACACACAATGGATACGTTCTACAATCCCACTTCCGTGAAGCTCAAAATCTGGCAAAATCAATGTGATAAAATCAGAGCAGCAGTTACCCTGCTGGGGTGCCCTGGGCGGGAGGGGGGACTGCAGTGTCCCGGCCCACCAGCTGGGGGGCTCCATGGGCACGAGAACTACCTCGTGAACACCAGTTGCTGCGATCTCAGGACATCTGTGGACTTTCCATGTGGACCTCAACTTAGAAAAGCCAGAGTCCAGCTGGAGGCAGACGCGTCCAGGGTCCCCCGAGCCCTGACACTGTAGGCTTCGTCCTCTGCCCTCAGCTTCCCCACCTGTCGAATGAGCCCGCTGTCCACTCCTGGGACCCTCTGCCGCCCCTCGAGCCCACCCTGCCTCCAGCCTGGGGTCCGCGCACCTGGGGTCCCCAGCCCCCCAGGCCCCCAGAGCAGCGGGGACGCTGACCCTGCAGGCCGGCCCGATTAGCACATCGTGGGCTGTTTTGTGAGTGAGGGGCGGATGGGCAGGCGAGGGAGCGGGCAGGGGAAGGGTTTATAATGATGATTAGGCCCGAAATTGGCGGAGATTTACAGCGCGGGCCGGGAGCGGAGGGAGAGGGGGCTGGCGCCCCGGCGGCCTAATGGATCCGTCAGCTCGTTCCGCTGCTCAGCGGGCCGAGGCCGGTCACCCGGCTTTCCGCTGCCAGCACAAAGCACTTCAATTTCGTTAGGAAATGTATCAATTTAACTGACTTGAGCAGCACACTGAAAAACCTAATGAATCTGGACTCAATTTTCCGCCACGCTGCTCCTGAGAACCGTCGGAAACAATGTCTGTGGTCGGAGGTGACGGGGTGGCCGCCGATAGGCCGCCTGGGCGCCCTGCGCCTTCCCGCCCGGCCGGCCGGCCCGGCAGGGTTAGTGGAGAGAGACGGACCAGTCTCCACGACCCGGGGCAGCCCCGCCCGTGCCTCCCTAACAATGATGTCATTATAGGTAAATTGGCCTCTATTTCAGCAGGATGATAGTGCTAATTGAGTGAGAAAATATAATACAGGGAGCTGTTGTCTGCACTAAAGGGAGGAGGGGGACGGCTAACTGGCCTGCCTGTCGACGGCAGGGAGGCAGATGTTGCTTTCTGCTGATAACTGTGCTGACATCCCCAGCTTGTCGCCGCGGCTTCTGCCGGAGACCCGCCGCTCTGGTGGCAGATGGCTCCACTGATCGGCCGGGGAGGGTGCCGGTGGCCAGGCGGGGCAGGAGGGGCAGCCTGGTAAACACAGGGGCTTCCCGTGGGCCACGGGGGTGGTGGGCACTGGGAGCCGATCCTCCAGAGCCAGAGTCAGGGTGGCCAGAGGGTTCTGGAAAGCACGGAGCGCCCGTGGGGTGGGGGTGGATCGGCGCTGGAGGGAAGGGGCTGGACCCTCAGCTGCCCCGAGAAGGGGGAGAGCCAGGCACAGGGGCATCTGGGTTGGAGGGGCAGGGTTCTCTCTGGCGCCCCCTCCCAGGGGACAACACGCTGGCTGCTTACCGCCAGGGCCCCGGGCTCCTCCTGGAGGCCAGGCCTATTGGCATCTCACCACTCTTCTGACACTACCCATGCCCGCCCCCTCCCAACACCCGGGGCCTGGGCCTCCAGGTAGGACTCCAGTCGTCCGGGGGTCCCCTCAGCTCCGCCCGAGCCCCAGGCCTCAGATGGTCTGGGACACACTCACCCCTGAAAGGCGCCCCCGGACCTGGGTGTCTGCGGAGGTCAGGACTCCCTGTGGCTGTTACATCTGAGGTCTCCTTCCGGAGTTCAGGTGCCCTCTGGTCAAGCCCCCGATGTCCCCTGACCTCAGCTGCAGCAGAAGAGGCCGCCCCCGGCCCACCCCAGGGCCATCTGGGTTGCTGGGCACCCTCCCCCCCCCCCGAGCTGGAGCAGCCGGACCAGGTGGCAGAGAGGTCACCTTGGGCCCAGGGCTGAGCCAGATGAACCAGAGAGGGTGCTCCTGCCTATGGATGCTTCTGGCAAAAATTCGCCAAAGCCAGCCCTGGGCTCGGGATACACATCGGGTCAGACAAGTCCCTGCCCTTAACGACTGTGCAGGGCCTGAACCATCCTGTGCTGTCGTGGAAGCACACCCCGCTGGCTTCAGGAAAGGAAACGGCTTCCAGAGGAGGAGGCAACAGGGCGGGCCTTGACGGATGAGTAGGAGTTCGGGGGCTGAGAGATGGGGACAGAGCACCCCAAGCAGAGGTCACAGCACAAGGTCACTGCTCGAGGAGGCTGTGACAGCCTTGGACAGAGGCCCTCGAAGGGCACAGAGCCTGCGCCCTGCTTCGGAGTCAGAGCGACGCGCCATGGCCGAGGCCACCACGTGCTGGCCCCTCCCTTGACCGCATGCCACTCGGGGCACCCCTGTCCTTCACGAGGAGGCTGAGGCCATGGGACCTTTGCCCAAGGGCACTTGGTGGAGGAACGTGAGGCCCCTGCCACCCCCCACCCAAGGAGGAGGGCAACAGAGACCAGGTCCCCAGGCGGCCGGTCACTCCTGACCTCCTGGTGCAAGGGACCCTGGCGGGCAGGGGAGAAGCGGGGAGAACAGGGGGGCCCAGATGCGGACTCCGCTCCATCCCCTCTGCCCGCTGGGCAGGCTGGCTCCCCGGCCGCCTCCCTGGCCCCAGACACTCATCTGGGGGATGGGTGGGATATGCCTCTCTGGGTCACCGTGGGCTCTGATGGGGGGGCAGGCATGCCTGAGCGTGCTCTGATGCGGGGGTCGGGGGGCTGCAGCCCCAGACCCAGGCATTCAGGCGGGCCTCCACGTCTGCCTGGGGACCCCTCCAGGCTCTCTCCAAGGCCTCAGACATCCGAGGCCTGGGGCCAGGGAAGGGCTCCAGAGCCCACTGCCGCAAAGCCTGCCCCTCCCCAGCCTCAGCCCTGCTCACCCTCAGGCGGGAGGGCGAACCTTCCTGAGTCTGTTTCCTCATCTGGAAACGGGGGCCACTCAAGAGGTTCGCCGGCAAGGTGAACGGAGGGCACGTACACGGCCTCCACGTGTCCTGCCCAAGGTCTGGCTGGCCTGGCCCGGCCTGGATTTCCCAAGGACGGTTCCATAGACCCCACGGCCCCACCAAGGCCACCCCTGGCCCTGCTCACGGCTGCTCCCTACCATAGCCTTTCTCACCCGCCAGCCAGGGAGCCATTCTCACCACTCGACTCGATCTGGTGAGGCCAGGTCCACCTGGCGGGAGGGGTGAGCACCCTGGTCAATGCTGTGGTCCTGGGCACCCCAGCGGGGTCAGCTTCCACTCTGCTGTCCAGCTGGGGGGCCCAGGAGGCCAGGCTTGACGCCAGCCTCTGCGCAACGGTGAGTGGGTGGCTGACGGCCTCCCTGGGGCTGAGAGGACTACCCGTCGGGCGCCAAACACTCAGGAGGAAGCACTCGGATCCTGGGTGCAGGAGGGCGGGTGGCCTGAGGGTGGCTGCAACGGTCAGCGAGGACCTCTAATAAGTGACCAGACTGAGCCTGGAAGAGCCAGGCCCTCAGGGACGGCGAGCAGGGCTTGGCGGCCCTGAGGGGTTGGGGTGCCGGGCAGTGGGCACTGAGACACAGGTGCTGCCCTGCAGAGCTGGGGGGGCACTCCGGGGGCATCAGTGCTTTGCAGCCAGATCTGGCCTCCCCAGGGCAGGCAGAGGACCAGGGTTGCCACCTGGGACGGCCCCCAGCTCCCCGGGCAGAGGCCAGGCCCCGCCCAGCCCAGCCGGCCCAGCACTCAGAGTCCCCGCGAACAATCCCACCGACAGGCGTGTGTGCTGCCTGTTAGCTCCCTAAGGCGCATCCACGGGGACAGCGGGCAGCCCCCTAGCAGGGCAGCCTCGCCGGCCCCCTGCCACCAACGGCAGACTTGGGACGGGTGCAGCCTCGGCCGGACAGGGACGCCCCCACTTTCCTGAGGGTTCTGGCCGGGGTAGGCTGGGAGGGCTGCCTGACAGCTCGGAGGAGGGCAGGAGGGGTGTGGGGCGCATGTCCCTGGGCTGAGCCAGAAGAGCGGGAGCAGGTGAGGACGCCCTCAGCCGCCTCCAGCAGCGGGAGCTCTGCACCATCCCGCGCTCAGAGGGAGAGCGCCCTGTGCGCTGTGGTCCCCACATCCTGGACCTGCTGACCTCGGCCTCGCCTCCGGGCCCCCCGGCCAAAGCCAGTGCATGAGGAAGGTGTGGGCATGCTGCGTCACTCCAGTCGTGTCCGACTCTTTGTGACCCCATGGACTGCAGCCTGCCAGGCTCCTCTGTCCATGGGATTCTCCACGCAGGAATACTGGAGCGGGTTGCCATGCCCTCCTCCAGGGGATCTTCCCGACCCAAGGATCAAACCCACATCTCCTGTGGCTTCTGCCTGCAGGCAGGTTCTTTACCACTGAGCCACTGGGGAAGCCGGGGTCAAAACCAGGGTCAGATTCTGTAGAGAAGAGGATGGAAGGTGGCGGGGGCGGGCAGGCCTTAGCTCCCCACCCACTGTCTGCAGGAAGCCCCACTGGAAAGCTTGGCCCTCCAAGCCCACCCGAGCCAGCCCGAGCCGCGGGCCAGAGGGGAGTGGGCTGGAAGGATGGCGGGTCCGCGCGGTTAACAGAACAGACAGCCTCCTGCTCTTCATCTCCGGGTCCCCACAGCTTTGTTATTTAAAGTCAGGTTAAGGGAAGAAAAAAAACCCACAGACAGGTTTGGCTGGGAGGCCCGAGGACAGGAAAAGTTAGAGATATTTATTTGACAGGGTCAAGGTTGGTGCCTTTCTCTTCTCTCTCCCCAGGTCCCATAGGTGTTAGGCTGAGAGACATTTAATCGCGGGAGTAGCGGTTTCATATCTATAACAAAAATCAAATAATGCAAGATGATTTACTCCCCCTAGCAACCGCGGAGCTCACCCTTAGCAACCAGGCTCGCCTCGGGCTGCGGTGTAATCAGCTTGAAAATATTTCAATTATTGTGTTGATTTTAGTGGATTTGAGAAGCGCTGTGTGGAGAGCTGGGCACATTCTCCCCGCGACCTGGAGAGGAAGATATTGATTTAAACAGGTGTCAGGGAGGGAAAGTGAAGTAAATTTAAATGCAACGGGAGGGCAGAGCAGCACCGTGCGCGGAGCAGGGCGGGGTGACATTTTGTGCGCTGCCTTGAACGAAAGTGACTCAACTGAACTAGAAATTTCACCTTGAAAATCATCTCCCATCGACACAATCAAGGCGGCCCGCCACGTCCCCCGCGGCCCCGGCGGGCAGCTAGCACGGGCTGGCGCGGCCGGAGAGGGGCCTGCGGGCGTTGGAGGCTTCTACAGACGGCGGCTCAGGGCCTGGTGCCGGCGAGGGAGAGGCGGGAAGGGCCCCGGCCGGTCACAGCCGCCCTCTCAGCCTCGGTCTCCCCACTGTAAAGCAGGCAGGAGCGTCCCGAGGGCCCTGCAGCCAGGCTGCCTTCCCCAGGACCTGCCACCAGGGTCTAGGCTCTCCAGGCCGCCCGGTCCCTCCCTGACCCCGAGACGCAGCCCTGCCCCAGCCGCAGCACTGCGCCCGTCCTGCCCTGCCAGCCATCTCCCCAGTGAGAGCTCCTCCCTGTCACCCCCAAACTGGGCTGCTCCTGGCCCCCGGGCGCCCCAGCACCCACGCCCTCTTTACTGCCTGGAGGAGTGCGGGAGAAGGGAGCAAGGTGGCGAGGAGGCGAGCCCACGCTGACCGCCCTCGGGTGGAGCCCCGCCAGCCGCCCCCCTGAAGCGCAGCTCTCCTCCTGAGAATCCAGAAGGAAGGCCCTTCTCACCAGGGTCACCAGGGAACCAGCACACTCCCCTGTGCCTGCTCCAGCGACACCCCAAGCCACACCAGGAGCCCCCTGGGATCACCCACAGCCTCCTCTGGGTAGACGGGAACCCTCCTGAAGCCCTGCGCTGGGCTTGGGGCCCACCACTCCACTCACCCCGCTAGTTTAGGCGCCCCACCCCCTGCCTGGGCCCTCTCCGGGCAGGGGTGGGAGGGAGGGGGCACCGGCCTCCTGGGCTGGACCCTGGCCAGCTAGAGCCCAGCCAGCTCGGGGGCCTGCTCTTGGGGGCGCCCTTCGGTGGCTCCGGGGAGAGTCTCCCTGCAGGACCCAGGTGATCCGGAGCCTCCCAGAGCCTGAGAGCCAGGATCCAGAGATGGCGAATGAGCCAGAAGGGACAGGGCTGGGTGCCCGGCTACACCAGAGCCTCAACCGTGGGGAGAAACCACCCTCCAGAACCCCAGTCTTGAGCCCCAGTCTTGAGCTAGTCCTGAAAAGCGCCCCAGTCGGCTCTCCCTCACACAGGGACGCAGTGACCACTCGCCGGGGCCTCGGGGAGAGGGGACACACCGTGTGTACCCCAGGAGGCCGCAGCTGGGAGGCCCTGGGCCCGTCTCCCCTCTAGGCTCTGCGTTCAATTCTCGGCTCCGGTCAGAACCCCCGGGGGCCCCAGGCCACGTATCAACCCTGCTATAAGTCCTCTAGCAGCTTCCCACCACCTGGGGAGGAGCCCCAGACCCCACAGAATGTGACCCCCCAGCCACACTCCCACCACCCCTTCCCGCCACCCTCCAGGCACGTGGACCTCCCGCGTGCTGTCCACCCCAGGTCTGGGCCAGCCCCAGGTCTGGGCACGTGCAGGCTGCTCTGCCGGGAGGGTTTCTCCCAAGATCTCACAGGGTCTGTGTTCCCTGCACTTCCTGAGCCTCAGTTTCTTCATCTGTAAATGGGGGCCATAACGCCCCTCTGCCTCCGTCTGCTGGGCTGGCAGGGCCGGGGGTGCTGGGGCCAGGGGCCTGGCGTGTCCCTGCTGGTGCCTCCCCTGGGGAGCAGAGCCTGCCGGCTTGGTCAGAACCCGGGCGTGCGTTCTGCCTGCACGCCCAGTTGCTCTCAGTGAGTCTGTCCACGAGATTTCCCAATAAGAATATTGGAGGGCGGTGTCATTTCCTTCTCCAGGGGATCTTCCCAACCCAGGGATCGAATCTGCGTCTCATATCTCCTGCATTGCAGGTGGGTTCTTTACCGCCTGAGCTGCCTGGGAAGCCCCAGTACCTGGCAGGCTCCTCCAAACCCTCCAGCAATCCCTCAAGTCCCAGCAAAGCCTGCAAGAAAGGCCGGCGGTCCTGAGTTTCCCCACAGCACCCGCAGGCCGGCTGACCAGCCTCAGGGCCTAGGGTGCCGGAACTCAGGGAGGCCAGAGGCAGGAACACTGTCCACGCCCTGAAGCCTTGGGGCCTCAGACAAGCCCTCTCCCCGGGAAGCATCAGCTGTGCCTCCACAGGATGGGAGCAGCCAGGTAATGGCCGTGGCCAGCAGATGAAGTCCTAGAGTCCCCGGGCATCCTCGTGGGAGACTGCGTCACACCCGGGACCTCGAGAACGCACTGACCTCTCAAAATGACACTTGTCACTTCTCGGGAGCCAGGGTCCCCGGGTCTCACCAGCTGCCCCAGGGGTCTCCAGCCTCCGGGGATGGCACCCCACAGGTGACCCCCGAACATCAGAAAGCAGGTGATTCCACTGCACAGGTCGGACGTACTGAGGACCAGACCTGCCAAAGTCACCTCTGAACGGGGCCCAGCCCTGCCAGCCACGTGTGGCTGCGACGCGGTGGTCCACCAGGTGTGGAACCACCAGCCGCAGCCCCGGCCTGGCCTGAATTTTGGCTCTGAATTTATACCAAAGCTCAGGTCTCTCCCCAGGCCTCCAGGCCCCTTTGGAACAGCATCACGCTACTCGAGTGTGTATTTTTATTTCTTCCTCTGTTATAAGTAAAAACACGGTAACTCGTGAGACACTCCCCCGCCTGTCTGCGGGGAGCAGGAGGCCCCCTCCCGAAGTGGAGGCCGGGGGGCGGCTCTGCGCGCCGTCTGGGGAGGCTCGTGGGGCCTCTGCTGAGGTTGGCCGCGTGTGCCCCGTCTGGGAACCGGGTAACTGTGCCCACCTATCTTGCTGCAGCTGAAAGTGCAAACATTGTAAAACCGCTGCAGTGCTGGTGGCAGCCTGCGGAGGAGTCAGGGCAGCAGGCATGAGGGGCATGGTCCCCGGGAATGCAGGGTGGCAGCAGGGAGACGCCAGCGGGGAGGGACCCAAGCAGGACGGTCTCAGCGCCTCCCTGCCCCCGAGCCCTCCTGGTGGAAACGAACGTCGTCACAGCGAGGCCGGCTGACGCGGCCAATGACAGCGGCAGGCACGTGCTCGTCAAACAGATCTGTGCTTAACGACATCCACAGACGCTCGCTCACAGAAACAATTTCTTTATCGAGACCGGAGCTTGCAGACTGAGCCTACAGGTTGGATCTGGATGACAGATATTTTGTCCGTGTGTTTGTTTGTTTTTAATTTTTGAAATAGTTGCCAACATTTGGACATCAGGAGACCTCGTAAGCTAACCTAGACATCCGGCTTCTCTTGAAAGCCTGAACCTCTGGCAACAGTGAGCCTTGGCTTGGCAACACCACCGCCTCCACTGGAGCCCTGTCCAGCAGAGGCGAGGGGATCAGGGCTGGGCAGGGCCAGGCGGGCTGTCGGCTACCTGCTGCCAGCCCCCGAGGACCGGGAGGGAATCGGGATGTCCCTGTGGCAAGTCCTGCCCCAGCCCTGACACTTAGCTGCCGGTGACCTGGGGCGGCCCCCAGATGGAGGTGAAAGTGCTATTTGCTCAGTCGTGTCTGACTCTGCGACCCCGTGGACTACACCCCTCCAGGCTGCCCTGTCCCTGGGATTTCCCAGACAAGAATACTGGAGACAGTAGCCATTCTCTTCTCCAGGGGATAATCCTGACCCAGGGATCAAACCCGGGTCTCCTTCATCGCAGGCAGATTCCTTACCATCTGAGCCACTGGGAGGTGAGGGCCACCAAGGGCAGCTTCTCACCTCAGAGCTGCTCCCAGGCCGCCACCCCAGCCCGCCGGCCCCGTGCCCCTCTGCCACCAAAAGCAGTGCCGTCCGTGGGAGTGAAGCGCAGACCGGGGATCTGGGCCTGTCTGGTCCCTGCTGCTCCTGAGCCCTGGACCAGCAGGTGCTTGCTCAGCACTGCTGCGTGGACGGCTCCCTCCTCAGGCCGATGCACCCAGTAGGCCCGCTCCTCGGCCAGCCTGATCCCCGCGGGCATGTGACCAATGGCTCCATTTTAAAGATGAGAAAACCGAGGCCCTGCAGGGCTGGAGACGGGATAGCGAGTGGCCGGCTCAGCTTGAGGCTCTGAGCTGAGAGCCGCTCCCCTGTCCGCGCCACGTCCGGGACTCTACACTGAACACAACCCTGCTCCAGGACAAAGCCGGGGTTTGGCTGGGCTGGGGAGCCCTGAGACTGGCGCTCGAAACGCAGCAGAGCGGCGGGACCGTCGAGGGTGGGCGGGGGATGGAGCGCAGGAAGCGGGGAAACGGGCTGCGCAATCACTTTGATGTTCAGCCCATGAAACTTCTCAAATTATAAAAGAGAATCACTTTTGAGCCTTTAAGTGGCTCCGAATAAACTGACTGTCCAGAGATACAAAGAAAAACCGACACCGGCTCCCATAACAAGGCAGGAAAAATTGTCAGCACTGAGATGAATATTAAAAGCCCTATCCGTGAAAAACACCCTGGAAATATGTTTTAAAGGAGCAGTGTGAAGGAAGGCGATTATGAGGGCGATTATCTAGGGGGCTGGAGAGTCTGGGCTGCCCGCTTGCAGAAGCCCCCGCCCCAGGTGAGGGCAGACTCTGGGAAATCGGCAGGGGTGGGTGGGCATCTCGCTTCACACCTGGCGGGAGGCACCAGCCACCTCTCGCCCAGGATGGGCACAGCCACATCACTGCTCAGGACGAGGGCGAACCCGCACCGGACCCTCCTGCCGGGAGGAGGCGGACCAGGGTCATCCAGCCACACCGGCTCCTGCTCCCTCGTGCCAGCCCCTGGGGGCAGAGCGGATGGGGAGAGCCCAGGCCTGGACCCCCGGGGGGGGGGGGTGGGCTCTCCCAGACACCCCCACCAGCACCCACCTCCTCTTGTGCTGGCCCCTGATGGTGGGGCCTCCCACTGCAGCCCACCCACGCCTGGCCTGGCCTCCGGCAGGACTGGCCACGAGCTGTGCACGGTCACCTCCCTCTAGACACCCCCACCCAGCACCGGGCAGCTGCGGCGGACGGGGCAGCGGGAGGGGCACACACGGTGCCCCCACATCAAGCACCCTGGGAAAGACGTGGGTCCCCGCTTTCAGGCGCGCTGTCAGTTGTGCTGGTGGGAGCCTGATGGCCCCCAAACCAGCCTGCTGACGGGGGTCCTGCAGGGTGTCCCCAGGGGGCGCCCAGGAGAGCTGGACCAGGGAGCCACGGCGGAGCCCCCTCGGGCCCCCACGCCACACCCGGCTCAAGCGCGCCTCCCTGGACCCCCCAAGGGGGTCTGGGAAGGGCGAGAGGACCACTACCTCCCTTTGCAGAGGGCCTGCACCCCCAGCTCCCCGGCGGGCGGGGCGGGGCCCAGCCCTCTCCAGGACCCTCCCACCTGCCCTGGCCACGTGGGCAGTCACGCACCGCAGGTGAGCCTGTGAACGGCTCTCCCACGGCTTAGACCCCAGAGGGGAGGCCAAGGAGGTTTCTAGAGGTGAAGTCATTGCCGGGTGGGAGCGGGAGCCCTGGCTGGGTCTGGGCCCAGCTTCTTCCAGCCCTCAGGGGCCCGGGAGGTCACAGCCAGGGGTCAAGCCCCTGCCCCCGGGCGCAGACCGAGCTCCCAGAGCAGGCTGCTCTCTGGGAGTTCAGACTGACCAGGGCGAGCAGACCTTGAGCTTCTGGAAGGCTCTGGGCCAGCAGAGTGGGGTGCGGGGAAGGGCCGGGCGGCCCTGGTTTCCCCTCAGAGCCGCTTCCCTGTAATTAAGAGTAAACTTTGTAGCAATGTCTCTCTCGCTGTTGTCTCCCTCCACCTCCAAACGATAAATTGTTAATGAGTACCTGTTACGATGCTAATGAAAGTGGGATCCGTATGTAAATAAAGGAAATTTAATAACTTAACAAGGTGGATTAAAATGCCCCAACCTCCTCCTCAGCAGCTAATCTGGGCCAAACAGCGGAGCTGCCATCTAAGCGGGGAGCAGCGGCTAATGCATTCACCTCGGCGCTCTTTCCAAAATATAATTAATATTTTAAAAATTTATAAAACTGAAATCAGAGGTCTTGATTGTAACAAACAAAATATCCATCTTTAATCTGCTACCCGAGGGCCAACGGTGCCCCCACCCCTCACCAGTTCCACTCTGAAAAGATAAACTAGGATCCAGCCGGGGAGCCGGCGCCGCTGGAGGCCCGAAGGGCGCTGGGCTACCTGGTGGCACGGCAGGGGCGTGCCACTCACCCCCTGGGATGGGGGTCGTGGCCTGGTCCCCTGCTCTAGGGCCGATCTGTGCCCCCCAAGCCCCCAGCCTCCAGCCCGGGGGTGGGGTGAGGTGGGAGGCGCGTCTGCGTGAATCACTGCCCTGGACTCTGGGATCTCTGGGGCTGGGGGCTCCGGCCAGAGCTGTGGCTTCCTTGTTCTGCAGAAAGGGTTCCCAAGGCCCAGCGGGGCCATCACCTGCTCACACCCCCACGGCCACTGGGCAGGGGGCCACCCGTGCCCACATCAGCCACTGGCCGCCGACTGGCTGGGGGCCCTTGAGCAAGGAAGCCAACCACTCTGGGCCTTGGTTTTCCCTTCTGGAAAGTGGGCATGTTCCTGGCGCTCCCACGCGTCGGGGAGGGGCCAGTGAGTGATTCATACCCCGGCTCCCCTCCGTGAGAACTCCCCAGCCTGGCGGGAGAGCGTCCCCCAAGGGGGACCTGGCCGGCTGGGACAGGACAGAGCGACGCCCCCGGGGTTGATGACTGGGTCTGCTGTCCTCCCAAGGAGGGCACAGGGCTGCCAGATCCAGGGCCCCTCAAAGTACCTGCCCTCGGCCCTGGTCCCCAGCTGGCGGGCCGCCCAGCTGTCAGTCGTTCCCTTGTGCTTGACCGTCCGGAAACGTGGCCGCCTGCAGGCAGGGCTCCGCTCCCCGCAGTCCTGGTGCGGCCTGTGGCCAGGTGGAAAAGCCTCTTGCTGTCCCGGGGCAGGGCGCGGGGTGGGTTGCCGCGTGCACGGCGTCGGACGTCCCACAGGCCTCTGTTAAGCAGGAGGGAAGGGAGAGCGAGCCCGTCATGACCCCCTGCCCCCAGGCGACCAGCGTCCTTAGCACTGGGGCCCCTGGAGACCTAGGCAATGGCCCTGCCCAGACGTTCTAGCTGGAGACACAGACAACGGTGAGTCATCGGCTGGCTCTCAAGGACACGCCGAGAAACTGGGGCAGGCAGCGGGCACAGAGTGAGCAGGCCGGGGGAGCGGTGGGCAGAGGGTCAGGCCACGTGGTGTCTGACCTGAGGCCCCAGTGGGGTGAGCAGCCAGCCCAGCAGACAGGTGAGTGGGGGAAGAATGTTCCAGAAAGAACACACACAGACCTGCAGCGGGGGGAGCTGGTGTGCTGGGGGAATGCAGGCGGGGGCTGGAGGGCCCCTCCGGGGACAGGGGAGCAGGCGGGGCTGCGCATGGGGCTGACCCTGGGGCTGGGGGCGGCCCAGCCGCCCACCGCCTCTGTCTCACTCAAGGACCTGCCTTCAGGGCGGACCCTGCCGCCTGCAGGAGCCAAGGCCTGGACAGTTTGGTGTGTAAACCACAGCCCCCTGCCCACTCGCTCGCCTCAGATCTGCCAGCGATTTAATGCATCACCATGCCACCGGATGGCCAGCCATTTTTCATGGCTTGACCTCACTTTTAATTAGAGACTAAATTATTCATGCCGTTTGATGGGAGACGGGGCCGGGGAGGTGCCTGGGCTCCGGGCCGGCTCAGCCGGGCTGAAACCGATCCTTCCAATCAAACATAAGCGGCCGGGAGGAAAACAGCTTGCCCGCGTGGCTCCCGCACGCGCTACATCCATCACGCGCCCGCCTACTGCCGCCAGGTCAAAGACGGGCAAGGAGGCCAGCTCACCGGGGTCAACCGCGCTCTCCTGCACCCCGACCTGCCCCTCTCTGGAGGCGGCCGGGCACAGCCGCCCAGCAGACTCCAAGTGGGCTCACACCTCTGTCCCAGCCTTCAGCCAAGCTTCCCGAGGCTCCCGCCTGGGCGAGGTGAGGAGGCCCCCGCCCAGGAAGCCCAGGTCTTTGGCCAGAGAAGGTGCATGAGGGTTAAAGTTCACTGGGGCCTACACCCGGTGCTCTTCCTGCCTTAACCCCCCTACTCCCTGCCCGATGCAGCAAACAGGCCGGGTGACGCCAGGAGGGGCTCTCAAGCTGGAGCCTGCAGAGGGCGCGGTGGGTGCGTCCAGGTGGCGTCCAGGTGAGGTCGGGGTCCCCGGCACACACCCCGCCCCTTCCCTTCCGCCCAGGGCAGTGTCTTGCCCCCTGGCGGGTCCCAGACCTGAGAGGCGGGGTCTGGGGCCGGGGCCAACGGACTGGCCCGGGCTGGTCCAGCACAGTCTGGGGTCCAAGAGCCCCAGGGGCAGGGAGAGGGGTCTTCCCCAGCATGGGGCAGTGGACCAGAGCTGTGCCTCCACACGCAGGAAAGACAAGCTGGGGACCCTGAGGCTCCGATCAGGGCAGGACTTAACTCCACCCCTGACCCGTGAGAGGCAGTGGTGAAGCCAGGAGGGGAGGGAGTTCCTTCCACAACGAGCCCCGTGGTTGGCACATGAGCCGAGCCCTCACATATGTCTCTCCACTGCCCCCGATGTGCAGGCACCCCCGTCACAGGCTGTCTGGGACCCCACAGCAACCCCCAGCCTCCACGGCCCCATGTCCACGGCTGTGACTCCAGGGCCCCAGTGTCTGACCCAGGCAGGCTCAGGTAAGCCTGCAGACTCCAGGCCTGGAGCCTCAGGGCTCACTGTGGATGGGGTTGGGGACCCCGAGCTGACTCTCAGGGCTGGGAGAGGGACAGGCCACGAAGGACCCAGGACTGGGCAGCCGGGTGGTGGCCAGGGTGCAGCGGAGAGCTTGTGGCAGGTGGGGGTGGGGCAGGGGGTGAGAGAGAGAAGCCCAGAACGGTGCACGCGTGCACACATGCTAAGTCGCTCAGTCGCGTCTGACTCTCTGCGACTCTATGGACAGTAGCCCGCCAGGCTCCTCTGCCCACGGGATTCTCCAGCAAGAACGTAGAGTGGGTTGCAGTGCTCGCCTCCCGGGGATCTTCCCAGCCCAGGGATCGAGCCTGTGTCTCTCAGACTGGCAGCACTTGCGGGTTTTCTGTGGCTGAGGCAGGCAGAGCCGGGAACTCCCTGCAGAGGATGCTGTGGAGTGGCCTGTGGCTCCCGGGAGTTGAATCCTTGGGCTCCGCTCCCCAGAACAGGAGGCACTGGTCCAGGGTCCCTGCGAGGGCTCAGCCTCACCAGAGCCAGAGTGGGGGGTGCTCCTCGGGGGCGCGGGTGGACAGCAGGGCCTGTGGGGTCCCCGACAGCCCGGCTGAGAGGCAGGGGTGGGGGGGGCGGCCTCCCCCCCTTTCTCTCTGCCACCCTGGCCCGTCCCCATCCAAGGGTCCCGGGGCTGGCGGCTCTCAGGGAGCTGAGCCGCCCTGAGTCAGAGGTAAGATGGAGGGGGCTGGGGCCTGGCCCAGAGACCCCCTCGCCCTGCAGCCTGGTGTGGCCCCGCCTGCCCCCCACGGCCTGTGAAGGGCCCTCGGCACCTGGCTGTCAGCCCCCAGGAAAGGCAGAGCAGGAAGGTCCAGCCGCAGAGTTAGGGGCCCCTGCCCTCAGCCCCACCAGCTGTGTGTCCGCCGCAAGGGTCTGAACGTCCCTGAGTCTCTGCTTCCTCCCCTACGGGCTCTGGGAGCTGGGACAGAGGGCCTGGAAAGGGCTGGTAAACGTGCTGGCGTCCCTGAAGGTGGGTTCGCTGTCGCCCCCGGACTCGGGACAGACACCCAGACAAGATGTTCACCCCAGAGCGGGAAGGGCAGGTGGCTCCCGGAGGACCAGCCCCGGGTGGGATGGCGGTGCTCGGGGCTCTGGGTGCTGGGAGGACAGGGCAGAAAGACTGGGTGAGCAGAGGCCCCGGCTGGGGGAGGTGCCCATCTACCCTGCCCCCCGGCTGGCCCTTTGTCTCTGGGTCCTGGGGTGCTGGGTGTGCGGGGTGGAGGAAGGGGTCCCCCAGCAACCCCAGGCTGCTCTGAAGGGGAATGAGCCCATCTGTGGATGGGAGGTCTAGGTGGGGGGCGGGGAGTGTTTGCTCAGAGGGTGGGCCTGTCCCCCGTTAGGGCAGGGCTTCCTTATACAGCAGGAGCCCAATTTGTGCACACGGAGCCAGCAGGAGCCCAATTTGTGCACACGGAGCGCCTAGGAGCTTGCCCCTCCTGCTGCAGACTTCAGAAAAAAATAAATGCAACGAGACTGTTCTGAAGTGCCGTCCCCGCCGCGTCATCCGGCTAAATGACAGATGTTTCGCTGGGAAAAGTGGCTCAACGCCTGTGCAGTAACTCTGTCTCAAGTGGCTCCAGCAGGCGAGGGTGGAGGGGACTCAGGAGGGCCTGCTGGCCCCGGGCGACTCAGACGCAGCCGGGGGCTGAGGGCCAGGCAGGGAGAGACCCCGGGACGTTCACGCGGCGGCGGTGGACGCGGCCCACCCCGTGGCAGGCGCCAGGTCAGCTCGGATGCAGCCGCAGGCGCTGAGGATGCCGGTCGGCGCTCAGGTCGTGCGGGAAGGTGCCTGAGCCGGGGCAGCCTGGGGTCCAGCAGACAGACCCGCACAAGTGGATGCCCTTCCTCGGACCTGTGTCCTCACCCATCAGACGGGCTCATCCGGCAACTTCAGGTGTGGAGCGCCAGCCATGCCTGCCTGGTGCAGAGCTGGCCTGAGCCCCGAGACAGGTGGGTCTGTAGAGGCAGGAACTGGCGACAAACAGCAGTCCTGCCTGAGGGAATCAGGAGGGCTTCCCAGAGGAGAGGGCAGTGGCACACGGCCTCGGCGGATGAGCAGGAGTTTGCCACGCAGGCAGGAAAAGGGGGAGAGCTCTTTAGGCAGCAAATGTGGCCAGGAGCCTGTGGGACCAGGGTGCAGACAGGGCTCTGGAGCATGCTTTGTAAAGGGGCCTTGAATGCCTGGTCCTTATTCTGTGGTGACCAGGAACCCATAGTTGAGTTTTAGACAAAGGATTTTAAACCAGATCAGATCCGCAGCTCAGAAAATTAAGGGTGGTTATTTTTCTGTTTTATTGTTCCATATTTCACTTTCCAGGTTTCTTATAATGCACATAGATTCGTTTGCTTATCAGGAAAAGAAAAGACAACCGTGAGAAAATCCTGGAGAGGAATGAAGGTGGGAACTAGCCTCTGTTGAGCGACCTCCAATCTCGAACCCTGAGCCGGCTAACCCGCCACCCATGCGAGGGACCGAGGGGCCACCTGCCTGCCGCCCGCCAGCCTCCCTGCTGGCCCTGGACCGGCCTGGCCAAGCCCCCTGGTGCTGGCACGCGGCAGGGCACTCTCCCTCGGAACATCAAGCAGCAACAGTTCCCGGGTGCGAGTTCACTTTTGGGGGACGCCTGCCAGCCAGTTGACTTGGAGCCTCAGGATGTGGGCTTTTGGCCCTATTCACCACCCAACACACCTCCCGGCCTCAATGTCCCCTTCTTGAAATGGAGAAGGCTGGCCTCGGTGACCTGGAAGACCCCTGCCAGTCCCGTGTGAAATCCTGTGATGCTAAGGAAGGCGGGCTGACAGGGAGATACCTCTGCTTGCCTCAGGAAGTCACGCCGGGTGGCTTTTAGATCCCAGGGATCAGCCTTTCCGTCCCCTTCGAAGTATTTATCAAGCTCGTGTTTGTGGAAGGCTGACCGCGGGCCAGGAGTCATCCACGCACATCTCAGCACTGTCTCACTTAATATTCCACAGACCTACAGGGCCCTGTATCCTCTCCACTTTACAGATGTGGGAACCCAGGCACAGAGAGGTTAAGCTATCTGCCTGAGGTCACACAGCCTCAGACAGCACGCTGCTGCCCGCTCTCCAGCCCGGGGCTCCCGGGAAGCTGCAAGGTGCTCCTTTAAGATTTACGGGGGGTGGGGAGGGGGTCTCACTGTCAGGAACCGGGGCAGCCAATCCTAACACGCTGGCCAGAAGACCTCCCAGAATCTCATGAGCCCACCAAGGCCTCCCGCAAAACTCCGTGGACACCCAAAACCTAAAGATATTTATAGAAATCCTTTCCAAAGCAGCTGTTCAAATAAGGCACCTCGTTAGTCAAGAATCTGGCGTGGTCGAGCAACACACAACGGCTGGGCTCTTTCTCCTTCTTGCTCAAATCAGGATCTTATTTTTCAAAGCAGACTGGCAGTTCGAGTCCACCCCGCCCCTCCATCGGGCACCTAATCCTCTAATGCCCTTTATCAAGCGCCCAGTCGTTTAAAGTGTCATTAAATGTCTTTTTTTTTTTTGGATTATAATTTTTACTCTTGATTATATGATGACTATATAATCAAATATTCATTGGATAATGATGATTAAAATATATAATCCCCCAAAAGATGTTTAGAACAATTTAGGCTACCATTGACTTAATTAAGGGAGGGAGGGATTAGTGGTGGAATGAAGGGGTAATTTTTCCGGAACTCATTTCCTGGTTCTTGTGGCTCTGAAACCAGAGGGAGAAGGGGACGGAGGGGGAGGCAGAAGACAAGGGTGCAGGGCTCGCTTCCCCCTGGAGGACCTCAGGCCTCGGGGGCGCAAAGCTGCGCCGGCAGGGGCGGGTCAGACTGGGCGCAGCCACGGAAGGCAGGCTTGGGGCACGATCAGAGCCGGTGGGCACGTCCTCCTGGACGGTGCTTGTTAAACCCCAACTGTCTCCCAGCCCCGGGCAGGAAGCTGCTGGCCTGGGCCCACTCCCCATCCTCCCGCTGGCAGTCTGCTTGGACCCAGGCCTTCCCAGCAGGGCGGCACCTTGCTTGTTGGGAAAGGCGAGCGGGCGGCGTGAGCAGGCTTTCCTGCTCTGGTGTCTTCCTGAACCAGAGGGGATACAGCCCGGTTCCAGGGGACAGGCTCGCTAGCCTTGACCCCACCCTGCGGGACAGGCCACTGTCCCTGTGTCCTCAGATGGGGACGCACAAACAGAAAGCCAAGGGACCCACCTGGAGTCACAGGGCTGGGCGAGGCTGCTGGCTGCCCCAGCATGAGGCTGCCCCCTGAAAGTCTGAGAAATCACGGGTGAGGTTCAGAGCGCACCCCTTCCCTCCCGCCCCCTCCAGGCTGAGCCCTAGGCCCACCTCACAGTGAGATAAGTAGACATCTGCCCGAGAATTAAGTGCAGCTCCTTGACAGGCGACAGAAATCCACCCGCCAACAGATACTGATGCCCAGGATGCTCCAGGGCGGGGAGGGAGGCAGAATCAGGGCCAAACTCCATAATCCACACTTACATAAATCTGCAGCTAAAAACCGGGAGCGGCCCCCCACCTCTCACGTCAGCCTCCCTCCGCAGAAACCACGGCAAGGCCATGCCAAGGTGTCCCTGCTGCCCTGCGCAACAGAGGCATCTCCTGGATGCGGAAGTCTGTAGGCCTCCTGGTTCAGCCCGGAGTCCAGTCCAGAGTGTAGCCCAGAGTCCAGCTCAGAGCCCCCAAGCTCCTTCCCAGTAAACATGGGCAGAAGGACTTCAAGACGGGGGCACCAGAGACCCCTCCTCTGTCTTGGCTGTTTGATCCCAGGGAATGCTAAGGGCTGCCCCGGCCTCAGTATCCGGGGGGAAAGAGATGTGTCCCCAAACCTTGGAGAGGCCCAAGGGCGCACCTTTCTCAGGGAGGGCACTGAGCCGGCCGGAGCTGGGGTGGGGGGTGTCAGGATTCCTGCTGTGACGTCACCCAGGGCCCGGGGGGACGCCCGGCGACAGCTATGGGCGGTGGGGGCCCCCTTGCACTACGAGGTGTACCAGCCCGCTAGGGCTGCCGTGACAAACAGCCTAGGCTGCCTGGGGCCTAAGCAGCAGAACTGAGCTGCCTTTCGGTTCTCACGGCCAGAAGTCGGAGATCTGAGTACCAGCAGGGCTGGTTCCTCCCGAGGCCTCTGCCCTTGGCCTGCGTGTGTCCTGATTGCCTCTTCTCACAAGGACTTCACTCCTGTCTGCGGAGGACCCACCCACTGACCCCATCTTACCCTACTCGCCTCTTTAAAGACCCCATCTCCAAATACAGTCACCTTCTGAGGGCCTGGGGTTTAGGGTTTCAATATGTGAGGTTTCCAGGGACAATTCAGACCGTAATGGATGCTTTAACCCTAAATCCTCCCCAGCCCAGGAGGAACCCGAGAGGATAACCTGCCTCAGGCAGGCAGGCCGGGGTCCTCTCACTGGCTCAGCCCCCATCTCTCAGCTTGCAGCGGAGACACCTGGTAGCCAGTGACTGACATCCTGGAGCCCAGCTCAGAGGGATGCGACGCTGGGCGGTGGAAAACTAGACCCGAGCCGCCTCCAGCTTTCAGGGGAACTCAGCCCTGAGGGACTCTGACGAGGTTGGGGAGCAGAGGAGGGGACACCCAGGTGATCAGTGGGGATCCCAGGTTGCTCCCTGCAGCAGAGGGGAGTGGACCCCAGAAGAGGAAAGGCCAGTCACTGCACAGTGGCTCCCGCCGCCGTGGCCCCACCGCGCCGGGCCGCTGCCGGGAAAGCACCAAGCCCCACCAAGCTCCTCTAAGCTCCAAGCCACCCAGACTCCTGTGCACGGCGACCCGAGTAGCCGCCCCTGCCAGCCCACTGAGTCACCATGAGGACCCCCAGGGTCTCGCATGGGGAGCAGGCAGGACACTGGGCAGGATCTCGCTCCTGGGACGGCCAAGGACGGGCTCTGAGGAGGGCACAGCCGTGCACCCTGGGCCAGGCATGCAGGCCACGGCTCTGAGTGGCCCTGCCGGCGTCCACCTCCCACAGTGTCCCTGGCAGGACCCGACCTGAGCCGGACCATCCAGCCCGAGGCTCCAGCCTAGCCCGCCTCTGTTCCTGCGCTTGGCCCAGTGAGTGGGAAAGGGGTCTGAGCCGCCAGCCTGCCTCCCACACCGGGGCTCCGAGAGGGCAGGGCCGCAGGCATGGAGGGGCTTTCTCACTTCCCGTGCTCCTGATGCTCTGGCACCTGGGCCCGACTGGGAAACACTGCCCCTCCCCGGTGCCCGCCCCGTCCCCGGCCCAGCACGCTCTGCCTGCCTCCTGTTTCCAGAGATCAGCATGCAAACGTTTTCTCTCAGGACTGTCCTTGCTGTGTCCCAGTGTCCAGCATTCCTAGTTGCATCCTGGGAATATATTAAACCTCCTCTATGAGGAGTTCTCAGCGTCTCCTGGAGTCTGAAGGTGGTTGAGCTGCGGGCCTTTGGGCACATGAGCCTGGGTGGATGGGATGGAACTGATCTGAGAATTCAGAGGTGAAGGAATTTCCACCCCTGAAATGCTAAGTCCACGACAGGTTAGCCTCCCCTCCGCAAAGCTGGCGAAGACATTCTCGCAGACAGGACAGCTTTGATAGCTGGAATTGACTGTCTGTGACACGGACTCGCTAGAAAAAAATCCAAAAGCAGCCAAGCCCCTCCCCTGCCACGCCCCTCCGGGGACACGCCCACCCCGAGACACGCCCCTCCAGGGATTCGCGCCGAGTGCCTGAGACAGGAGGTTGGAGGTGAGGGCCGCTCACTCCGGCTGCGGGCTTCCTGCCCAAGGCTCAGATGCCAACCCCAGTACTACTGTGGTGCGCTCTCTCCGTCCCTCCCCCCAAGTTCTAGTTCAAGCCCTGCTCCCTGGAAGCCCAGTTGTCCTGGTGAACCTTCAAGGGCCCATAAGGACCCCTTAGCTCTGGTCACGCTCTTCCAAGGCTTCCTTTGACCCCTCTACTGTCCTTGGGGCGTGGAGGGGGAGGAAGCGGAGAGGGGAGACCGACCAGGTCCCCCTCCAGTGTCCTGCCCAGGTTCGTGGGTCTCAGTGACGGTGGGGCCGTGAGTCCCAGCTGGTGTCCCCGCCAGGCCCAGCAACAGCCCTCTACCACCATCAGCACCCAGAGAGCAAAGGCCAGGGTCAAGGCAGGGTCCTCTGGGGTGGGGGCTGCCTTCCATCTCGGACCCACCTTCCTGCCCCAGTGAAGGGGCTGCTCTGTGCTTTTCTCAGGTCAGAAGGAACCCCAAGAGTGCTTGACTAAGGCTGGGGCCTGAGAGGGAGGCTGGAAAGGGCCAGGGCAGGGTGTGAGAGGGAGGGAGGGAGGAAAGGAGGCAGGAGCCCGGGAGAGGAGCGCCCGGGAAACGGGTCTGGACGGAGAAGCGCCTGCCCCGGTCCCGCCCAGGAGACCCAGCAGCCCACCCTCCGAGACCCCGCCCTGCGCAGCCCGCTCGAGAGCAGGTCCGGCCTGCGCGCCCCTCTCACACCCCAACCTGGGCGGCGGCCCTTGGGTCCAGGTAAGCAGAACCGGAGGAGGCAGGCTGGGGAGAGACAGGCCTCTCTGTCCGCCCGCAGCGCTTCCCCACGCAGGCCCGGCGGCTAGGTGCCTGCGGTGACGCTGTCCTTGGAGTGCGGGCCCCCAGGAAAGGGACCCGTGCTTGGGGCCGCTCCCTTCCGGCGGGGAGGAAGCCGCGCCAGGGCCTGGGCTGCGGGCCCCGCAGTGGAGACCGGCCCGAGCGCGTGCTGAAGGGCGGCGTCCTGCCTACCCCTCGGCCAGTCTCGGAGATTCTAGTCCGCTCGAGTCCGCCATCGGTCGGCCTCCCAGACACAGGCGGCAGCCCCGCCCGTCTCAGGCCACGGGCCCGTCCCCGCGCCCCCGGCTGCTCCTCGAATTGCCCTTCGAAGTCGCCTTCCCTTTCCTCTCCTTAAAGCGAAGACGGCGGGGACACCTGCCCATAGCCGGCGTGGCCCAGGTGCCGGGCACAGCCCCGGGCAAACGTCCCCTGCGGCCGCAGCCCGGCGCCGTCCGCCGCGCCGGGGCGCCGGGTGGACCGAGGCAGCCGTCCCGCCCGCTCAGCGCCCGCGCCGGGGCCTGGACGCGGGGAGGCGAGGCTGGGGGCGCGGCGAGGGGCAGGCTCAGAGGAAGCGCACCCAGGGCTCTTGGGGAAAGTTCCCGAACCCGGCGGGCGGAGACTATTTCCCCGTCGTCCCCTCCTGGGGACGCGGCCAGCGGGAGAGGAAGCCTCCGGGCGCAGGAGGAGGGGGAGGGCAGGCGGCTCTGGAAACGCTGCCAGCGCGGCCGCACTCGGCGAGGCCCGCGTTGTAGTTACGCTTTTTTAATTAAGTGAATAATTAAAAAGAAGTTGATTATCAATTAGCTAATTAAATAATCCATTTTACTTTCACAGTCCTGCTTTCTTCCTGTTTTTCCTTCCTTACTTTTTTCTCCCCCCCCCCCCTTTTTTTCTTTTCTCTTTTTTTTCTTTTTTGGTTAATCACTGTGGCCGCGGTAATGAGCCGCCTCAGGTTGCCAGGCAACCGGCTCCCAGTTAAACAGTCACAGCTGCCTCCTGTCCGCGCCCTGACGGCTGCGCGGGGGCGGGGACCCCACTGCCGCCCCTTCTGTGCGGCGACCGGGCTGAACCGCCCCCCCCGGCCAGGGGGACGCCCGGGAAGCGCTGTGCGCGCGGCCCCGGGACGGGGGTCCCGCACATCCCCGCCATGGCCGCCCGCTGCCCCTGGCGCCCAGCGGGCGCCCCTTCCCCGGCACACAGCCCACTCCGGTCTCGGGGCTCGCAGCCTGGCGCGCATCTCCGCGCTGCGGGCCTCAGTTTCCCGGCCGCCCGCAGCCGCGAGGACCCGCGCGGGGTTCAGGCTTGGCCGTGGGCGCCGCAGGGAGGCCGCCGATTCCCAGGGCTGCACCCCCGCGAGCCCCGCGCCGGCATCGCAAGGGACGCAAAGGTCTTCCTGGGGAACCGGCTTGGAAAGGTCGGGCTGGAGCCCAAGAGAAGCAGGGCTGCTCGCCCTCCGCGACCGTCGCATCCGAGGCCGGGGCGATTTGAGGGAGCGATTCCGCTTGGCCACCGCCGTCTCCAGATCCCAGGCAGGTCCCATCCTCTCTAAAGTCACCCCAGGCTCGTCGAGCCGACCCCCATGAATGCACACCTCCGGCCCGCACACAGTCCCGGGTGGGCTCCCAAGGACGCCCCCTTGGCCCCGCCTGCCGTCTGGACACCCGCTGCCCACCTCTGTCCCAGGCCTGCCCAGGGGTCTCCCCGTGTCGACTCGCTGTCCAGCGGTCGCGCAGCTCCCCGCTGGCCTCTCCCCCACCCCCAGCCCGTCTCCTGTTGTTGTGTGAGTCTGTGTTTCTGTGATTCTCCGGGGTTACTCTTTTGTTGCCAATTGTTTCTATGCCCCGAGGCCATGCTGTAAATGAGATGTTACAGCTGCACCGAGCTAAGTAAACACTTTATAAATGAATAAATAAGTGAATAAATAACGAAAGAGTCATCTCCAGGACCAGACCCACCGTCAGGGCTCCGGCCCAGGGTCTGTGTCCCTCCAGTGTCCAGACGGTTTAAGAGGTGGCTTGGGAGCAGGTGTGTCCCCCTCCCCGGTCAGGCCCCCCTCAGTCAAGCGTCCTTCCTCGGCCCCCCTTTCCTCTGTCTCCCAAATTTTCCTTCTGGCTTCTCCAGATTTTTTTCCCAGGTGTTGCCTGGGGTTCATTGCTTCCACCCACCGATTTTCAAACAAAAACCGATTGTCACTGGAGCTCTCCGCCCTGGGTTTGCTGCTGAGGGCATCTTCTCAGATGGTGGATGGCACTGGACTCTGGGTGGTGAGGAAGGTCCAGGCACTGTCCAGCCACTGGTGAGTTCCCTGAAGCACTCTCCCAGGACAGGCCGGAGGCCTGTGACAGACTGTCAGGAAGGAGAGACCTCAGATCTGGAGCAGCCAGAGCCCCCCACCCCTAGCCCGGTGATGAGCTCCTGAGCTGGAGGCAGGCCTCCACCGTGCAGCCCGAATCTCAACTCGGAGAGAGGCTGAACTTTGCAATTATCATGGATAACAAGAACAAATGGGAAAGCACTCACTGAGTAACTGATATCAATTATGAAACCCGGCTTTAGAGTCTGGAATAAATGATGGGGGAATTGGCCTGAGAGAAGGGGAGCAGACTTGTTATTATTTACGCCAGATTAAGAAAAGGATCCAATTTGCTGGCCATCTCCCTCCCCGTGGGAATTGGCATCAATTTTATTATTGTTCCTCCGATTTTAATATTCTCTAAATGAATTACTATTGAGCAAGGTAGTTAGTCAATAGTTTAATGCAATTAATTATCTTTAAATCACTTTATCTTTTTTTTTTTTTTGGAGAGTTTTAACTCTAGTGAGTAGTTGTTCACAGGAAACTCCAGCAAGAGTGGGGTTTGCATGGGGTGGGACCCAAATGGAGACCCTGGAGAGGGGTTTTCCTGGCTCAGAAGCTGGGAGGTCTTGGATCCAAATCCACAGAAATCTAAATCCAAGTGCAGGTCCCTCGTGGAGACCCTCCCCTGCCACTCGATGCCTTTGGAAGGCTCAGCAGGTCCACAAGGCTGGCTGGACACGAGGTGGAGCCTGGACGCCTCCCCCACAGCCCTTGTGTTTTGTTTTTAGTTTAAGTGGGTCAGGGGAAAAGGCATCATACAGGCCACTTTCACTAGTGGGTCCTTCCTGGACTCTGCCCGGCCCTGCCCTGGGGAGGAAAGCCAGCTCCTGAGTGTGGCCTTCACACAGCTGCCCCTTCCCCTCCTCCAAGGGACAGCCGCCTTGGGAAGACAGAAGACCGCAGGCGGGAGCAGTGGGGCCGTTCTTAGAGCTCAGCTTCTGTCTGGTTCATGGCATGGGGAAGGCCTCGCCTCTCCCCACCCCACACACAACCCCTAAAGTACCCCCAGACTAGTGTGGGGTCACTTGGGTCACCATCACGCCCCTGCTGGCGGCTCCAGTGCCTGGGGACGGCGTTGCAGGCGGCTCCAGAACTCAGGCCTGGGCCTCCTCTTACTGGCTGGAGGCAAAAGAGGGCAGCCGTCTAAGCGCCAGCTGAGGGCCGGAAATTGTCCAGAGGAAGCCCTCTTGCAGAGTCTTCCCCAGCCCTGACCACAGCACACCAGAAAACAAAGCTGTCTGCTAGGAGGGCTGGCAGAGGGAGCACTCATCAGGAGGACGGGAGGAGAGGAGGGGCAAAGTCTGTCTCTTGCAGGTCAGAGGGACTTCTCCACGAGATCGGGACAGACCCCGGGAGGCAGGCAGATTACAGGTAATAGATGACCTTGTAAATAGTCACTCCCTAGACCAGGCTCCGAGTGGGTAATAAAGAATGCTAATTAACATGCAGAAGCAGCCTGGAAAACGTGCTGGACATTGGATGGTGAGTCCCACCCAAGACACCTTTCCCGCCGGTGGCGAGGCAGGCAGTCAAGGGGCACCATCGAGTGACCGGCACTTGGGGGCTCGCCGGACTCCAGGACAACCCCCGAGAATTTTCCTCTTCCTCCCTGGGACCCACCGCTCAGTCCCCAAGAGAAACACCAGAGCTTCTCACCATTCAGGGAAAACAATTCCCCTGAAAAGGCAGAGGACAGGACCTGGTATTTCATACTGTTTTAAAAGTAATATTCCGTTTGTCGGTGCCGTGAAATAGGGCACCAGGAACGCTACATGAAATAAAAAGAGTAATTTCTCAGTGGAGAGGCTGCCTGTTTCCGATTCAGGGCCCGGATGGCAGGAACCTGGACGCTTTGGACAGACCAGGGCAGCTCGTCCTCAAGGAAGCCGGGAGGCCCAGCCCCTCCCGCCCGAACGCACATCTGGATTTGGCATCAGGGATGCTGCGGTCTCAGGAAGTTCTCACACTTCACGACTCATTAAACTCGGGGCTGGGATTCCTCGGGAAAGGGGATGCAGCCAGGCGGGAGTTATGCTGGGGGTTGGGGTGGAGGGGAGAGTCTCAGCCTTGCTCCTCAGGCCCTGAAGGAGGGGCAGGGCATGATCTCCAGAGACCCCCTCCGCAAGGCCTGGGGGCTCGCTGGGTGCCCACCCCAGTGAGGCAGAGCTGAAAGCACCTTGGCTGCGGTGGAGGGACTTGGGCAGGAAGGAGCCCCTGTGTCCAGCTGGGGAGAGAGGGTGGGCCCTGGGTGGAGGGGACAGAGCTGGCAGGGGGCACCTCTTGAGGGGCACTCTGGCCTCCAAGAGTGGTTTTGCTTGGACCCACGGAGTGGGGGAGGGGAGGGGTGGTAGAGCCCGAGCGTGTGCTGCTGGGCCCTGCTGGGCTGGGTCTCCCCCGTCCTGGGGCAGGGGCCCTCGGCCTCTCCTCCTCACACTTTCATCTGACGGTTTCCGATGCTGCCTTAATGTCTGAAGGGGATAATACTTGGGAGCTTAAAATTACAATTGCTTCTACTTAAATTTATTTGATGGCCGGAGCGTTCCCGTTATACATCCGTATATGGGTTTTCAATATCTTAAATGTTTAAAAAGGTTTTATTCTGTACTTACACT